>NC_138663.1:160144933-160569484 GCF_964273445.1 Streptopelia decaocto
TCCTCCTTTAAGAACACAATGAACTGTGTCATCAATATCACGTATGCTTGTTCCTGTGTTACAACATTGTTTCTCCCCTACATGGTTTCTATATCCCATAAACTATACAAAGTCATCTGAATGCATAAGACAGCAGCTCATGTGTAACGCTGTTCATACTCCTGGGACTCCAGGGCAACAAGGATGATTAAGGGAGTGAAGCATCTCCCTTATGAGGAAAGGCTGAGGGAGTTGGGTCTCTTTAGCTTGGAGGAGATTGAGGGGTGACCTCATTCATATTTACAGATATATAGAGGGTGTGTGTCATGAGGATAGAGCCAGGCTCTTCCCAGTGACAACCAATGATAGGACAAAGGGTAATGGGTTCAAACTGGAACACAAAAGGTTCCACTTAAATTTGAGAAGAAACTTCTTCTCAGTAAGGGTAACAGAGCACTGGAACAGGCTGCCCAGGGGGGTTGTGGAGTCTCCTACTCTGGAGACATTAAAAACCCGCCTGGAAACATTCCTGTGTAACCTCATCTAGGTGTTCCTGCTCAGCAGGGGGATTGGACTAGATGATCTTTTGAGGTCCCTTCCAACCCCTAACATTCTGTGATTCTGTGATTCTGTGGATTCATATATATTTGAAAATAACATATCAGCTATAATAAATAAAAGCATTTTGGTTTTAATTACAATTATGACTGAGAATGCAAAATGAAAGTGAAATTTAAAATCTTAAGAGCAAAAAGCAAACAAGTATTCTTTCATGCATACCTTCATTTCACTAGCCAGTAAATTAGGAATTAACTTTGCACCTATTTGCACAAAACTTTGATCATGCAAATACTCCTATCACAGGTCAAAAAATTCTTAGGTTCTTATCAGTTTGTATCGAGCAGACCCCTACTGATTTTAGTGAAAGTTTGATTGGCTGATAATTAAGTCAGGCCTTCACATTTCAGCTTGATAAGATCACACTTCTGGACAAAGATCAGTAGAAGCAGGTCTAAAGGGTATTAATGATGTTAATAATTTTGTAATTTCTGTGTTAAGCTTCTGAGATAGTTAGGGATGCTAGCAAATATTTATGTACATATACTAATATGGATACTTATATACATAAATATGTACATGAGCATACATACGTATAAAAAAATAGTACTGGTAAAGAAAATAGAAGGAAAGGAGTGTGAACTTAGTTTTGAAACTACAGGATTCTTCTCTAGCCTTAAAGCCAGTCCTAGTTTGTATGTATGTTCTAAGATAATTTGTTTTGAGAACATGTGCATCTTTAAGGAAGCTATTCCCCTTCACTCCAACCCCAAACACTTCTGTGTAAAAGGTAGTAAACCTTACATATTAAGAACCCACTTGCCATACTCTCTTTTTCTCAGTAGTTCCAGATAAACTCACAGGATAGGGGGTCCTGAGTACTAGACAGTAGCTATTTTCTTTTAAGAACCCTAAGATTCTATCAGGGTACAGATAGGAGAAACACAATTGAGTTCCTATCGAGGGAGAAAAGACGGCAGTAATAACTATGCTTTAATTGTATGCCTTTTGGTCATTTTTGTGATGAGAAAGTAAAATAAGAAGAAGACACAAAATCAACACAATTGCACAAAGAGAATTCTGGAGATTGGGTAAGACCATACATTTCAGAATTCCAGTTCAAAGAAGCTCTTAACAATCAGCTACAAAAGAATTAGTACTGTCATTAAATGAAATGTCTTCTAAACATTTTCTTTTCTAACTGGTCAAAGAATTTCAGTTTTCCAGGCTTTTTGATGAGCCTTTGTGAAAATCTCATTGGCTGCATGAATGTGCAAAAAGCAGAAACCATTAGTGAATTCAATGCTGTTCCTCCCTACTTGAGACCCAAGACAGCTAGCACACTCTTAAAGCATCCTACACATTTAAAAATTTTGTTTGAGAAGTTACAAGATAGATAAAATTCATGACTTCTTTCTCAAAAATATCTGCAGTTCCTCACTTGAAGAAGCTACAAACTAAAAATTTTATAGTTTCTGTAATTTTATGTGTTTCATTTTAAAACATACACTGAAATTGCTCATCACAGTCACAAAGATTTTTTTTTTTTCAAAATATGCAGGATATATTAATTGTGCTTTCTTTTCACAGCACACTGCAAGAAAACTAATTTTAGATGCTTGACTATATTTCTCATTCCTCAAACTAGAAAGGCCTAAGAGCACAGCAGAAATGATCCATTTACATCCCAGGGAGTGGAATTTCATTTGATTTGAAACTGACATTTTGTGGCCATTGTAAGCAGTATGACTGAAAATCTTAAGTGCTCACAGTAGGTAAAGAGAAAATGTATATGCATTCCCTGAAACAGCTAAGAGATTGCCTTTACCCTAAAAATAAATTATTAACACCATATAATGCAGAAAATAGCTTTCTTAAATAGTAGCCTTATAATGAGGCCAGTGTAGTCTAGGTTATTCTGACTTTAAGTGCAATATAGAACCATGAGGACAGTAATTACTGGTATGTATTTTGTGGAATTGGGGAAGCTAGTCTATAACACCTTGCTTAGGCCCAGCATAAAGAAGACATGAAGCCAGCAAGGAGAAGCTTCTCCTTACATTCTCCTCTGGGGTGCTTCTCCACATACACATACACATTTTGGATTTCAGTAAAGCCCCAAATTGGATATGAAAGTTTTATGGGAGTCAGTGTTGAATACCTTGCTAAAGTTGAGGTAAATTACATCTACTTCTCTCTCTTGGTCTGAAAATACAGTCATTTTGTCACAGAAGGATCAGGTTGGTCATGCATGATTGATTTACTCCTGGTAAGATAACTTCATGATTTTCCCAGGAGACAAAGTAAAGCTGATGAGCCTGTAGTTTCTTGTGTTGATCATTTATTTTTTTCCCAGTCACTGTCTACCTGCCCAAATCTTCATGATATTCCAAAGATGACAGAGAGCAGCCTTGCAATGACATCAGCCAACTTTCTCAACATACTTGGTTGCAGCCCATAGTGCCCCAAGGATGTGTATGGGTAAGTTTCTCCTTCGCAGCTGTCCCTGTTTCTGCCCCTTGTACGCTGCCTTTCTGCACTGGAGGTCTCATGAGCTCCCAGTTCAGCCAAGCCAGTCTTCTGGTATGTCTACTTATTTTCCTGAGCATCATGATGAACTGTTTTTGTGCTAGAAAGTTCTTGTCCTTGAAAACCTGTTATTGTTCCTGACTTCCTTTCCCCTTGAGAGCTGCCTCCCAGGGGATCCCACCTAACAGTTTCCTGAATAAACCAAAGCCTGCTCAGCTAAAGTCCAAGGTTTGTACTCTGCTACTGTCCATCCTTACTCCCTTCAGGATCCTGATCTCCATGATTTCCTGGTGATTGCAGCCAAAGCTATCACTGACTGCTATAACCTTAGGAAGTTCTTGTTACTGAATATCAGTTCCAGCTGTGAGCTATCCCCTAGTTAGTCCATTTGGTACCTGTACCAAGAAGCTATCCCTGATACCCTCTGGAAGTCTTGCTGTGTTGCCCTTCCAGCAGCTGGGAGTTTAAACTCTCCTGTAAGAGCAAAGGTCTTTCATAGAGAGAATTTCTCTAGTTATTTAAAGAAGAATTTGTCAGTTTCCTGAATTTGATCAGGTGATCTGGAATAATTTGCCATTACAATGCCATGTGCAGTCAGCTCTCCTCTAATTCTAGGTTAGCACAAGTTCTCAATCAGCCTGTTATCTGTTGTATGCAAGAGCTACATACCTTCAAGCAACTCCTTATCATAAAGGGCAACCTGTTCTCCACTTATTCTCTGTCTGCTCTTCTTGAAGAGAATATATCAATGCATTGCAGCACTCAAGTTATGCAAGCTATCCCACCAGTTGAAGGATTTAGAGGGGAAGCCATATGAGGACTGGCTAAAGTCACTTGGTTTGTTCAGCCTGGACAAGAGGAGACTCAGGAGGGATGTCATCATGGTCTACAGCTTCTTCACAAGGGGAGGAGGAGGGGCAAGGTGCTGATCTCCTCTCTGGCAACCAGTGATAGGACTCAAGGGAATGGCAGGAAGATGTGCCACAGGTTGGACATTAGGAAAAGGCTCTTCACCCAGAGAGTGGTGGAGCACTGAAACAGGCTCCCCGGGGAAGCAGCCATGGCCTCAAGCCTGACAGTGTTCAAGAAGTGGTTGGACAATGTCCTCAGACACATAGTGTGAATTTTGTGGTTGTCCTGTGCAGGGACATGAGTTGGACTCGATGATCCTTGTGGGTCCCTTCCAAACCAGGACATTCTATGATCCTATGATTTCATCACACCTCAACTATTGTGGCATCAATAATGTCACAATTCAGCATTTGCAGGTTGACCTTTAGTTCTTCCTGCTTGTTTCCAGGGCTGCATGCATTCATGTATATTTTGGGAAGGCTTTCTTTTGCCTTATTTTATTGTTCCTGGAGCACCTCTTGTTCTTGTCACCTTGTACCTCTCCACTCATTCACTGCTTCCACACTTAAGTGGGTTGTAATTTTCCTAGAACACTGGGTGGGTAGGGAGCTCCTCACCAGGTTTGTCAGCCTGTTGGGCAAAGA
Organism: Streptopelia decaocto; assembly: GCF_964273445.1. Classification (NCBI taxonomy): domain Eukaryota; kingdom Metazoa; phylum Chordata; class Aves; order Columbiformes; family Columbidae; genus Streptopelia; species Streptopelia decaocto. The sequence continues at coordinate 160,149,496 of NC_138663.1, forward strand.
TGCTTTTGCTCTGCTTTGTCAGTTGGGTCCTGTCTTTACTCACCAGTCCTCAAATTTGGACCACTATTCCTGTGGCCTTATTAAAAAACATAATGAAAACATGGTATATGGGACAGAAAGAATTCCTGTGAAATCATAAGGAAAAGCCTTTCATGTACAGAGGCAGAAAAAACACATTCATAAAACTACTAGTAATCCAGCTATTGAAGTAAATGAAACTGAAAAAAAGGACAAAGTTGAACATTACAAAACACTAAAAAATATGCAGGGCCAACAAACTAGATTTTTCCAAATGCAACAGTTTTTGATAAATCTCTAGCCTTAGTAAATGGGAACTTTTATTTTGGTAATACATTGCATCTTAAAAATGAACTCAGTTTTTATTGATTTTGAAAGTAACACTTGCAAGTATGAAGGTAATAGCTTTTTGATTGATTCAGTCAGGATGAGTTAGGCTTTGTGAATAAAGGGGGAATTAATCAGTAAGGGTTGATTTAGGGCCTCTTTCATAATATGGATTTCCATTTTTTTGTGTCATTGTTCTGTTGTTAAAGACCTGATGGACTGTTTGCATGGAGGTGAATGATTAAGCGACTGTAACATGGAGTGACTGAAAAGTGAGGCCATCTCACAAGAATTAAAGCCTTCCTGAAATTAAATGCAATAATCAAACTTAATCTACGAAAGTCTGCAGAAACCTATACAGTAAACAAGCAGAAATTGAAACATTTTCCATTCCAGGCAAAGCAGCTCAGAAAAAGAAGACAGGACTATTTCAGAAAATAGCCTGTGGAGAGTGAAAGAATTGTTTAGGAGGCAATATATAAAGACATATACTTAGGTATTTGTGACACACATTCTAGCAAGTGACACACTTCCAGTGTACATAGAACTGGTTTGACAGGAATCACCATATAAAGTTGTTCCCTACTGGCCTTTCATTTTCTTTTTTTTTTTTTTTCCCAATGTAGATAAATGCTGTTTTGGCAAGGTGCAAAACATTATTAGGCTTGCAAAGTAAAGATGTGGTTGAAAGAGAATTTATTGTATACTGAGCTGAAAAAGTAGCCAAAGAGTTTTTTCTTTGTCTTCTCTGATTAAAAATAATTATTCAGGAAAAGCTGAACTATAGGAGGTGGTTACTAGTTTTGTACTGAAATTTCTGAAAACAAATTTGGTGTTTTGCTATTGAACTGGCACTATTACAGGACACCAGCATATATAAAAATCAAAACACTGCTGATTTCTTTTCCATTAGGGAAAAGGCATAAGAGGCCCCTGCTAACTGCTGCCTTTGAGCATAGTACAATTCCACCATGGGTATATATCTCTAGCCACAGAAGGCAGATTGCATAGTAACTATGAGTGTGTATCTATAGTTAAATATTTTTTGTGTATGCTTCTATGTATATATATATGTACATAATTTGATAAAAAGAAATAACTTGATAAGAAGATAACCTTACAGGAACAGACACTAACTAGAAATTATTATGCTTATATATACTACCATATATTTTCTCCCACAAGTATCTGTGAGACAATTAACTTAAACAAAAGAGAATATAACAATCATGGAATAGTTTTATATCATAGACTTGGTTAATAATGACACATATTGTAATAATTTGTGAACTCATCACTTCCAAAATGAGATTTCATCTATTTATTAGAGCAGACAACTGCTGATGAACAGCTAGTCACTTTCAGAAATCAGTCTACTTAAGACCACATAGTTTAAGAAAAACAGTAAAATATGGCTTCAAGATCTTGAGCTGTGATACTGGGATATCAGAGCATCCGGACAGAGAACTTGATCCTGGCAAACAGTTTATATGAGGTTCAACAAAGTCAGGTGCAAGGTCCTGCATCTGGGTCTGGGCAACCCCTGGTATCAATACAGGCTGGGAGATGAAGGGTTTGAGAGCAGCTCTGATGACAAGAACTTGGGGGAACTGGTGAATGAAAGATTGGACATGAGCCAGCAATGTGCACTTGCAGACCAGCAGGCCAATTGTATCTTGGGCTGCATCAAAACAAGCAGGACCAGCAGATTAAGGAAGGTGATTCTGCTCCTCTACTCTTCTCTGGTGTGACCCCATGTGGAGGACTCCATCCAGCTATGGACCCCTCAGTACAAGACATGGACCTGTTGGAGAGGAGCTGGAGGAGGCCACCAAGATGTTCAGAGGGCTGCAACAACTCTCCTATGAGGACAAGCTGAGTGAGTTGGAATTGTTCAGCCTGGAAAAGAGAAGGCTCCGGGAAGACGTTATTGCGGGCTTTCAGTATTTAAAAGGGGACGATAAGAAAGATGGGGACAGACTTTTTAGCAAGGTCTGTTACAACAGGACAAGGGGTAATGGTTTTAAAGTAAAAGAGGGGACATTCAGGCTAGACATGAGGAAAAAATTTTTTACAATGAGGATGGTGAAATGCTGGCCCAGGTTGCCCAGAGAGGTGGTAGATGCCCCATCTCCAGAGACATTCAGACCCAGCTGGATGGGGTTCTGAGCAACCTGATCTAGTTGAAAATGTCCCTGTTCATTGCAGGGGGGTTGGAGTAGATGACCTTCAAGGGTCCCTTCTAACCCAAACTATTCTATGGTTCTGCGATGTCACACAGAGAAAACCACCAACGTGGCTCAGTATTGTGTCACCTTTGTTCCTCGTGACTTGATGCTGTGCTGTAGTCCATAGAAGGACAGCTCTACTGAGGATGTCACAGCTTTATCCTTGCAGACTGCTCTGCAAGATGCCACTGATGACAATATCTTGGTTACCACCTCAGTATTCACTTGGTTGCTTGGTTTCCCATTAACAACATACAAATGTAGCCTACATTTTGGGTTCTTTCAGACATACTATCAAAAAAGCATTGAAAATAGTGCTAAAAATAATATAAAAATGTCATGACATGAATTAAATTCCTTTCTTTGCTGAAGTAAATTTTATGAAAATTTGGGAGCATGAAGGACAGAATTAATGATTTTTCAGCCTGAATACTTTCAGAGATATTTTAATAGTAGCTTTACTGTGTTATTTATTTCCTACAGTTAATTTTATTCTATTTTTTTTTTTTTGCTATCAATACAGCAATAGACTATTCTCTGTGACCACTGTAATAAAGGTCTTTTTAAGAAAACAATTTAACCTGGATATTTCTATAAGAGATATGTGCTATGAACACTTTTTTTCCCGTCTTCATATCAGATAGCATATTGCAGAGACAACAGTCTTACTAAACACTACTTGAGGACAGTTCTTAGTATTTTCTATTAGTAATGCTCTGGAAATTGGATATTTATTTTCTTGTTTTAATTTTTTTTTTTTTTCTTCTGAAGGAGACAGCAATGTAATGGACTGGAGACTTGGAGCTGCAATTGTTATGAACAGTTATTAGTTTTGGAGTTTAAAGATTGAAGACTGACCTAGATATTTTCCTCTCTGAAGCTGCAGTATCTATATTCACCACTTTAAAAATATTTTTATTTTACATTTTAAATAGGGTTGAAGTACGCTTTAATTATTGTCTAAGTATGTGGATGTATTTCTAATAATACAGCGCAATCAAACATGCTGCCAAGAAATTACTATATGAACCCATGAACTCACAACAATACTCTGCTTCCAAATACATGTTAAAGTTACAGTAAAAAAAAAAATCTTAAAAAAAAAAGTAATAGTAAAATGCAATGATTTTTGGTGAGGACACTTTACATTTAAACAGAAGGATTCCATTATAAGAACAGAACCACACTGTCAGAGGGCTATATAATAAATGACAACCGAGGAGGATTGAAAACTGGCTGAACAGTCAGGCACAAAAGGTGGGGATCAGTGGCACCAAGTCCAGTTGGAGGCCAATAATTGGTGGTATACCAGAGGGATCAATACTGGATCCAATCCTGCTTAACATGTTCATGAATGATGTGGATGATGATGCAGTGTGTACCTTCAGCAAGGTTGCTGATGGCACAAAACTGGGAGGAGTGGCTGATACACCAGACAGTTTTGCTGCCATCCAGAGGGACCTCAACAGGTTGGAGAAATGGGCTGACAGGAGCCTCATTAAGTTCAGCAAAAGGATGTGCAAAGTCCTGCACCTAGGGATTCAGGAACCCAGGCACCCCACATGCTGGGGACTGACTGGCTGGAAACCCCCTTGGCAGAAAAGCATCCTAGGGTCCTGGTGCACACCAAGTTGAACAGGAGCCAGCAATGTGCCCCTGTGGCAAAGACCACCAAATATCTACTGGGCTACTTTAGAAGTGTTGCCAGCAGGTCAAAGGAGGTGATCTTCCCCTCTGTTCAACACTGGTGAGGTAACACCTGGAGTACTGGTTTCAGTTCTAGGTACCATAGTACAAAAAAGAGAGGGAGCAGCTGGATACAATCCAGCAAAGGGCCACCAAGGCAATTAACTGACTGGAGCATTTTTCATATAAGGAGAGATTAAGAGAGCTGAGACTGCATAGCCTAGAGAAGGCTCAGAGGATCTCATAAATGTGTACAAATATCTGAAGAGATGGTATAAAGAATAGGGATCCAGGCTCTTTTTGATGGTATGCAGTGACAGGACCAGAGGCAATGGGCACAAACTGAAACTCAGGAGGTTCCTTCTGAACATCAGGAAACACTGTTTGACTGTGAGGGTGACGGGGCACCGGCACAGGTTGCCTGAAGAGGTTGTGGAGTCTCCATCTTGAAGGTATTCAAAAGCTGGCTGGACATGGTCCTGGGCAACTTTCTCTGAGTGACCCTGACTGAGCAGGGTGGTTGGGCCATATGATCTCCAGAGGTTCTTTCCAATCTCAGCCACTCTATGATTCTGTGACAATTTGGTTTTAGGCTCCAGTGTTTTTAGTCTGAGTTCCACTGGATTGTGCATACTGCTGTGCTGCTGCAATACAGTTTGAAAGATAGCTGTGGTATTAAAGAGCACATTTTCAGCTGTGGACTTGTAGTTCACCTTTCTCGTAACTTTTCTGAGATTAGTGTGTACGTGCCCACACTAAACACATAGCAGGGAAGGAAATTAAAGGTTTATCTGTTTTCTAGTTAACACTGTCATCACTTCCTTTACTTTTATGTTAATGGAGTAAACCCAACAGAAATTCAAAATGCAGGAAGACATAATTCACAATCCAAAGAGATTTGATATGAAAAAAATATCTCAGAACAGAACACACACACACACACAAAAAAAAAAGACGAAGGAGAAAGAAGTGTTAAAATAAATCAGTATGGTGTAAACACCATATATATTTAAGCTAAATGATGGAACTTACAGAACTAAGCTTAAATGAAGATATATAGTAAAAGACATCAACACTTTACAGACAGACAATAAACCAAATTCCACAAACAATTAGGAACCCATAATATTCTGTATTCCAGATCGTCTTAAGAACACTGTCCTTTATTGCCTCTTTTTATCACACACACATTATGCTGTCTTACTGCATGCACTTATTTCAAACTTCCATTAAAATCAGAAATTAAAGACAAACACTGAGTTTGTTCCTGACAGTAGACAACTAATTGTGACAAAGAAGCAAGAAAATGAACGCCTTTTCATAAATAATGGGTTCATAGTCACATTTTTAAAAATAAAACAAATAATTACATGAACTACATATTAACAAATAATTACATTAACTACATTTCCTAATAATAACTGACATTTTAAGGTGAAATATCGATACAAATATTAAATATTACTTCTCAAGAAAAAAAAATGATAAAGGAATGGTGATTATATAGATCCATCTGAGTAATTTTTATTCCAATGCAGGAAACAATACATGCAAGATGTTCAGCACTTACCGGAAACAAAAATTACAGAAAAAAAAAGTTCTTAATTTCTCTTCTTTTAGTTCAGATTTAGGGGTCTTCTTGATAACCGACTGCACAACCAGTCATTTTAAGCTATGGTGATTTTACAAACCAGTAGTTTGGAAACCCTCAGTGGCAAAGGGATTTCTGAATGAAGTTCATGAATTTTTTATAAACAAAAAATCACCAGTAGTTTAAAAAAAAAATGGAAAAAGAGTAACACAGAAATATTTTTTGTAAGAATAGTTAACATTCAGAGCTAGGGTTGTTCAGCCTGGAGAAGAGAAGGCTCCAGGGACACCTTATAGCAGCCTGACAGTACCTAAAGGGAGCCTACAGGAAAGCTGGAGAGGGACTTTTTACAAGGGAAGGTAGTGACAGGACAAGGGGTAATGGTTTTAAACTGACAGATGGTAGATTTAGTTTAGATATAAGGAAGGAATTCCTCACCATGAGGATGCTGAGGCACTGGAACAGGCTGCCCAGAGAGGCTGTAGATGCTTCATCCCTGGGAACGTTCCAGGCCAGGTTGGATGGGTCTTTGAGCAACCTGGTCTAGTGGAAGGTGTTCTTGCTCATTGCAGGGGGTTGGAACTAGGTAATCTTTAAGGTCTCTTCCAAACCATACCATTCTATGATTCTATGATAAATACTGATAATTGATGTTGTGTACATCTATGCCTAAGGAACAATTGCTACTAAATGAAAACAAAGATTAGATTACTACTAAATATTATTCATCACAGTATTCATATTATTTGAATGAACTTCCAACAGCTAAGAAATGCATCATTTAAAAAAATTACTTCAGAACTGGACTTGCAATATTTTTTTTTCTGTAAAAGTGAATTCATAATTAGTACAGTTATACAAGCCTTTGAAAAAAATAATTGAAAACCAGATTTTCATTAAGCATAATCTACTGAAAAATAAAACAATCATTGAATGCCATGGGTAATGGAAGTAGATACTGTAATTAATCTTTTTGCTTGTTATTAAGCTTTATGCTTAATAATGGGAGAGAAAGACAAATCTTTGATCAAGTCTGATGTGAATGAAAAAGACATGAGGGATAAATACTTAAACATCTTTACACAACATCTGTTTGCACTTTTTTTCCATCTCAAAACCACTTAATCAAATGATTAAGCATTGGAAAGTACTTTGCGAATTTAACAGATTTTTTTTTTTTTTCTTCCTGGATGATCATTTTATTTCTACAAAGGAAAAAGAGGATATCTATTTTGAAGCCAGGAAAGAATAGATATGGGTTTACTAAGACATGGAATAAAAGCAAGATGATTTTTTTCTTTTTCATTTTTTGAAGTCTCACATCACCTACAAGAGTTTTACAAGAAATATGGCTCAAATTTCACCACTCCCACAGTTTAAAATGTTCATGTCCAACAGGATAGCAAAAGAAATCAAATGTTAACAAAAAGCTTTCAGGAGATATTTCTGGTTTCAGTTCTTTCCTATGAGAAGTTCAATGAAGGGAGAAGAAGTTCCTTATGGTTTAATTCTAGCTTTTGTTGCCTATGTAAGTTTGAAATTACATGTAGAAATATCAATAGAGCAGAAAATCATAAAAATAAATTTATACACCTATTCAAGAGTCAGCAGACACTCAATTTGAATAAAAACTTTTTATATATTTTAGGGAAATGTGTGGAGTTTGGGGAATAATCTGAGCCTTTTAGTTTTACTGAATTTACTAATAGTAGGGTTATTGATTCTGTCAAGGCAATAAACTTTGAAATAAAATCAGTTCATCAACAGCATCTCAAAAGAATTCAATAGAATGTGGAAGATACTGTTACAGTCATTTTTAAAGTAGTATTGATTTTTCTTCAACTCACAGCCATTATTATCTTCTTGGTTTCATGAAAAGTTCCTCAAAATAACACAATCATCATTTCCTAAGTTAAAAAAAAAAAAAAAAAAAAAAAGCCAACATTGTTAATCCTGGAAAAGCAGATAAAAGACTTGTAAACTCTTATTTTCAGGAAGTGGGCTATCTTAATCAACTCATGTTTCTCTTAGCATGTTTTCTGTTTTCTCCCTTCCTCCTCATTTTTCCCAAAAGTGATTCATGGTGGTCTGTTCCACCTTTTAGGTATGTAGAAACCTAAACTGAGGCTTAAAATTTTTTATTTGATCTTCATCCTCTACATTTTATTATTTTATTTATTATATTTTATTATTTTATTCATTACCTCATTGCCATAATTCATTCCCCTTCAGTTTGCTTATTCAACATCACCTTTGTTAGTGGAAATGGATGTATCGAAGCTCAGTTCTCTCAAACTGCCTTTTTACTAATCTTGCTGAAGTTTTTCTTACTATTGTTTTTACTATTCTCCACAAGTTTTAGTCAGCTTGACTTCTGGCAATTCCATGTAATTCCTGCACTTTCTAACAACAGTCTTCCATCAGGTCCCTGATTTTCAATAGGCTTTTGAATTTTTATTTATCCGTTTTGATTTGGATGCCCAGTTTGTTACTTTATTTTTCCTCTTGTTTCTTGACATTTAAATAAGAGACAGTTTCTACAATTCGGAAACATTTTATGTTCAAAATCATTAGATTCTCAACAGAGTTGCTTTCATAGCCCTAATTTTTTCAGTTTGCCCTTTGAAAAAGAAAAATATTACCTACAAAGGTTTTGTGTATGAATGGCTTCTAACTTTTTCAACAGTATCTTAATTTAAAGTATCAAAAGCTTTTTGAGGGGCCTAAAGCACTTTAGTAACATGGAAAATAATCACCTGATATCATTGTCAGCAAAGCATGCAGGACTGTATTTAGATTCCTTCCATTAAAGACCCCATTCATGTGCCATCTTTTTAGGTGAACAGGGTTTAGGCTGTATAAAAACCCTAGTGGAGTGACACAACATTTTGCCTTTGTTTATTCTTTGCCCATAATCAAATTATCAAAGTATTCTTTCTTGAAAAACACGTGATACATCCCACTCTAAATAAATACATATATTACTGGATTGCTGATGATAAACTTTTATCGTTTTAAATATTGGGGGGGAGGAGGGGAGGGGCTGCTTTTTTGTTTTATTTTGTTTGTTTTTATAAATCAGTCATTCCATCAATTCCATTTGGGACTTATAGAATCCCAAACTCTTTATAGAATGCCTTTGGGGTTCATTCTTTCCCAGCTTTATAATTAGTTAGAACTGAGGTTTTACATTTCCTGGGCAAGTACTGCAATGACCAATTTATTAGCAAAAGTTATCTAATATTATCTCAGTCCTGTTGTTCTTCTTCTTTTCAATTAATCCACTGCAATCACATGATGTAGTATGCACCATTATTGGTTTAAGTTGTTTTAAATTGTTTTCTTATCTCAGCAGTCCTGAGATAACTGCATAGCAGATCAGAGCTGGGTAAAAGCAATCCTCTCCTGCCTATTTGTCCCTCTAAATCACCCCAAAACAGCTATACAAAAGAATCTGCAAAGAATAATGAAGAAAAGAAATTGAGATATTTGGCAGATGGGAATCCTTAATACTGGTATTTCTGCTAAAGCTGTGTGTCATGAAAATATATCCTGAATTAATTAAGTACACTCAAATTACTCCCAAGAAATCACCTCCTCAGGGTTTTTTAATGAAGTTTACATGTCTGGGGAGCTGCTAATAGATTTTAAGAACCTTTTGTGATGCTGAAAAGTGGTCAGTCTGTTCTTGAAAGACAGCTTCCTAAGGTCCACAAAAACAGAGGCAAACAGATTTTGTTGTTGCCCACAATGAATGAGATTCCCTGTCTTTGGCCAAACATATCTAAGAACAATACCTCAGTTTGGACTGTGATCATTCTGTGACGCCAAAATAGAAAAATGAGACATTCTAGAGTATGATTCAGGCCATCTCAAGTCTGAATTGCCTCTAGAGGTGCTTTTTTTGTTTTTGTTACAGGGAAAGTCTCAGAAAAATTTAAATGACTCAAGATGGTTCGAGCACGGGCTACAACTTTGCTTTTAATATCAAAGTAATGATAGCCATTCATGTCATATTTTTTTCTTCTAGAAATACACACAATACCAATATATTATTTTCCTATCCCAAAGGAACTTGCATATTTCACACCCTAAATAATGGAACTGTCACACAAGTTAGAAAGCAATAAATGTAAGACTAAAAAATAATTATTGTAGTGCTTGAAACTTATTATTTTAAATGCTTTGGGAAACAAAGAGAGAGAGGTAGAGGAATGGGAAAAGAGAAAGAAGTGGAGCAGCATTAAAAAGTTTTTTATAAAATTAAGCCTTTTACCTGAGCCACCCATGCCTGTACAACATACAAGTACAGAGGTAAAGAACACAATCTCAGGGTCTACAGGTGACATTCTATGTTGATCTACAATACCAGAATATCCTATGTACAATAGCCTGGAAAATTATCAAATGTGGTTTTAGTCATAAATTCTAGAAAAAAAAAAATGTAATAATGAAAATAATTTCCTGTAATTTGTGGTGCTGATCACTGTAAACAGACTCATTTTTTTTTATATCAGAAAAAAGAAATGTCTAAAACATTTTTTAGAGTATTAGAAGACATATCCTCTAAATTTCACTACTACAATCAGAATCCACAAAATATACACACTCCTATGAATTCTGTTCCTAAAACTGGCCTCTTCCATTTTTCCAGAATATTTGCAGGCACATTTAGACAAAAAATAGCAAAATTAACTTATTTAGTAGGAACGACAGAGATGAAATTTAATAAGACTTTTTTTTTTTGTATGACATGAATCATCATCAATTAAAAATCCTAAAACATTTTCTCAGAATTGTTGGAGGGCTTTTTTGTGAATAACATCTAGGATCATTAAAGATGAAAAATAATATATTCCACTTGCTCCACTTTTTTTTTTGTTTGTTTATTTTTTTGTTTTACAGACATTTATGCCCAGACACATTTCTTTTAATTTATTGAGAAACACTTCTTTCCTCTTACTTCACTATCATCTCCCACCATTTCAAAGGTATCTGAGCCAGGAGGGCGCTCTGTAGCAGTTGCCCACTGGTGCCATGGGAAAAGCTGCATTTCATCCCACTGATGATGCTATTCCAACAAAGGCCTGTTTGTGGGAGGGAATGAAGCGTAATGGGATCTATTGCAGATGAGAACCTGGTGGCGAGTGGAGTGCAGGGGATGGGGGACAATTCTGAATAGCATTTCCAGGAGACAATGAAGAGGTATCAGTGAGGGTAATGATACCGGTTTTCACACTAGGGTAAGGCAAAGTTTATGGTGAAAAAATTTATACCTGGAGCATAAGGAGACAGGTAAACACAGACTGTTACATTCAAGGGACCTAAAAAGTATGGTTAGGGGCCTGACACACAGGCTGGGCAGTTCAGAAAAAAAATGAACATGAATTGAGTAGACGGCTAAATTGGCAAACACAAAGGAACAAACTGAACAGATTAATTAAACAGCACATGAAAGAAAACTAGAAATCAGAATTTCAAAAGCACTATAAGACGTTCTGACATAACTTTCTGTGAATTTCATAAACAACACCAGTGAGGTCTCAGCATGAAACAAAATATCTTAATATGGAGCAATAATATCTTTCTCATAAATATTATTTAAAAAAACAAAGAATAGGAAGTATACAACTATCTGCAGTCTTTCCCACAAAAGTCATAGAAAGTTTTTAAAAACAAACAAACAAATGCCAACAAGAATAACAATGAATACTTTTTCTGTTTCTAAAAGTTCTAAATAAAGCTTCCTCAAAATTCCTCAAAACTGCCATTTTTATTGTTTGTTAGGTTTTCATACACCATCAATTCTTGGTAAAACTTTTGTCCTCCAAATGCTTCTAACTGAAGAGATGTCCTTCTATACAGGAATATACATATCTTTTTACTGATAAGTATGACAATAGTTTTCTTACAACTGAGGATTTTGAGGTGAATTTTTCACGTATTAATATATACCCTCAAGATATATCAAATTGACTAGTGTATTAGGTTTAATTTTACCTAATTCTAGACAACAAAAATGCAAATGTCCATGTGCAACATCTGCAGAGCTTAACTACAATCATACAAGAGAAAAAAACACCTTAATCTGACCAATCCAGTACCCTGAGATTGCCAAAGAAGGCAAATCAGTTCCTTGATTATTATAGTGTGTTCTGGAAGCTACGTAAATGGAGATGTCTGCACTTCACCAGCTAAATCCTAACTTCACACTGTGATCTCAAATAAGACTTCCTTAAAAAGGATGAAAGAAAATAAAACAAACATAATAAGTAGTTTCTTGAAGGATCTGCACAGCATTCCAGCATAAGTCATATAAGCAATAACAGATACAATCTTAATATTATATGTAATAACTAGTTGATGCTTGGCAATCATGGCTTTCACCAGTTTTATCTATTTTTTTCCCTAGTATTCCAACGATATCGAGAAAAACAATGTTATATTTTTGCATTGTGATAACAGAATTTGAATATTACAACTGGGCATTTTGTCAGCTATAGCTTGTAGCTACTGAACTTCTAATAAGAGATGCTTAATAGATTTGAATACCCGAAGTTGCTTCTGATCTTAGCCCCTTTGACTAAATAAATGGAATTCCATATGTGAAGAAAAATGTGGACTGTCTCCAAAAGGATCTTAAGTCATTCATGGCTCATATTCTGGCTTATCTGGTAGTCCTCTTACAAGGATCAGTAAGTGATTCTTCACTGCTAACATATTAAGGATTCCTGGAGAGCTTGACTGCTCATTTGACTCCTAGTCATAGTGGCCCATTTCATAAAAGTAATGGGCGAGAAAATAAGAAATATTCCTGAAAATCCTAGATGACTCCAGTATCTGCATAGTCCTTCACCAGTCTAGCACAATATGAGCCATATGTCTTCCTGATGACAAGCTTTATGTCTCCTTGACCATAAAAGAGTTAACAAGATTAAAAGCAGTGTTGAGGAAAGCAGGACATTTTAAATAAAGAGGATATATGAGAGTCAGCTGTTCAGATTGATCCTCCTCTGATAAGCTGCCAGAAATGTAAAGGCAGGAAAAGAACCCACTTTCTTACTTCCTCGAGTAAGAAGCTCTCCAGCTCCTCCAGAGCCCAGGAACTGGGCAAACATTTCAGCAAAAATGTTCTCTCTCTTTAAACTCAGATGCTAGTCACATAAAGTCAATTGAATCAATCAGACACAGAAGTACATGAAGACATTCATGTCCTGAGGCAGATCCCCAGCAAGACGGAGCAGAGTTCCCAATGAACATACATCTATGTGATTAGCTGCTTTGGGGCAGGCACCAGATGGATATGCAATGCATAAGCAGCCCATAGCCCTAAGAGACAAAGTCTTGACTCTTGAGAACTGGTTGTTGACCTGAAAAATTTCAGGGAGACAGAGAGGCTTATCAACAGTACTCTTTGAACATTCATCTCCAGCATTGCTGAGGAACATGTTCTTGTAGGAAGCCCATAGTGAACACCTGGATATAGCAAACTCATCTCTAAGCTCCCAACACCAGAAATCAACTAGAACCACAGTGAGATACTGAGGGGAAAAGTAATCCCAGTGGTAGATCCTCTGCATATTCTTGCAGCCATGCCCCCCCTGGAAGAAGGGGATTCCTACAGGAACTAGAGGTAGGCTGAAATCATGGGCAAATAGTTCAATGTGTGATGTCAGAGAAGAAATCACACTAAATTACCTGGCTGTGGAGAACCCTGTGAGTCGTCTAGATAAGATATCTAAAAATTGATGGAGAGAAACAAGTATTACTGATACACATAGATTTAAAAAAAAAAAAAAAAAAAGCTGTTTGGAAGAAAACTGAAGACCAAGCCCTCTACAGTAGCATTTATACTGACATATGTTCAGTATCATACACAGGGCCAAAAATATAAGTACAGAAGCAAAGCTTTAATCTACAACTGAAGAAAGACTGTAAGTCCGAAAACATTCAGATTAATCAAGAACAGGAGACACTTCAGAAATGACGGGAGCTGTTACAGAAGGGACTAACTGCAGCTGAGCTGTAAGGGTACCAGATGGCTGGCACTTCAAACAAGGCTTCAAAAGGTTGTAAAGGAGTTCTTAAACAGAAGAATGGGGAAAATGCTGACAGCTTCGATAACGTATGTACTAGATATGAAGTGTTGCACTGTGGCAAAGAGGTGCAGAGGTTTAGAGAACGACTTCTAGTAAAGGTTAAGATGGAGGATAGCAGAAGTCAAAAGTGGAGAAGAACAGACGGAATGGATCAAATTATTATAATAAATAATGCATTTAATGAAGAACTTCCATGACACTAGGGTTGCTCCAGGGTTATGGCAATATTTAACTGTTCAAAACCAGAATGAGACTCCCTTGGAAAGCAGATTTTTACACCTCTGAACATTACAAGGGCATTAAATCAGGGGATGAAGAAACGAAGAAAGTAATGATGGCTAGTGTTATGAACAGTAGCCTTACTGGGGTGCAGTTTTGATATATAAGTTTGCATATCCTCCCTAAAAAGTAAAGTTGTCATGCAATTTTGTGTTTGTGCTTTGAAATTAAGGCTCAAACAGAAAAAAAAAAATAGCATAGATGTAAGTAAACAGTTCTGTTGCAAGGCAGAGTCAGGGCAAAGCAGCTAAAGTAAGAAGGAAATTACAGTTTAAGGCAACAGAATTTGAACTTTGTATCCTCTTTCAATCTTATCACTGTGGTTATATCATAGTTATTCATTATTTGCTCTTTAAAATGCCATCTCCCATCACAATCAAGGCAAAAGTTTTCACAGAGTCTATAATACACTTTCTCTCCTACTTTCCTGTATGGATAGTTATTAGCTAACAGCAAGACCTTAATTCAGATATTTAAAACTAGTTATTTCTGTTGTAGTCATGACTGACTGAGAAGCATCATTTCTGTGTTCGAGCTGGGCTGTCACTGACGTGCATGCCAACAAGAAACATAGAAGGGCAGAAAATCATTAAAAGAAATGCTGGGTAAAACAGAGAAATATTTTATGGAATGAGAGGAAAACCACAGGATTCTTTAAGAAGATGGAAAGAGGAACTGAGGAGGGACAGGAAACAAAGAGAAGCAGCTGATAAGTTCCTGGGAAAATAGTACTTTAAGGAATATGGAAGAAGGGTAGGGCACTTCTCTCTTCACTGCAGATATACATCCCATCAACAGGTATAAAATAAATACTTTTATTTAAAATTAACTTACAGCACACTTACACAGTTAAAACTTTAAGTCTCCACAAAATTTATTTTGTGATTTTCACAGCCTGGATTATGGAACAGTGTACCTACAAGCAAATTTATATGGTGATCAAATGCTAAGTGACACTGGATATGGATAGTGATTACTTTTAATGATTTTGCTCAATTGAAGTAACAAGCAAGTTACAAGAAGAGAAGCTTCTAATCAAAACATTATTACACACAAAAAACTGGGGTCTATATACTGTGTTTAAGAAATGACAGATGACTGGATTGTTTTGGAGTTCTCTGCAGATACAGTTCATTGTTTGTTGTTTGGTTTTTGCCTTTTTTTTTTAATTCTCCTACATCTGTTTGTGTCAGTGCAGTGATGTAGTCTATAGATCTAGCTGAACTAGTCCCCAAGACAAAAAAAGGTCAGGGAAAAGAGGAAGCAAAGGTGCCTCATCAATGTCCTGCTACCCAAACAGCACTTCCTATAATTATTACCAGCTCCAGGGTAAGAAGGAGAAAAAGATATCTCCATTTTCTCTACAAAGCATGACCTACAGGAATGGAGATAATGAACTTTGCAAAAACTTAGGGGGTGTCCTTGACAGCAGAATGTATAGATCTTCCCCAAAACTTTCATCTGTCTGCTTTTAAAGTTAAGGCCTATGAGAAACAGACAAGGGTTAAGAAGGGCAAAAGACGGGAAAATTTATGAGCATTGAGGAACTGGCAAGTATGCTCGTTTCAAGCCAACAAATAAGATAATACTATTTTTAGGATGTAAGGTCTTAGAAAGTCATTTAAATAAATGAATGCATTAAAGTAAATTTAAATGAGACTGCACCATCTATCTAAGAAAGGATAACAAGATTGGTTTGGTTATATATCTTAAAGACAAAATTTCAAAAATATTTTCAAAAGTAGTAACTAACCTGCCTTGTAAAGACATGACATATATACATTCCATTCAATTATATTACTATCAAAGCTATGATTTGTTATATATGTAATGAATCTCAACAAGTTTTCTTCTATGAATGCATTTTTTTAATTATGTGCTTATTTTAGAAGGAATTTAGAATGAGCATATTTATCAGGCTTTTTTTGTTGTTGTTTTGTTCCCATTCTTTTTAAATGCATCAGTCTGTTAAATACAAAGCAGTATAATATTTCTCTTTCTGGAGAGAATCTAACAAACCTAACCACAAACCTAACATATAACCATACTCTGCCAAGACAAACTTGTATTTGCTTATATTATATTTTGAAAGAAAAACTAAATTAAAAATTGCATAGCACAGCTTGCTTCTGAGACTTTTTTTTAATCCACAGTGCTGAACAGTTTTCCTGAGGCTTCGGGCAAATAATATATTTCTGCTTTGGTTCTGATTCTTCAACCATTTGCTGGCTGACTTCCTCAGGACAACACCAGGGGTTTGCTGAGCAAAATTTTTGCCCTGAAAATATATGGTACAGTTTCAAACATGCATTTTATTATCCATATAGATTTTATATGCACACTGCAGGAGTGAAAAGCAGTTTAATGCACCCTACTACACTGCCTTTCTCTACAATTTCCTGCACTTACAGAGAAGAAAAGACTAGGCAGATGAGTTCTTTAGGCAACAAGTAGCCCTCACAGTTAACATGGGATTCCTGTTTTTAAGGTTTCAGAGCAACAGATTTTTCCAGACCGATATTCCTTATGCCTACAGAATGCATTGCTTATTGTACAGACCGACAAGGAGAACAAATTATGATGATGCCTGCAGCAAATGACTTGCTCTGTGTTGCTGTCTACATGCCACTGACTCAGGGGATTTTCCAGGACTGAGATTAAAAGGAAATAGTAAGTCTCAAATAGGAAACATTTTAAATGTTCAAAAAATATACAACACTTTCCAAGCCAGAAAGTGGACATAAACATTTTTCTCTTGGTAGTTAACTGCACACCACTGAAATACTGTTGCTTTTCCTGCTTGCAGTGTTTTCTGCTACTGTGGTACCTGTTTTGTTTCAAACATCATAGCTTTGTATAGTAAGAGTTGCACATATTCTAAGAAATAGTCTTAAGATCAGTGATGATAAAGCCTGTTTCCTAATTCTTTTTACTTTATAGTTGATGACAACCTGTATTCATGGCCATAGCATTTATGATGACTGTTCCTATGTATATTACCTGGTGTTAATAAAGTATGAGTTCATGCTGTAGTGTTTTCCTCAGCTGTGACACTTGGACTGACAAGAGACAATGCATTTCCATTTTATCAACACCTACAGAAATGAGAGATTACCTTTGAACTGATCTCTGCTGCTGCACAGAATCCACACCCGGGATACTAACATGGGGAATGCACCCATCAGTCACCATGAACATACAAATGTATTCACAGTACAGTTATCTTGCTTATTCCCTCAATATATCACCTTAGAGGAGCTGCTTGCTCAGTAATTTCCACAGTATTAGTGAGACCAGTACCCTGAGATCATCTAATTGTCACTTAGATCTTAATGGTTACTACTCCACTCCTTTTTTTTTATTTTTTACTTTTAATGAGTTTGCTTGCATACAAAGTATATAATTAATATTTTTATGACATTAACACAGTATAGCTGTCATTATTAGTACTAATAGGAACAGTAAGCTCCTTCTCAAATACTTGTTGATACTTTTCATTCCGATGTGATATATAATTACTGAGCCTCTACTCAGAAGAGGTTGTCAATGAAGCTACTAACTATGGGATGGGATTGTGATAGGTATCAGATTTCCTAAATTATAACCACTAATTTGATTTTGACTTCTGACTAGAGAGCTGATTTCCTGCTTTACTTAAATCTTTTAAAGTCTCATTTGATATTGAAGTCTTCTTTTCCGTTTTTACCAAGTACATTGTTCGAAGTGTGTTTGTTTGGGAATATTCCTCTGTCTTTCATTAATGTGATAGAATCATAGAATATCTCGAGTTGGAAGGGACTCATAAAGATCATTAAATCCAACTCCCTGCTCCTCACAGGACTACCTAAAAGTAAACCATAGGACTAAGAGCTTCGTCCAGACCCTCCTTGAACTCTGACTGGCTCAGTGCCACGGCAGTGCCAGGGAGCCACATGCCAGTGCCATGGCTCCCTGGGGAGCTTGTTCCAGTGACTGACCACCCTCTCAGTGAAGAACCTTTTCCTAATAACCATATTGATTTCAGAAGTAGGTGTTAAAATGTTGTATGGCAGTGGGCCTGCAGGGTGGCCTCTGTGAAGAGAAGCCAGGACTGCCCCATGCCAGACACAGACTGTTCCACACAGCTCCAACCAACCCACAGCTGGGTCCCTCAGCCAGTGTGGTGGCATCTCAGGGAAAACTTAAGAAAGGGTAGAAAACACTGAGAAACCTGCAGAGAAGCAGTCTATTTCTAAAAGAGTATAGCCCATGGAAGAAACCATGCTGGAGCAGGGAAAAAGTGTGAGGAGGAAGGAGTGGCAAAGATGAAGTTATGAACCGACCACAACCTCCATTCCTTGTCCACCCGCCACCGCTCAGGGTGAGATGGCAGAAAAGTCAGGAACAAATGAGGGAAGTTGAACCTGGGAAGAAGAGTTGGGGTTGGGGATTTGAGGGGAAGGAATTTCTAGTTTTTTCTTTGTTTCTCACCATAGTACTCTACTTTTAATTGACAACAAATTAAATTATTTTTCCCCAATTTGAGTCAGTTTTGCCTGTGACAGTAATTGGTAAGAGACCTCCCTTTTTTATCTCAGGTGATGAGTTTTTCCATCTCATTTTCTCCCTCTGTCCTGTTGAGGAGGGGGAGTGACGGAGCAGCTTGGTGGACATCTTGCATCCAGCCAGGGTCAACCCAACATAGATTGTATATGCTTGGATGCAAATAAAATGCTTCAATTAATGCATCTTCCTCCAGAATCACTTCTGTTAAAGTAATTCACAGTGCAAATCTGGGTAAACAGTTCAAATATAGACTGCTTGAAGTCTTAAACTCTCTTCATATGATTAAGCGAACCTTTCTAATAGTAAACAAGTTTATTCAAAGCTGCATATAAAAGATTTGCAAAACCAACTAGCATAATATTTCAGAAGACATTTATGATAAAAATGCTTTATAGCAAACTGCAGCTTGCTGCAAAATACATTTTGTAAAGAAAGTAACTAAACAGTAGTTCTAATCCTGCACAAGAACAGCACAGGTCAGTATGACTACAATCTGATACTCAAACAGATATTCACCTATAACAATACTGGGCATGTATGTATTCCACTGTAGTTTGCAGACTGTAGCTAAATGAGCTAGATGAGTCCCAAAACTTACTAGTTTAAGTAAGATTCACCGTACTGTATTAAAGTCTAACCAGATTAGTGATATTCTTGTCATCTCTAATGCGATAAATACCAGTGAATCCTTATGTAATTTAAAAAAAGGGTTAGTAGGGTAAGTCCTTCTTGTTTTATTGTCTATTATAGACACATCACCTGCATTTTGGTTCATTGTCAACCTGACCTGTGAATGTAAAAGACAGAATGAATAATGTTTGTAGTGCAAGAAGCTGAGACTTGTATGAATCTCTACAAAGTCCAATTATCGTTCCACATGAGAAAAATAGGATGTGTTTTTTCAATCATAAGAAGAAAGACTCTGTACACAAATCCAGATCCCATTAAGCAGGACTCTTGCAAGCTAAATTCCTAAAATCACTTCTAGTTCATTATACGTTAAGTGGCATTGTTGACATTGCACAATTGATTCTCCAAATGGGAAGGCCAACACTAAAATATGCCATATGATTCCCTAAAACAATCCTACAGTTAAAGCATTCAGAGACAAGCCATCAGTTAAACTGGTGTTCACTCAAAATTAGGTGCATTTCATATACCAGTTTTCTTCTCCCTCCTCACAAGACAGCACAGAGGTTAAATAAGTTATCCAATTAAAACGTGAAGTCAGGCATTGACAGCTTCTCCCTTTAATACAATTGAAATAGAGAATAAATTTAAGAAGATTTTTGCCTTTTTTTCATAACAACGAAAAAATCGCACATGCCTCCAAAAAATCCCAAGCCATTTTCGATGGGAGATTCTCCCAAACTGGGTAGCTAATTACAAATCTGGCAATGCCTCCAATGTCATACAATATGCAAAATGTCACACCCATCTATACAACTGAGTAGTACCTCAATACAGAAAGAGGGATTTTCTATTCTCTGATAATATTATAGAAGAAAGCAAACATGTCCAGCCTTCGCAGACTAAAGTTAATGAGAGGTTGAGTTAATATCATCCTGTCTACTGCATTGGGGCCCTGAAGCCCTCTTGAACTCTCTAGTTTTTCCTGTTATATATCAATATATACATTCCCTTCCTTTTCTAAGGTGGGATTGGGAATTAAGGGCCTCAGAAGCTCTTTTTCACTTTCAGAATTGCCCCTATTTCCATGGGCTAGGGGGACAAAACTACTTGTTTTCTTGGAGATTTATAGCCAAAGTTTTGGAAGTTTGAAAGAAGCATTAAAAAATAAAATAAAAATCAATTTTTAAGAGAGTCAAGGAGCATAAACAAGGAATTATAAATAGAAAAAATAATTTCCTTTCCACAGTTTTTAAAATAGTAAAGCAGATCAGATCTTCTACAGTAAGCAAAATCTGTGCCCCAGATCATATTGTTATAGCTATAACTCTTTCAAAATCTCAAAACTCTCCTTCACTTAATATTGTACTTGAAAATGAGATGATAAAACAATGTTCCTGTTTTGCTAAGAAACCCCAAGACAAGCAGTTTTTACCAGCTATAGCAGCAAGCAACTTAGGTGCAAAATAAGCATTTGTAGAGAGCATCTGCACCGTAATGAATACTTCAGTTAATGTCTCTATCCACCTAAGTAGCTGGAAAAGGCTGTTGTGTTTTCTGTGCCACTGTTGTCTGCACTAAATGGATAAGAATTGATGGTATCTCTTTGTTGCATCAACGTTGAGTGTTTTCTCACTGTGTACTGTGCAGTGCTTTACAAGCAATGGGAGAGGGAAAAAATAGCAAAAATACAAATGTTAGAGTTTCAGGTTTTTTTTTTCATTAGCTCATCATTAAGAGTTTTACAGTTTTACAATGTACATTCTTTTCTTTTTGTTATTCCCATTAAGAGAAACCAAAAGATTTTCATTTAAGCACAAATCCTATTTTAATAGATACTACAAAAAAAAAAAAGAGGATCATTTGTGCTAAATGAATGGGGCCCTGATTAGTCGTTAATAACTTTGGTAGGCTAGTTAGTGAGAAACAAAACAAATCAGGAAAAATATTATTGGCTTATTATTTGAATTCCTTGTAAAAATGACTATGTTGCTGGTGACCACTTATTTTCTATTGACTCCTTCGGCATCCCAACAGTGGTAGCTGTCTGGACTCAACTTCACACCCTCCTAATCACTTTTTCCATCTCTGCCTTCCACCTGTAAACCATACACAGGTTTGAGTCTCTACATAATTTCCCAGGACATACAATCATCTCAGAAGGTTCACATAACTCTTAGTGTTTTGACTTACAAATACAGAAAGACCAACTTTGTGAGCAACAGAAAGGGCATGTACCTTCATTATCATCATACAATTGTGAAGAAAACCTTTTCACCCTCAAGAGATACAAAAGCATCAGCGATTCTGCACTCTAATGTGTATATTTGAGGCTGGAAGTTGAAGTGTATTTTAAAAAGACAAGGGTGAAAGTCAGAAACTAATTTCTCATCTCATTCCTAGCTCTTCAATAACTTTACAGAAATTATTCCAATCTTACATGCAATGGTAATACACAGGTATTTAATGTACCTTTGGCACCAGCTGCCAGTCAGAGGGACAATACAGTGGGACAATATAGTGGGACAAAACAGCTCTCCGTAGATGTGCCAAAAGACATGAACAGCTCACACAACAAATATGAAAAAGGCTTCTCTGTCAAGTAGAAATATCCTAATACGACACGTCACTGTAATACTTTGCTATCATGCCTTGCCAAAGACAGAGTTGATTTGAAAAAGACAATAATATTGTATTTATTCCAGAAATAAAACAAAAGAAAGAGGCAACATAGCAAATGCAAAAGGGAGAGCCAACAAATCACTGGGGAAAAAAATAACATAATCAAGATACTGAGCTATTCTGTACCTACAGGACTGTTCTAACTATGGAAGAAACTAAAAAGTGAAAAAGGTAGTAAAAACAAAATATAAAACAAAACTAACTTTTAAGTATTTGTAATATGAAAAGCAAAAAAAAACCACAAAATAAAACAAAACTTGTGAGGCAGTCTTTCCTATTGCAACAAAAATAATAAGTAAAAAGTTTAGGAGCAAACACAGCTGAAAGCAATTCTAACACCAGTGAATGTTGAATGGCTGTTGGACTGAAATTTTACTTCCCAATTACCTCTACAGGCTACCTGTTATTGAACAGTGCAAAGTATAGGATACAAAGTATGAACAAAATTTAAAAAAAATAAATAAATAAATAAAAGGAAGAAAAAAGGAAAAAAAAAATAGAAAATAAGTCTCCAAGAGTATGTTACCGAAGAGTGTATCAAACTCAGGCCCTCAGTATCAGAGATTGTTAAATGCTGTACTCTTGAGTATTCGTTCATTCCATGAGAAAGAATTGCATTTCAGTCATCAGAGTCATCAGAATGTATAATTCATTAAATTTATACAGCAGTTTGAACTATCCTAAGAGGCAGAGGGATTTTAACTATTAGATGATTAGCATAACACTAAAGAAGGCACAAACTTGATATCAGTGATCAAAAGGAAGCACAATTGGAAGTGTCACATCTTGCATATGAATAATTTAAAAACATGGTTCTTTGTGTGTGTGGATGAGGACTGAGATAATGTATTCCATCACCATTTCCAATATGCACTTCAACAGCTCTTATGAAAACACATATTATTTTGCCCATGCTGTGGTACCTTGATAAAAGCTTTAAAAAAAAACACAGCTGGAAAGTTTAGTTGTTACTATGACAAATCAGTGTCAAAATCTCACCTCACTATTTCTGTAACCTTTTTGAGATAGGTAAGTGGGTAAATGATGACCTGGTGAAACACAGTGCATACCATGTTGTATTAATGACCAGCAGTAAAGGAAAAAATAGATTGTCACCTACATTTAATGTTTTATGAAGTAGTGACCTCTATTCATTTAAAGGATATGGGTGCCACTTCCATTAGTGACAGTTTTCAGCCCTTTGTGGAGAAAGCATATATTACTCTTTGTATATCAGCTAGCAGTCCAGTGGTATAGCAGTATAAGATAGCATCCCTTCCAAATAAATTCAAGTACATCTTTTTCTGCACACAGAAACAGGAAATAATTTATCCTAATAGAAGCATTTAAATTTCCAGTGCAGTCCACAGTGGCAAGTGCCTCTGGAGACCTCCAAAGGGAGATTTGGTCTGCTTAATTCAGACAGACAGACAAGTGGGTATTTTCTACAATGGTAAGATTTCATAAAATTAGGAACTTTTTATTTCACCTGTCAATACAAGCTCCAAGTAATGTCTATTATTTTCAAAAGCAGTATGTTTTTGAGATTTTCTGAAAGAAGAAATACATTGAAATGACCAAGACCAAATCACCTGTAATCACAGTGCCAAAATATCATATTTACTCCATAACCTCAGTATTTGCACTTGCAGAAAAGGCAAATGAATCATGTTTTTAAATTATAGAGGAAGAAAGAAAAAATGATTACCATTATTATTGCTGCCATATGCAACTGACTTTGCTTGTCATGATTGCCTATTAGAGTGATAGCTGCAGATTGCAGTACATAAGAGATTATGCACTGTTTGCCTACTGTGAAGATAAATGAATGAAGAAGAGCCCATCATTTAAAACTCTCCAAAACACCAGTCTGTACAAATAAGGATTTTTATAAAATAAGGTGACTTTGTCAAGCACTGACTGGTTCAGCAGAGCTCATGTTAGTTCCTCTAATTGCACTTTGTTGCTGTGAATACAAACCTGTGGAGTCCAGAGTGGAGTTTATAGCAGTCAAGGTCCAATGGCATCAAAAGGTTCTATTGATTTTTGGTAACTCCACTATTTACAGAAAAAGAAGGAAGATCACTCTGAGTCTCTCACACAGAAGAAGTGCCCAGAAACTACATCCTGCTGGGAAGTGATACTATCACTTATGCAACATGTGATTTCAATGGTTTAAAGTTTTAATAGAATAGATCTCAGAAAACAAAGTATGTTTAGGTATTGTATGTTTATGTATTTTAAAGCAAACTTTTTGCCTGGGATTTTTATGCACTTGTATATCTACCTTGCAAGAGAAGAGGAGATACTAGGAGACATCTGTTCTTTTCTGCATGCAGGGCAAAATAGTCTTTGATCTATTTTCTTATGCACACATTAAATATGAGGAGGAAAGGATTTTCAAGATGTTTGTTATTCTCTTGCTATTTCATAATATTTAGTAATTTGTACAATAAATATGTACAGTCTGATTTTCTGAGAGCCCACTGGACCATCCCTTAAATGGGCTCTCCCTGTACATCTCAGAATATTCACTTCTTCTTGCTCTCATGCTGTGATTCTTGAAAATAAGAAGGGAAATTTAGTGTAATTGGTGAGAAAAGGGATCATCTGCTTTGATAAAAAAGAGGAAAGAACATTTCAGAAAACCATTAAGCTTTCTAACAGAGTTTTCCTACTCTGGATTTACTAGAGAGAATTACTTTTTTTCTGGTCTGGAAGGACAAAATGTAATCAAGACATATTTTTAAATCTAACTAAAATTATGTATACCAAATGCAAAACTGGTCATCCTCTTCAAATTAGTCCTTCTATAGTTCAATCATTTTTTTTTTTAACCCTTAGAAAATAATGTATAGTCATAAAATGAGATTTTTTAAGAGCTCCTCATATGTACATGTACGTATATGTAAATGTTTGTATATGCTAAATATTTCTCTTTAAAAAATAATACATTACTAGTTTGTGTGTTCAAACTAACAGCCTCTTCGAAAGGGCTCAGAAACATGACACAAGAGTGAAGTCCTGCAGACCAGACACCTAAACACAAGCATCTACAGTGTAGATGCCAACAATGTAGGCAACATACCCAAGCTCCTTTTATATTGTGCAGAACTAAAGAATTACCATTCTTCTTATCCTGAAGCATATGTTTACATATGGCCAAATGAACTACTCTCTAAGGTCCATGGACTAGATCTACATGTAAGGGAAGCTTAAACACCTAAATGCAGGTATCTGATTAAAGAACTGAATTTCACCCCTGCTGCAAACAAATGCCACAGGTTTACTGACTAAATTACTTATCAGTGCATTTCACCATTTTCCCTGTGAAAAGTACCAGAACCAAAGCTTCTGATTCTTTTTTTTGTATTGATATTTACAAGATGGTGAAGACTGTTCAGTCCTGAAGGCCTTGGAACCATGACAGGCTGTACAAGCAAAAATCTACCACTGATACACAGAGCTCTGACTGAGGTTGAGAAGGAAGGACCATACCCTGTCATAGCATCATGAGACAGAAAGAAAAGCTAGTTTGACATCCTGCATCTTGAACTGTTTAAAAGCTGATGTGAAAAGTCATATAAACCTGAATTACCACTCATTTCCTTTCTCCTAACACAGCGAGCGAATTGCTACTTACAAAACACAACTAAATCACAGAAAAGTGCTTGTTTAGCAAACAAGGTTACAGCAACATGAAATTTATATAAAAATATACATAGTTGCTTCCATAAATAGTAAGTTATATATCACCTTGCCAATTTGTGTCATCTTAAAGCTAAATTAAAGAATACAAACATTTACAGCTTTCAGGAATTATTAGTTCTGAAAAGCAGGACTAATATGATTTTTTCTACTAAATTAGCTATTTAAACTTTTACAGAGCAGTAATACAGCTTCGATAGAGTACTAGACTTAAGTATGTCTCTGTCTATCTCTGAGGCAAGACCACAACCCATTAAGCTCCCCTTATTTAATCTGTCCATCATAAACTTAATATGTGATACATCCTTTTCATATCATAAAGGACAAAAAGGTGATCTTTTGTATTTGAATATCTAATTTATGCTCCCCATCCTTCTTTCCCAAGCAGTAAATGGTAAAGAAAAAAGCTTTTTCTGCAGTTTCTTCAGCCCTTTTATCTGAGGAAAAGCAGTTATATGTCAGATCTCTAAGGAATTTGATGCTCTTTTTATCCCCTGACCCTATTTCCGTACTCAGAGCTGAGAGAAAAGAAACTATCCCATAGAAAGAGAACATATTTGGAGGTTAGGAAGAATTGCAGTATGTAAATTATATGTCCCTCTCCCCAAGACCGACTCTAGTCTTTTGGGACTAGGGCAAATAAGCTCTCAAAATGAAATACCTTATAATGAATTTGTTGTATTCCAGTCTTTTCGATTCTCAAGGAAGAAACAACACAACACCTAGTCTCTAGAGGAAAACAACACAATAAACTGTGCAGTTCAGATTTAACATCAAAGATAGAGGGCATTCCTGATGGATGAAGGACATTGAGACTCGCCCAGTAAGATTTGCAGTGTTTTTCTTTGCACAATAGTTTGTAGTTCTTAATTAAGTCATAGCATCTCTTTGGAGGGAAAACGGTATTCATTTTCTCACCATTGTAGTCACCATTTTAATAAAGAGAGATAAAAGCATGTTGAAGCTGGAGGGCTATAAAAGACATTTCTTTTAAGGAGGAAGGAATAATGACTGCCTTTGAGCTTCAATCTGGATGCCACTTCTCCCAGAAAACAACCCTACTGACAGAAAAAATAATAATAATAATAAAAAAAAACCTGTTGTTTTTTTGGTTTTTTGGGGGGGTGGGGGAGTGGTGTTTGTTTTTTCTACTTCACCACTCTTTTCTTCAGTGTCAGAGAACAATTATTTTTCACAATTAGAGAAATATGAACCAAGAGAGTTTATAATGAAGCTATCAGTCAAGTTAGAATGTCTTGCTTCCTTCAACTTCAGAAACGATTTGGGAAACTATATTTAAAAGCTGCCAAGAAGATAGAAAAACAAAATTAAAGCAAGTCCTTAGATGGAACTGAATGCACTAGGCAAGGAAGAGTTGTCTAATATCTCTAATTCTCATACTTGAAGAACAAGGTAGAAAAGGGGAGTGGAGACCATAAAGGTGCCAAGCTTGCATGCCCTCTCTAAGCAGCCTCTCCTTTCATCAGTGCAGATGAGACGATACTGGGTTAGATGGGTCACTGATATGAAATGCCAGTAGAAGATTTATCATTGAATTTTGAAATCAGAGTGGAAACTTATATTATTAAAATGAAATACAGAGTTGTCAGCAAAATAACTTGGTTTCAATAGAATCAGGTTTTTGTCCTGTAGTTCTGACCATCTGTGTATATAGATACAGCATATAACAAAACATATCTGTAATCCTTTAAACATATTAATATGCTACGATTGTGCAGAAGCATATTGGAATTGACTGCCTTGTAAGCCTTAAATTTAGTAACTCACAGATATGCACATCAGGTAACGAACACCAACTCCTTTAGCAAGCATGCCATTCTTGTAAAAACTTCCTACTTTTTCTGTCTGGCATCTAAACAGAAAGCCTTGCAGCAAAACTATTTGAGAAAGAACCTAGATTTAGCAAAGAGGGAAATTATGTTTTAATGTTTTTTTTAAACATATGCACCCAGTAAATATCCCTAAATTATATTGCTTGTGCTTCTGTACACTCACTGCAATGCTGAGCTGTGGTAATCAGAGTTAAAGATGGCCCAGCTGCCAGAGTCTTACTTCCTACACTTGTCTACCATGTGAAAACCTTTTAACTAAATCATTTTTAATAACTGAAGTGAGACAGAGAGCAAGTAGTGTTTTGCTGTTGATGTGCACTGAGCAGTAACTTGAATTAAGAATTAACCTTTAATGCACAGTAAATTAATACTTTCACTACTAGAGTGGTCTTTAGTACTGTACTATTATCTATAGGTAAAAGCAGCTTACCTGAATAACATGTTTCAGCTTGTCAATAATTTGACTTATTACAGGATCTGTTTCCTTCACTCTTACTTCTGGATTTGAAGACTGAGCTTTGATTCCACTGCCAACCACACGATGAGTATAGCTAGTTTAATACACAAACACACACACAAAAATGGTTTAGTAAGTTATTCTACTCTCAGAGAGTCATCTTCTAGTTCTCCTTAACTCTCATGGCACCAACATTTTACTTTAATAAGATGCATTAATTTTGTGCACATATTTTTCACAGAAAACAAATACAGCATAATATAATTACCGCATTCCACAAAGCTGTATTATTTATTATAGCTTTAATTTTACTACAGACTTTAATAACTAAAGAGTTATGTACATTTTGAAGCAAGAAACATTCAGGTCTATACATGTTTTTTGTGTGTGCAAAGACTGTCCTCCACCTTGGTTTTGCTAAATACAAACTATACTGTGATTGCCTAAATGCATGAAATTGCACAATTTTAAAACAAACTCCAGATTCCACACACATGGTGTGTTCAGAACTACACCTGAAGTTTCCTAGTGTTTTTGTGAATACACATGTAGGTAGAATATTCATTGCAAGACAACAGCCAAATTGTGCATAAATTATTTAGCATTACATAACTGATATAAGCACAGAGTAGGCAAAAATTTACTTAATAGATATGTAAAAGCAGTAGAAGCCAGATATACATGTGTTTCAGAAAGAACTGCTGTAGTAAGTAGAACATTGTTTCTAGTATATTAAAAATCAAGATACAGAGACAAAAATTAAGGACATAGCAGAGTTCTGTGGCTTATTAAGGTGAAATTCTTCATTCAACTTTCTGTGTTACATTTAATACTCAAGTTATGGAAGAAAAAATGGATATCTACCTTCTCATCACAAATACTGTACATTATGCAAATACCCTCCATATGTTAGGTTTTGTCTGCACACTTTAGAAGAGTATACATCTATATATCTCTGTCTCAAAAATATTTTGCCAGCTGTTACACTATAAGAAAAAGAAAGGAAAGAACCCTTTCAGGAATGGAGTAAAGAAATACCTAATTCCTCCCTGTTAGAGCTGCATATGAGTGTAGACAACACAGCAGATTCAAATTTTGTAGAATATGTTTTATGAAAAACATTGCAGGTCCTCTTAGCTCTGCAGACAATCTTCCATGTATGCTAAACAATGAACACTGTTCATTAAAGGAAAGTTGCCACATAACAACAATATATTGTCTTTGATCTTTGCTTAAATACCTTAAGTGAGATGAGGTTATTTTTAAGGAAGCATATACAGAACCACAAACAATCCCCAAAATGACATTGGCTGTGCTCATAGGTATAAATTAACCCTGTCATAAAAAAATTACATTAAAAAGTTTTCCGTAAGTCCCAGAAAGCATAATTTGCCTTCTATATGCATGACAAAATTTAGTAGCTCCTTTAGGAATAACAAGAGGATGCTTTTTGGACTACATGTTCTGCAAAAGGCTTCAAAAGTGAACTAATTCTAAGGATTAACAAAATTTTCCATTACTTTTAAAATATCAAGACCCAGCAGCCTTTCATTGCTCAAGTCTTTTAAAACATTTAGTTTCACACAGTAAATACTAAAATTGTAGACCTTCAATGTACAGCTCTGCATGTTCTGTTTAGGGTAAGTGTACTCTCTATATCTTCTGCATGCAATCAAGTTCACCGGAAGCAGATATAATATCAAATTTGAATTCAATTATGTATGAAGATACCACAATGATCACCTAGGCATAATCACAAGTTAAAGATTCCAGAATTATTCATTCTTCATTCCAGAAAATAGTCAGCTGTATCCAATATTCAGGACACATTTTATCAGCTAAACGTAAAAACTAAAAATAATAAGCTCATTACTTAAAAGCCATTATGGAACCCTTTACTGATTCACTAGCCATACTATTACTTGGAATAGATGTTAATGCTGCACAATCAGGACAGCAAGGCTTAATGTACTTCATGTAGTTCACTGGAACATGGTAGTTGAAATGAGTTTAAAAAAAACCTTCATAGTGCTGTTGAATACATTGAATATATAAATTGCTCATATTATTCAAAAAGTGGTATTTTGGTTTATAGAGGACAGGTTTTTGTGCTGTCTTGTAGTGATGGTAGAGCTTTTTATAGGGGTGTGTACAAAATCTGCAGCCTTCCTGCTAGACTTGAGGGAATGCTTAATGCAGTAATTTAAGTAAGGTAAATGAACCTTCTAGTAGCTTCTAAGAATTAAAAAGAAAAAAAAAATCATCTCAAAGTTTTTCCTCAAAAATCCTTATTTCACAGTCATTTGTCTAAATCAAAATAGATAATTCATATGGAATTTCTTCCTTTCCCTTTCCAACTGAACAATACTGCACTCACCAGATGGACAAGTGGTTTAACTCAACACACTGTTTTAATGCAACACAGCAATTTCTCTTCATACTATAACACTATAAAAAATCTTAAAGGTTATGGTTATCATTTCTGTACAGTGCTCCCATTTGCTGTTTCACAGCATGCAAAACCTATTTTCTCTCTTTCTGTCACTCAGAATTCTTCAATTAACACCTTATTTCAAATGCTGCAAACCCAACTATGTATAATTTGCCTGTGAACTGCATAACTATGTGAAAAATAATACCTTTTTTCCTGGTTTTACTTCAATTGACAATACTCATTTCTCTAACCATGCTGGGAGAAATAAACTATACAGAAGCTGAGACTTGCCTAGGCTACAATTGTATTAATTTAGCTCATTTGGGAAATATCTGACGATGACTCATTCAAGGCTGGCCATCATTTCATTTTCATCTATTTCCACAATGAAATCCACACCCTGGCACAGCTGGCATTTACCACAGGACTAACATGCTTTTGTGAGGGAAAGTCACTGGAAAAGTAATACTGTCTTGTGAGTGGACTACATATTAGGAGTTTCAGGTGTGTTCCCCATCCTCTGCAGAGCTGTCAACCTCTAGATTCCCCTTTAGCTGTGATTCATAAGGAATAATTGGATTTACTTACCATTTAAAAGTGTTAGCAATTAATTCGGTCATTGTTATATTGCTAATTGTTATTGTTATCATTACCTGTTATTGTTAATTGTAATTGTTACTGTTAATTTAATCATTGTTATAGTCATTCTTTTCATATGGTCTCAAAGGCAAAATACTATCTTCTCCCCAGGTAGAGAGCTCTATTATCTAATTTTAACATTTATTTCTAGGCAAAGATTGATTCTTGTTTCTCATGTAAAAAATACACCCTTTTTCAGATTTACACATCTTCAGCATTGACAACCTTGTGTAGCCCAATGGCTCTTTGCCATTTTGGGTCGGAAGCTTAAAGTTATCCCAGAAAGTGGTCCAAAATCCATTTAAATGTTCTCTCAGTTCTCATAACTAAGGCAATTCCTGTACAAAGTCCAGATGTTCTTACCCAGTAACACGGCCTGTAACACTTAACCTTCACCTCTTTGCCCACTTTGGTTACGAAAAGTATCTGCACAGAGAGCAGGTGTACCGTATGAGTGGGTATGCTTTAGGCTGGGAATATCCATGCCCATTCTTCTGCCTGCCCTCACAGCTTAGTAAAGAAATTGAAAGTTAGGTAAGCACTTTCTTCTTTATTATAGTCACCACCTTCCTTTCAGAAAGGAAATACACCCAGTCACTTCCCTGAGAAGAAACCTACCCACGTTAGTTACCCAAACTGTATCCTTGCTGACTGCTCAGAGGTGGGGTTTGCATTTTCCAGTTGACAGTGGGGAAGGGTAAGAAGCTGAAGCACAGGTGACGTGCATCAAAGCAATGACAAGCAGCACGCTAGTGCTTCATAGTACCACAAATTTAAGTCTATTAGCACTGAACAACTAGTAGATCACTAGGTACTGGTAGTAACAACCTCCATGTTATCTGTCCTTACTTGCTCTGTTGAGCACCTTTCTTTCTACCTTCTTTCTCACTCCTGAGCTTTCTCTCACCGACAGCCAATGTGATCCTTTCCAGGGCTGATGGAAGAAATGAATTTGTGATTCTCCCTGCTTCCCACTGCCTGTGGGCCTCCTCAGCCTCCACAACAATGTTCTTAAGCAGAACAGAACACCTCTCCACCTAAAACCTTCACAAATGCATGAGCTGCCTCGAAAACAATTCAAACCCAGTTCAGTGACAGCTGGCACATTTCAGCCCATCCTCCTGATGTTTTTGTCTATTACAGACCCCAGCAGATCCCAAGTAACACACAAAGTTACATCCACAGAGAAAGCTTTAAGTCCAGGATTGATACAATCACTACTCATTTCAAAGGTTTATGGTTCATCCTCAGGTTTATTAGATTTTTTACCACATTCCCCAGCTTGACTTTTAAAGGAGTTGCTACTTCTCTCTCTCCAGAATTCAAAAGCTTTGTAAAATTTTTAGTAACTTTATATTCATGAAGTACCCAGTCTTGAAATCAATCATTCGGGTTCTGGATGCCAATTTTCACCCAGGAACATGCCCTATAAAGATTTTCCCCAAATGTATTTGGTTTGCGTGGCAGCAGCTGGAGAGAGGGGTGAGAGAATGTGGAAGAAACAGCCCTGCAGACATCCAGGTCAGTGAAAAAGGAAGGCAGGAGGTGCTCCAGATGCTGGAGCAGAGATTCTCCTGCAGCCCATGGTGCAGCCCATGGTGGGGCCACCTGTCCCCCCATGGAAGACCCCACGCCAGAGCAGGTGTATGCTCAAAGGAGGTTGTGACCACATGGGAAGCCCACACTGGAGCACGTTTGCTGGCAGGACCTGTGACCCCATGGGGGACGCACACTGGAGCAGTTTGTGTAGAACTGCAGCCTCTGGGAAGGACTCACCCTGGAGAAGTCCATGCAGGACTGTATCCCGTGGGATGGACTCCAGGCTGGAGAAAGGTGTGAGGAGTCCTCCCCTGAGGAGGGAGGAGCAGCAGAGACAGGATGTGATGAGCTGACCACAACCCCCATTCCTTGTACCCCTGAGCTGTTCAGGGAGAGGAGGTAGAGAATTTGGGAGTTAACTTGAGATTTTTTGAGGTTTTTGAGGTTTTTTGAGATTTGGTTTGATTTCTCATTATGCTACTCTGATTTGATTGGTAAAAAATTAAATTAATTTCCAGAGTTGAGACTGTTTTACCTATGACAGTATTTGCTGAGTGATGTCCCTGTCCGCATCTTGACCCATGAGCTTTTTGTCATATTTTTCTCTCCCGTTCACAGCATAAATGTTTAACAACACGTTTCATGTGAAGTTGCACTGCTAAGTGATAGTGGTGTCCGTATAGAACCCCCAAATGTGAATACACTCAACATATTGAAGTTAATGGATGAATATGTTCACATTTTTTCCTGTTATTTGAAATCCTAAACCATATTAAATTTGCTTTCACTGAAAGGTTTTCACTGATCTGGCTCTGATCAATTGACATTACAAACTATCATTTAACTTTGAGTCTTTTGTAATTACAGGCTCTGACAAGTCACAAGGCAGGTTGAAAACCCTTCTTCTTTCTTCAGGTGTATAATAAGGCATCAACAAAGCCTTATGAATAATTGTCTTATTGATTTTTATCATAGAAGTAAGATTATGGAAGTCAAACTCTTTTTTTTTAATCTGATCTTTTGGTACTTGAAATGATATCTTTTGCATACAAAAATTATAACCCTACTTATAAATTGTTAGTTTATATTCCACATACCATTGTGTTTAATTAACAAATGTCTATAAAACTAACATCTTCAAAAATTCTAGTGTGGACTAGATGATTCATCAGAGCTAAATGGCCTATTGGGAATCAGAGCATGGTATACAAAACTTCATCCCTGTAGACTTCTATTTACATGCAAAATATGTTTCCCTTTAGTTGGAGGGAAAATATAAAAATCTCAGATTCTTGGTTTGAGAGATTTCATTCATTATAAAGTTTTAATACAGCATTAATCACTTTCTGTTTCTTTTACTCCTAACGTACAAGCAATGGAAAAAAAAACATTTTAAGTATCCCCACTGAGGTAGCCTGACTTGAGCAAGTGTTGCTTAGACTTGAATCCTGGGAAAAAAAAAAAAAATGACTAATTTCTTGCTAGAGAAGTAATAGACCCGCCATCTGTGCTCATTTCTGTGCAAGGATGGTAATGTATCACATCACTTTAATAGGCAGACTTGGTCCCCAAGTACTATTCATTTTCATCAACACTAGGAAAAAAAACAAGTACCAATGCATTTGTATTCTATAAACATGTTTTAAAGTGATGAATAACAAGGTGCACATTTTCTGAGCTCAATATATGAATATTCATAGGAATTTCCTATTACTCTCTACTGTATCTATGAACATGGTACGGTTTACATTTGATTGCATTGATATGTCTGTTAAAGGAGAAGATCATGCTCTATTGGTTGTCACTGATTTCTTGGTATATGCAGTTGGAAAAGCTATTAGAAACAATAAATGTATTAACTGCTGTAAGAAGCAGCCATTTTGGACATGGTGCTAAAGGCAGATCTGTACTTCTACATCCCTTCAACACAAATAATCTATATGATATTATGATGACAATATTGATCCATTGTATTTATTGTTAACAACTTCTCATGATTTCCCATTCATTCACACTGGCTTTGTAGAGTAACATGAGCCTAAAATAGAAAATATACAGAAAGAAAAACGTTCTAGGAATGGGTCTAGGCCATAAAGTTTTGATCCAGATCCAAATTCCTCCAGAGTTCAACTCCCAGTGGTAACAGTATTTTGCTTCATACTTACTGTTCTTTAAATTTGCTGCTACTTATTTCTACTATTACTTCAGTATGAAGAGAACATAAGTTCTTGGTTAGTAACAGATTAATTTCAAGTAAAGCCAACCATATTTAGGGCAGCCTTTCATATAGCTAATAAGGAACTATTTTAAGAAACCAATTATCTAACGACAAAAAAAAAGAAGAAACATATGAAATTATGGAAATAAATGAAAAAAATGTGAGTTGAAAGAATGTATTTCAGTGCTTTCATACAGAAATTCCTGCAATTTGTGAAAGTGGAACTGTGGTATACAGATGTGCGTTAGAACGAGAACTCAAGCAGAAACAGAAATACATTTAAGTTCAGAGCTTCACTCAGACTAACATTTGTAAATAGTACAATTGTTTCAGTTGAATCTCACTGTAACTAACAGTTAAAATGCCTAAATGTTGCCTGGGGAACCACGTAGAACTGGTCAATTGGACCTGCTAGGAACAAGTACTGCTGAGCTCACAAAGTGTTTCAAGTCTAAGCTTGAAGAGTCAGTACTTTTGATAGGCAGTAAGGATGGGCATGATCCAAACCTGCAGTGTGGGTAGCCTGTTGCACAACATAGCCCCTGGAAATATCTTCCACATCTGTCCTCAGAAACTCATTCTGGAATTCTGGGCTCTTTTCAAGTCTGTGGCTCCTTTTTTGGTTAGTTAGATTGATATGTTTTGCCCAGTTACAACCTGAAGTTAATCACTGAAGCAAGGTTTTCTAATGTGGTCATAGAAGCACAGCAGCATGGCTTCTGGATCACAGCAGCATGGCACAGCCCTGCCACTAAAGAACACAAGTAAAATCAGGGCACATGCCCTGTAGAATTACAGTGAGTCTTAAGGACATACAGACAGTGCTATAATTCACTAGCGGTGGAAAGCAGATACATCAGTAAAGGGAAATTAGGAGGGAGATACACTTAGACTTCTTTCTAATAATCTGACATAAAGTTCTTCAGTGTCATGATTTATGAAGAGAAACATCACATTAAAAAAAAAAATACCCACAGCAACCAACCAAACAAAAAACCCAAACACAAAACAACAACAAAACCACCAAAGAATAACTAACCAATGGTTAAACAGCTATCCTGTGGTTTTCCATCTTCAACATAATAAGAACTTGTGACATAGTGACATAAATATATTTAGTGCCAAGAAAAGGATGGCATAATAATGAAAAATATAGATGAGCTCTCAGGCGTAGTTTGACACTACCTAAAAACTGCACCAGTAGGACCCTCTACAATACAGAAAAGCTGCATTTTTCAAGCACAGGAAGATTTTAAACTGCTAAATACCTTCCAAATGTTGACAAAAAAACCCCATATTGTTAGGTCAGAAAAATAAGTATTATCTAGTCATGCTAATGAGGGCCAAGATCCTTATATAACTGTGAAGAATATTCACAACAGGCAAATATTTTTAAAAAAACTGATTTTGACTTAGACTCAAAGACAAGGTGTGGTTTTACCTGGCCAAAACCAAACCCAAAACATATATATATAAAAATATGAACAGCTGTATCTACAAAAAGTATATGTACATGCAAAATTTTTAAACATCAAGGTTTTTTCCCTCCAGGGCTGTCTCTTTATACTGATTGTCTGTAGGTTTGACAGGATTCAAATCTATGGGACAAACCTACAGAAAATAACCCCCTAAAAAAGAGAAATATTCTTCAGGCAGTTCCAAAAACCTGGGAACTGCTGTCTCTCAAAGCCGTAAGTCTCTTACTATGATTTCACAGTTGCATAGAGTCTGAACAAGGGTCTAGCATGCATGACTGTCTTTGTCTAATTGTTCTATTTTCCTGCTTTTAATAATTCTGGTTACAGAAGAACCCAGCTTCAACAAGAGAATGCCCCATGGATTTTAGAAAACATTTCTACTAAGTAGTCATAATTGGATTACGTGCCATCAATGACGGGTTTACAGGGAAACTACACACCAACAAACGCCACAGTTTCTTCTTTTCTTTTTAGTGAAAATTACCCCTTTAAATGAAAACTAATTAACTCAGCGTCACTACAGACTTGACATTTATTTTCATTACAGACCAGACTGTCAGAAAACTCAGTAAGTATCTATGTACATTTCTAGAAAATTATGTTTCTGCCTGTCCTTGTAGTCCTAGGAATTTCTGCAGACAAAAATGTAGTCACAGGTCAAGATAGTCACCTCCTACAGTTACTGGCAAAAAAATTAACATTCAATAACAGTTTATAATAATAAAATTCTTTTTTTTTTTTTTTTTGCATTTTGTAAGCTTGAAACGGTGCACAGACAACTAGGTTAGAACTGCTTCTTGATGATACAGAAGAAAAGCATAAGACAGAGGTACTAACTTTGTCTTTAATATTTTCGGGTTCACTAAGATGTAGAATCATAGAATCGTTTAGGTTGGAAAAGGCCTTTAAGATCACCAAGTGCAACAGTTTACTTAGCACTGCCAAGTCAACCACTAAACCATGTCCCTAAGAACCTTCAGGGATGGTGACTCAGTCACTTCCTTGGGAGCCTGTCCAATGTCTGACAACCCTTTCTGTGCATAAGTTTTTCCTCATATCCAGTCTAAACATCCCTTGGTGCAACTTGACGCCATTTCCTCTTGTCCTATCACTTGCTATTTCGGAAAGAGACCAACACCCTCCATGCTACAACCTCCTTTCAGGTAGTTGCAGACAGTGATAAGGTCTCTCCTCAGCCTCCTTTTCCCCAGGCTAAACAGCCCCAGCTCCCTCAGCTGCTCCTCATCAGACTTGTGCTCCAGACCCCTCACCAGCTTCATTGCCCTTCTCTGAACTCTTTCACAGTATCACAGTATCACAGTATGTTTGGGATTGGAAGGGACCTCAAAGATCATCTAGTCCAATCCCCCTGCTGGAGCAGGAATGCCTAGGTGAGGTCACACAGGAACATGTCCAGGCGGGTTTTGAATGTCTCCAGAGAAGGAGACTCCACAACCTCCCTGGGCAGCCTGTTCCAGTGCTCTGTCACCCTTACTGAGAAGAAATTTTTTTCTCAAATTTAGGTGGAACGTCTTGTGTTCCAGCTTGATCCCATTACCCCTAGTCTTATCATTGTTTGCCACTGAGAAGAGCCTGGCTCCATCCTCATGGCACTCACCCTTTATATATTTATAAACATTAATAAGGTCACCCCTCAGTCTCCTCTTCTCCAAACTAAAGAGACCCAGCTCCCTCAGCCTTTCTTCATAAGGGAGGTGCTCCACTCCCTTAATCTTCTTCGTTGCCCTACGCTGGACCCTCTCCAGCAGTTCCCTGTCCTTCTTGAACTGAGGGGCCCAGAACTGGACACAATATTCCAGATGGGGTCTCACCAGGGCGGAGTAGAGGGGAAGGAGGACCTCTCTCGATCTACTAACCACCCCCCTTGTAATACACCCCAGGATGCCATTGGCCTTCCTGGCCACAAGGGCACAGTGCTGGCTCATGGTCATCCTGTTGTCCACCAGGACCCCCAGGTCCCTTTCCCCTACACTGCACTCTAATATGTAATTTCCCAACCTATACTGGAACCTGGGGTTGTTCCTGTCCAGATGCAGGACTCTACACTTTCCCTTGTTAAATTTCATTAGGTTATTCCCCGCCCAACTCTCCAGCCTGTCCAGGTCCTGCTGGATGGCAGCACAGCCTTCTGGCGTGTCTGCCACTCCTCCCAGCTTAGTGTCATCAGCAAACTTGCTGATAGTACACTCTATTCCCTCATCCAAATCGTTAATGAATATATTGAATAATACTGGCCCCAGTACTGACCCCTGAGGCACTCCACTAGATACTGGCCTCCAACTAGACTCTGCACCATTGACCACAATTCTCTGGCTTCTCTCCTTAAGCCAGTTTGCAACCCACCTCACTACTCTATTGTCTAGACCACACCTCCTCAACTGAGCTGTGAGGATGCTGTGGGAGACTGTGTCAAAGGCTTTGCTGAAGTCAAGGTAGACCACATCCACTGCTCTTCCATCATCCATCCACCTTGTTACATTCTCATAAAAGGCTATGAGGTTGGTCAAGCATGACCTACCCTTGGTAAAGCCATGCTGACTGCCCCTAATAACCCTCTTATCCTTGATATGCCTTGAGATGGCACGAAGGATAAGCTGTTCCATTACTTTCCGAGGGACAGAGGTGAGGCTGACCGGTCTATAATTACCCGGGTCCTCCTTCTTGCCCTTTTTGAAGACTGGAGTGACATTTGCTTTCCTCCAATCCTCGGGCACCTCTCCCGTTTCCCAAGACTTGGCAAAGATGATGGAAAGCGGTCCAGCAATGACTTCAGCCAGCTCCCTCAGCACCCACGGATGCATCCCATCTGGACCCATGGATTTATGGATGTCCAGACTATGTAATTGCTCCCTAACCCAGTCCTCATCGACTAAAGCAAACTCCTCCATTGACCTGGCTTCATCTGGGGTCTCAGGGGTACAGGGCTCCCCAGGACAGCCTCCGGCAGAGTAGACAGAGACAAAGAAGGCATTCAGTAATTCTGCCTTCTCTGTATCTTCTGCCACCAGGGTACCCACCCCATTCATCAGTGGGCCTACATTGCCTCTGGTATTAGTTTTATCTGCTGTGTATTTGAAAAAGTTCTTTTTGCTGTCCTTGACCCCTCTCACCAGCTGTAATTCTAAGGAGGCCTTGGCTATTCTAGCTGCCTTCCTACATCCTCTAACAGCAGCCTTATATTCTTCCCAAGTGGCCAGCCCCTGCTTCCATGACCTGTAAACTCTCCTCTTCTGCTTGAGCATACCCAACAGATCCCTATTCAACCACGCAGGCCTCCTGGCTCCCTTCCTTGACTTCCTACGTGTGGGGATGCTCTGATCCTGAGCGTGGAAGAAGCAATCTCTGAATGCAATCCAGCTATCTTGGGCCCCTTTTCCTTCAAGCAATCTTGCCCATGGGATTTCCCCCAGCAATTGCTTGAAAAGGCCAAAGTTAGCCCTGCTAAAGTCCAGGGTTGCAATTCTACTTGCTATTCTGTTCCTGCCACACAAGATGCTGAACTCCACCATCTCATGGTCACTGCAACCCAGGCAGCCCTCAACCTTTACTGCTTCGACCAGACCCTCCTTGTTAGTGAGGATGAGATCCAGCAGTCACCTCTCCTAGTCGGCTCCTCCACCATCTGCATGAGGAAGTTATCATCAATGCATTGGAGGAACCTCCTGGACTGTGGCTGACTGGCTGAATGGTCCTTCCAGCAAACATCAGGGAAGTTAAAATCCCCCACAACAACCATGGCCTGTGACTGTGAGGCCACTCTCAGCTGCCCATAGAAGGCCTCATCAACTTCCTCAGCCTGATCTGGTGGCCTGTAACAGACGCCCACAACAGTGTCACCCCTGTCAGCCTGCCCCTTGATCCTGACCCATACACTCTCAACTCTCTCGTCATCCACTCCTGGGCAGAATTTAGTACATTGTAGTTGCGCTCTCACATAGAGAGCAACTCCACCACCACGCCTGGCTGGCCTGTCTTTCCTGAAAAGGGCATAGCCATCCATGACCACATTCCAGTCATGTGAACTGTCCCACCATGTTTCTGTAATTGCCACCAGATCATAATCTCCCGACCGAACATAGGATTCTAACTCCTCCTGCTTATTCCCCATGCTGCGCGCATTGGTGTACAGGCATTTCAGGGAGCGAGCAGAGCACCTCAATGTCTTTCTAGTAGTGAGGGGCCAAAAACTGAACACAGGATTCAAGGTGGGGCCTCACCAGTGCCAAGAACAGGGGGACAATCACTTCCCTAGTCCTCCTGGCCACACTATTCCTGATACAAGCCAGGATGCTGTTGGCCTTTCTGGCCACCTGGGCACACTGTTGGCTCACGTTCAGCCGGCTGTCGACCAACACCCCCAAGATCCCTTTCTGCCAGGCAGTTTCCAGCCACTCTTCCCTGAGCCTGTAGTGCTGCCTGGGGTTGTTGTGACCCGAGTGCAAGACCCGGCACTTGGCCTTGTTGAATCTCATAAAATTGGCTTTGGGCCCTCAATCTGGACATCAAGCAAGCAAACCCAGAAAAAGAAGAACTGAGAACAGTCAGCAGGATTCAATCCCACTGTTTCTTTCACTACTGTTTCAAGCTTTTTTTAGGTACTTGGGCCATGTTCCAAGTGGGAGATTAAAGTAATAAAAGGTGTATTATGACAATGAATGCTAATCTCCAGAACAATCCTAAGCATCTTGGCAGTCAAGCCTCTCCCAAGAAATCTGGTTCTGGGCTTCAGCAAGTTCAGCTCTTCGCCCCAT
This sequence comes from Streptopelia decaocto, assembly GCF_964273445.1. Lineage (NCBI taxonomy): Eukaryota > Metazoa > Chordata > Aves > Columbiformes > Columbidae > Streptopelia > Streptopelia decaocto. The sequence goes on from NC_138663.1 coordinate 160,190,679, forward strand.
CCTGGTGTATGTCTTCCAGCTGCTACCAGCACATTCTACTACCATCTTCTTGGGCTTTTCAGTGCTTGACCCTATTTACTTTATCAAGAGCTATTCAGGAATCTTTACATTAATTTGCCAAGTTACAGGATCATGAGATTGAGACATCTGCTCTGATTGTGAAGGGCTTAACCACTGGGGTGCATTGTTTTACTTCTGAAATACTCCCATGTATCAGATAGTCATACTGCTGTACAAGGTTCAGGTGGTTCAGAGCTGCTGCAACTGTACAGAGACACTGCCTGAAAAAGCTTATTCTTTTTGTGTTTTTGTGGCAATAGGATTCTCACTTCCATTTGCAGTATTTCATCTCAAGGTGAAATCTTAACTGATAGCATTACAGTAATCTCCATGAGTGCAAGCAGACCACAACCACTAACTCCTCATCTGGTAACAATGGAGAAGTCTCTCCGTTGACTTGATTTTCTGCATTTGAAACTAATCTGGTGTAAATTAAGCAATGCTGATTCTTGTCAGCTGACTGTTTTAAGCAAGCACTGAAATCCCAGGGAAATAGTTTGAAACTAGGTGTTTACTTACTATGGGTTCTTTGGGAAGCTCTAGCTAGACAGAATACAAAATGCAAGAGACCAAATCACTTAATCTATTTGTTTATTGTATTTGCTCTCCTGTAGTAATCTCCTTTAACTGGCATTGACACAGTAACCAAGATGCAGTTTTGCAACATGCTCCTCCTTCACAAACTGGATTTCTTTGTTTTCATGTTCTAGTTTAGAAAAGGTATTCATGTACTAGCATTGCGAAGGGATTTATTTTGTTCAGCTTCTCACGTTAATTGAATTCTAAATTACTTCACAGCTTAGGCTGCTGGCATTTACAAGTTACAAGCAAGCACCTGTATTGATATAGTCTCACTGTGTTTAAGAATGGTGAAATAGCACAGTGTGCCCACTATGTTTTGTTTTATTTCAAGTTTGGGATGTGATTTTTCATAACTCCTTCTCAGCTTGCTTGCTTTATGATTGCTGATAATTGCTACTTTACACCTGCCAGTGCCAGCATCTTCATCACTGCTGGATGTTTCAAAATTCTGGATAACTGTTAATTGGGAAATTAACGATTACCTGAATACTGGTAAAAAGTAAACATGTACAGCAACAAAAAAGTCAGAGTGTTTAGTGGTGTGAATTTCAATTAACTAAGCTGAACAAATCAAAGAATCATTGCAACCATAAAAAAAAAAAAAAAAAAAAAAACACAACACTTAATGCTTGGGCAGGTGTGTTGGCTATTTTTGTCAAGTCTTACGTAGCTTTTTTAAGAGTAGATACTGCAAAGTTAGCCTTAGAAAACCCATTAAATATTTTACACCTCATTATCTGAGACAGTATTTTCAGTAATTCCAGGACAGATTGCATTTGTCGTACACATTTCCAATGTTTTTTTAATTGAGTGACATTTATTTTAAGGAAAACTGATGTCTTTGAATTTTCAATGTGAATTTATTTTTAGATTTGTAATTTGCTACATATTTGAAAAAAGATACATATACAGAAAATATAAAGCATGGAAAACAACTGAATAAAAGTTGTTTTATTTGTATCTCAGACAAGAATATGTTTCTGTAATCATTAAGGCTAAAACATGTCTATTTAAAATATGTGTATTTAATTTTTCTTCATTGACTAGACCTGCCCTGTTAAAGTAAAATATAGCAGGTCAGCCCTTGGGCTTTTCCAAGTAAGTAGCATGTCTTTGGAACACTCCTTTTTAATAGGTATTTCATTAAAGACTCGCTTATTTGGAACTAGGTTATGAATCACAGTGAAGTATGTAATAAAGTAACTATTACAGAGGCTTTCAGAATATCTCTTTTAATTAATTACCAGGTGTGACCTGGGCCATTGTTATTTTGTATAGCACAAAATCTATCAACTCAATAATTTCCATTATGCTCTAACCCTACGATTGCTCTTCTAAAGCTCAAAATAAAAACCCATCAATGCTTCATTATTTTAATTTGACCATCAAAAATTAAAAGATTATATATACATACATGTATATATATAGTGATTAGAAGCTAGTTCATCATAGTTTTGATGTTAGCTGTGTCTTCTAAAAATGAGTTCTTAATAAGCAATAAGAAGTGCTAATGAAATAACTAGATGTCCTGAAGGCTTTTTTAAGCAGACAGATCTCCCTCTGGAGACTTCCAAAAGCATCAATTTCTCTCCAGCTGCTATGTTCGGAATATGTATTTAGAACGATTGTTTTACTAAGCATCTGAAATTAGGTACAGGGTGTGTGTCTGGTAAGTAAGATTACCCTTTTTGCAAAGAATGCAGCTTCTACTGAAATGAAAACTGCTAAAGCTAAATTTTCTTCCCCAGAAGAAATGGTATGATCTACACACTGAAAATTCATGTTTTAAGCTTTCTTCTAGCACAGTAAACAAATTCTGATCACACTCAAAAATTATCAGTAGCACAGTTATGACAGGTTTGAAACACACCAAATTTGCCTGGATCTCCATTTAACATTAAGGTAATTTATTTCAAGCTAAGGTTATATATAGTGTTTTTAAAATACCATATTTTCTTGCTGACTTTCCTTTTTCCTTTTTTGTGGGCGTCACCTGAATGAAACAGTCCACATTAATTCAAGGAATTCTAGAACAATTCTACCCATATGTCATGAAAGCTTAAGTATATTTCCTTGTAACTACTGTTATTTCCTACTGTAAAGAAAATTTCTATGTCATGTTATCAACATCAGAAAATTTGGGGTTTTTTTGCTTCAAAATTTAGTCTTTGCACTTTTTCAAAAGTTCTTGAACTTCTGAAGAATTCTCACATGAAAAATGCCTCAGAAATTAGTCTCCTTGTCAATTAATAGTGACAACTGTAATAATTATCTGTGTGAACATACCTCAGAAGTATGTTGCTAAATTCCAGAGACACTATTCTTGTATGTGATACAAAACAAACTGCACAAAGAGCAAGACCAAAAAAACCCAGAAAACAGCTGTGTTCTGCCAAACAGAAACTTAAACTCTGTCAAGCATCACACACTTGTGAGGGAAATTCCTCACCCCAACAGTTTCCAAATTCTCCACAGAAGCAAAAGAAAAAGCAACTGAGAAGGAGCTTCTATCAATCTGTAATGCAGCTTAACAAATAAATGTGTTCCAGTAATTGCAAGAAAGAAAGAAAAAAAAAAAAAAAAAAGAAGGTGATCTTTGAGACAAATATTTCATTTAAACTAGGTGGTTTGGGTAACTCACAGGTTTAAAATTGAGAAAATAAATTCTTCTTATTTTTGCATTAGAAAATAACTAAATAGCAGACATATGGACATATGCAAGCACACTAAATCTAGATAGATAAGGACATCATTTATTTCTTCTTGTAGTATCCTTGAAATCTTCTTACAACCTTAATAATTCTACCGTACCTTCATTTAATGGAGCAATGAAATGAGAAATATTAATTATCATAAACAAGCACATAAAGTTTTATAGCAAGTAGCTGGCAAAACAAAAGGAATTATCTTTGAAACACAATTCGAACAACGTGCAAACACAAAGCTGTCAAGTCTAATTAGTCTAAAATTGAGAAATCTCTTTTCTATATAGGACACTAAAATACCTCTGCTTGGAAATGGCAAAAGAGTAATGTAACTGTGGTTTTATATAGGACACCAAACCTTGGAGATAGAAGACTGACATTTTGTATTTTGTCCAACATAATGTTTCAGTGCACAAAACAAAGTATCCACTAGGAATTTGGAATGTACCTGATATTTTTGGGATTCATACCTGATACATTTCTGGCACAGCCAATACTTACTACACAGCCACATGAGGACTACACCACTACAAATCATGTAAAAGGTGTGCTCTCACAATCCATTCCTTCTTATTGAGTGGTTTGTTTTTTTCTGAGGTAATTTATGGAAAAATAGCACAAAATGACAGTTAAGATATGGAGAAGGACTGTCAAGCAGATAATAAACCTCAATATTATTATTGACAAAAGGAAAGGAGGTCATTCAGCAAATAAAGGTCAAATGAAGGAATCAACCTAAGTCACTGTGCAATGCCAAGAGTGAAATGCTATTGCAGCAAATTCACTGACATGAGCCACTCAATAGATCTTTTCCTGCTTATTCTAAACAGTGAAATTCCCTGTAGCAGTGAAGCTGCTTTTTACTGGTCTTCTTTGTCATCGGAGTACACTTGGAGTTAGCAAATATTGGGGAATTAATAATAAATCAGTGTTAGAGGCCAATCCATCTCTGTGGCTTTGGATTTATTATATCATCCTAATTTATATAAATGTGCATGAATGATGCTTCTGTAAACTAGGAATCGATGACACGTATCAAACACATGATGCTTTTCATCTTAAATGTTTTATGACTCCTATGTGTTTACTGTTAATCGTGTGGGGTTGTGTTTGTTTGCAATCCTTTTTACAGAAGGATAGAGAAGGTCCTATTTCCAAGTTCTAATAAAAATAATTGGTTCGGTTTTATTGTCACATTAATCTCTGTAATTGTTCTTTGTTTTGCTCTGTTGTGACAAAACTACAATGAAAATGTGTCAGTGACTCAGTTTCACCTTCCTCTTCCCATTAATCCAAACCCTAATACAATACAGACTTTTGACAAATATGGCATAATTTTCCCCTGACAACGCCCCCATAAGAAGAAGGAAGGTGACAAAATGATTACTACTTGTAATTTGCTCACCTATCTTTAGCTATTTAAAAATAAGGCATCTATTGCCTAAGCATCTATTGCCTGAACTTCCTCTACAATCAGAGCAGAGGAAGAGAAAGAAAAGAGAAGGCTATCTTGAGGGAAATAAAGCACCTACTGTAGGATGAAATGATGACTCACCATCTCCACTGGACACGCCTCCTAGACATCTAGTCTAGACACAATACTGAACTTTTAAATAGCTAAACAAAAATGAGATTGCATTAGCCTTGGGGTACTCATTGGCGAAGTCATAAATTCCTGCAGCAAGCCTATTATTCCCTCTGGTTTTCAGTTTTCCATTTATAAAGTCATCATAATTCTTACTTATCTGTATCACAGAAGGTACTATGAAAATACGAGCTAAATATTAAGATGCACCTAGTTATTACAGTAAAGGGAACTGTGTACCTGAGCACCTGTAGGATGTCAAAGAACTTTGTATTTTTCTGGCACATGCAGTTCAGTGTATTCTAGAAAATAGTGCAGCTAATGACAAGCCTTTATCTTTCTTTATGTTCCTGAAGAAGCTCAAAGTATTTAATTTACTGAAATATTCAGTAGATCCTGACAAATTGAAAGATAAAACTTATGAGAAATTTATACAGATTATAATGGACTGCTGGAAGCTAAAGCTCTTCCTAAGAAAAGAAGGGTTCCACTTTCTTCCTTTGAGACTGGACGGAAATTCTATTGTCTATTTTAAGTTTGGAAGCTCTGTGTGACTGCTTAGTATGCAGTCTGAAAGAAAAATCAATCTAGACAAGGCTATTCTCAGAGATTTGATTTTTAACTTCACTTGTGATATTGCCTTGGTTACAGAAATTAATGTCAAGTAAGTAACAAGGGGTTCAAGGATAATGTAAGTCAAAAAGGCTAACTTCCCTATGGGAAAAGCTGTCAAAAGAAGACAAGAATATGGGGTCAAAGTGTTGCCAAAACTGTTCTTCAGGGAAAGAGCACCCTGCAGCAAGCATTACATGTCTGAAAATATTAAATGAACCTTGTGTTGCAAAAATATGTGTATAGTTATATATTTGTATGTGTATGTATATGCATATAAATACATACAGATGTGTACATTTCTGTTCTGATCCACATACTGAGGAAAACTTAAGTACCTCTGTCCTGTACCACAGAACCGAATGAAATGATCAGAATGTTTATGAACAGTAGCCAGATTTTTAAATCAACGTCATAATGAGGACCTTGAGTGAGAGAAAAAATACAGGCTTCAGTATCATGTGACTTGGGAAAGCATGGTTTCAATTGTGTCTCTACATAATACTGATTTAACATTGTGCGGGAAACTGGAAACTAGGTTTTCAACACTACAAGTGTTGCAGTGACATATTAGTCATAAGCTTCAGGTCACTGCCTGATGTCAGGAAAAGCACAGCCTATTTTCTCACCCAAAATCTCTGTGGAGAGAGCAGTTTAAAAATGGGATTCACAATGGCGAGCACATGCAGTTTTGGTAAACAGGAATTAATAAGTTTATTGTCCTAAACATAATTTTATCTTTATTAACACACTCAGATTTCAAGCCACTTAAAAATCATTTCTCATCACTAGGCTGTTTTATATAAATTCTATTGATTCTATGGAATTTATTTCATTGTCAACTGAAATTATTAAATATAATGATTAAGATGACTGATGTGCCTCCAATTTATTCCATGCTGTAATACAAGAAAGAGCTGAATACAGGAAACCGTCTTCTCTGTTGACAGTGTTAGTCAGTGAGTCACATCAGTAGGTCATTCTTTTATAGACTAATTTGGCCAGAGAGAAAAAGGACTGTGGTTTGTTGTTAATAATTGAGGAGGAAATGGAGAAAGACAAAAGTTCCCATACCTTTACACAAAGATACATATTCTTTGTTTTACAGCTACTGGATAAAATGATGAAATATTCATGACAGCAGAAACTGTGACTGTGACATCTAGTTCCTAGCCAGCCATCTCAATCATTAGGCTAGCGACCCATGGTCATTCCCACAATGTTTTTCCAATATGTGAATCTTAAATTACTCCATACAAATGGAAGAAATATCAGTAGGACAGATTGAGAGCTACCTTTTCTGATGCCTACAATGGTCTATATCCCTGTGGATTCTGAGACAAATGGTGGCCTTGAACCTACAGGCATCAGATATTACCTGTACTCCCTACCCTGATGGTATGATTCTAACTGCTGAATTAAAGGAAGCAGTAATCTACCTATTTAGCAGTGCCAAATCAATTTTGTTTTGTTTAGGTTTTTTTCAAATTCATCTTAATCAGTTACACTTGCTCTGATAACACTTAACAGATTGCATATTGCATATAAACCAGCCGAATCTTTTAAATTGTGGGGCCCAAAGAGGCTGGTGCTTGAGCTGGAATTCAGCTGTTCCACACTCTTATCCCTGAAATAGGTTTTTAATAGCCAAGGATGAAATAGAACTTGTCGTTGGTTTAAAGAGGAAGTGCCATATAAAGGCAAGCAATAAATAGATGGAGCAGCATGAAGAGCTATGCAAACTTCTGATGTACAGAGGGTTAGACTAGAGAATGAGGAAGAAAACAGAGTAGCTCTGAATGTTCAGGCTGAATCAAAGAAGCAAAACAAAATTAAATTCATGGAGATTTTTGAAAATCAAGATGGTTCAATTCATCATTAAAGATTTGGATCTAGAGTGTAAAAATGAAAGGAAAAGTAGAATTCTGAGTCTTCAATATCAGGTATTCAGGTTATTAGGGTACAAATATAACCATATTGTGTTCCTGGCAAATATATCTTACACTCTTCCAAGTCTCTATCTTATACAATGAGATGAGTATTCCACATATTTGTTGACTCAAAGGACAACATATGGATCAGCAGTAATACATGACTCAGAACCAATTGTTTTGATATGAAAAATAAGATTGCTAAAGGAGATGACCTTATTACTCTAGAATGCTGATACATGCCACTTTAGACCCATTTAAAATAATACACATGCAGCCCCAATTTAGAATGGAACTTTTTTATTATTTTTATAGTGCTTAAAATTAACATTATATCTATTGTCTATGAATCTAAGTGATAATAATCTCAAGGAGCACTCTATCTTCATTTTCTTGAAAGTCTGATGTGACTAAATCAGCTGTCTATAGAGTCCACTGAGATGAACAATGAACTGTAAGGCAGATATTCAATATCTTGTAATAAACTGACGTGACCATTGGTACTTTCAGTAACACTTCAAAATCTGTCTAGAATGTACAATTATTTAGCAATACAGTCCTTGTCGTCAGCAAGTACTTCTTAACAGAAGATAATGTATCTGCAGTTTCCCTGAAAAAGACATGGAGGCCGAAACATGAGGCAACAATGTAACCTTGCTGCAAAGTGGGGGGCATTTGGGGTGTTGTCAGCAGGTCAAGAGAGGTGATCCTTCTCCTCCACTCAGCACTGTTGAGGCCACACTGGAGTACTGTGTCTAGTTCTGGGCTCCTCAGTACAAGAGAGACATGGATATAGCAGAGTGAGTCCATAGAAGGGCACAAAGATGATGAAGGAGCAATCTGGAGCATCTCTCCTACAAGGAAAGGCTGACAGGATTGGCATTGTTGAGCCTCAGGAAGAGAAGGCTCAGGGGGAATCTGATCAATCTATTGGAATACTTGAAGTGACGGTGCCAAGAGGAGGGAGCTAGGGTCCTTCCATTGGTGCTCAGCGGCAGGCCAAGAGGTAACGGGCACAAACGAAAACACAGGAGGTTCCCTCAGTTAACACATTTTCACTGTGGGGGTGATGGAGCACTGTTACAGGCTGCTCAGACAGGTGGTAGAGTCTCCCTTCTTAGAGATATTCAAAAGCCATCTGGACAGGGTCCTGGGCAACTGGCTCCAGGTGGCCCTGCTTGAATATGGAATTTGGGACAGATGACCTCCAGAGATCCATTCCACCCTCTACCATTCTGTGATTATGTGAATGTATAATTGCTGATTTTCACTTGACGTTGAATTGTGCATTACATTCTTCGCAGTGGTACTCATTCATATACATAGTTCTTCATTATTGATAAGTAATCTTCAGACCAGTCATTTCAACCAATGGGGATTTCCCTCAGCAGAAAAAATATTTTTTGTGTGCATAGATTTTATTTCCCATAAGAAGACTAAAAACAATTAGGTTTTTTGTTATTAGCAAAAGATAGTTTTCCAAAAATCCTGTGCCTGTTACCATCTACTTGGCTACTTTGTTAATAATTAAGACAGCCAGAAAGTTGAACAGTCCATTCACAAAGTAAATCACTTTACAGTTATTCTGCTTGGTGAATTTGAGAGAAAATCATTTTCTTAAATAGTAGAATGGGATGTTAAACAGCCCAGGAACTTTGCTTTCTTGTAAACTGCCAGGCAAGTTCCAGGACATGAGGACCTACCTACTCGAATGATTTGTTTTGTAGAATGGCATCATTGCCATAGTCCAGTGACTACCTCTTTGTACCTGTGAGGTCAACAGCTTAGAAAAATGGCCCATCATACCACACAGGAACTAAGAAAATCTGGAGCCCCACAGATTAGAAGGGCGAGCAGAAAACTGGTCAGGGCAACAGGTTTTCCAGTGGACTAGATCACAAAAGAAAAAATTAGGAGCCTATGAATGTTTCATTTCTGACAAACCATCTTTCTCCTACAGAAAACTATTTAATCAGACAACTATTGCTCATACTTGCCTACTGCTAATAACATAGATTATCATATCAACTAGTTTGTAATTCTGTGATTATGACTAGTGATTGAAATGCATTAACATCTTGGTGAACAGGCTGCATAGAGCAGAAAATTGTAATGCCAGTTCTCCAATGGCCTTCAGGGTTGGCCATTGCATGGGCCAGATTCTGTGGATGAATTAAGTTCTTTAGCTGAAGTTCAACCAGTCATTCAAATACTTGAAGCTCAGTGATAAGCATATCTCTTAAATTCTCCTTAAATTATCTTCAGCTCTTCTATATGCTGTCAAACACTACCTTAAGCCCTTGAGCAAAGCAGATGTGGTTTGATTCAATCCATCCAAACTGAAAGCAGTTTTCCTAGTAGTAATACGGTTCCTGTATCAAGACACTAAATACTTTTTTCAAGAAAACAGGTTAACTGCATAATTTCTGCTTGCATTTAAGGTTCTCACTGTGAATAAATCTACTGAAAACTTTCAGAGTACCTATTAAATCTTTAGAAAACTTCATAACATTGGTGCAGTAATTTTCAGAATGCAAATATGGACAAGGAAGTCTCATTTCTGATTCATTCTCTGAAAGAGTGGTTTCAGAAGTGCCTCATAAGGAAAACTTTTGTCCCTCAGAAAAAAACATTGCTTTGAATTGCACATTTCTTCCTCCAAAAGTTTCCCAAAGCTTCTGGTTATTGCTTAATTTTGATACTTTTGAATATGCTTCGTGGAGATCTGAATTGTAACTTCTAGTTCTGTTCAGTCTTTTGTTTATTTGTCCCATATGGCTAATTCTGCTTTTCTAAAAACATGCTCTCCTCATCCCTGCTCATGATTTTTTTCTGCATTTCATGCCTGGAAATAAATATTTTTGTTTATTTCAGGCCACCTGGTCTTCTTTCAGTATGTGCATGTTTACTGCACAGCCTCACTGGCATAGCCTTGAAATTTTTCTATGAGATATATTCTCATTTTGTCTAAATAGCACAGTAATGCTTGCCAATCTAAAGACAGCCAAAATTCAGGATAGCAGTATTATCTTATTTTAGTTCTTAGTAGTAGTTGACAAAAAATCCCATCTTGTCCCCAAAATTCCTATTTGTAGCCCTGAAAGCACATGGAAGGCTTTCGTTTTCCAGATCAGATTTCGCTCCTCGCTAAAAATCATTGCTGTTCACCAGACTGTTGGTATGCTCTTCCTTGGGCATTGTCCGAACAATTTTTAAGAACATAAGATTTTTCACCTTTTCTTATACCCAAAGGGCATTTCTTCACATTCCTTCAGGAGTTTACTGTATTGTCAGATCTTGTTAAATAATAGAGGCATGTGACCAATGTCTGGCCATAAGCCCAATGGTACTTACAGTGTTTGTGGCCACAAGTGCTAAGGAAGTAGTCACTGTAGAGCAGTTTGGCTATGTCCATGTGACACAGAACTCGATTCTGGAGCCTCTTTTTGCTCTGTTGAGGTTCTACAGTTCATTATAATTTTTTGTGTTTTTCAAAATATGACTGAAACACTGTGAGTACTAGGTGGCAACCTGCCAAAGAGCTGTTTTTATTGTGTGAAACCAAGGGTATGCAATGGATGTACCATGAGTGTACCTGAAGCCATTTAAGGATGTAACACTTCATGAGGTAGTTCCTCAGGGGTGTGTAGTGTGGACAGAGCCAGGCGTGTTGCCTTATTATCTTTTAGGAATGGTTCCTGAATTGAACTTTGTCATATACTCTGCATAGCATAGTTGGAGAGTGGGCTGACAAATTAGCCATGAGGATGACCCACAATAGTACCCAAGCTTGCTGCCTAGATACCTTTCATATAATAGTGTGAATACAGCCCAGTATTTTTCTGGTAACTTCTCACTGTTTTATGGCCTCTGTAGACTGGTAGCTTCATCCAACTTTTTTTTTCTTTCTTTGTCCCACTATCCACTTCTATAACCCCACCAATATAGACCTTTCCGACAAGGATAACACATGCTGCAGTCATGGTGTGCAAAAATACATCGCATTTTAGACTACTTCAGTTGCTGTTTCCATGTTTTTTCTCCTGCTTTGGACCTTCTGTATGATTACATTTATCTATTACTGTGCTTTCCTCTTTAAATGCAGTGCTGACAATTTTGTCCTCACTCTGGGGGCTAGAACTATTGTATAAGTGGGATCTAGCTCCCTATCTTAAGGCCATTTTTCAGACTTTCAGGTTTCCTCTACTTAATCTATATTTTCCTTAGGAGATTGTAGTCTGCCAATAAAATACATGATGCAACAACAGTATTAAAACCATTTAAAAATATTTGGATACCAAGGAAGAAATACTTTTTTTTTTTTTCTTGAGCATCCTCCTTATAGCATAAGGTCTCGTTCAAGTATTTATACAAAAAACATTTTATTATGAAGTAGATAAAAGCCTAAAACACCAAGAGGATTTGCTAGGGAAGCTTTATCAGAAGTACTGTGAAGCACTGGAATAAGTTCTGGAAAAATTGTGGCATTCCCATTTGTGATTTGATGCTGGTAATCCTGTGCTGCCATGAATCTGCTGTAAACACTCTTAAGAAGTCTTGGAAGCAGCAATTTCATCTGGACAAATGAGCTCTATACACAAGACAATAAGGCAAAATTCAAATATGCCCATTATCATATTATAGTAATATGGCCTATTATTTCAACCTTCTTGTCCACTTCCTACATAATTCTGAGTAAGCATTGGGATGTTTTTTTGCTTGTTTGTTTGTTTTTAATTAGGATATATCTTTTCAAACTATGTAGAAGGAAAACAGTGAATAAGTCACAGAAAGAACAATTGGGTCAAAGTATTCAGGACACATCTCAGAAATACTCATTTTTCAGGTCATTGATTTTGCTGCTTTGCTTTTGGAATAGTTGTGAGTCACCAAGTGGCACTGAATCATTTTTTTTCAGCTTGTGGCATTCACATAGAGCAGTGTTAATGCAATATATGTTTTCTGACATAATCAAGATCCAATCTTATGCTCTTCATTCAAAGGAATTTTCATTTTAAGGTCTTGATGTTTTCATAAGTCTGTTCAAAGAGTCATCTCTCCTGGGAGATAGTGGAAAATGCAGATCTCTATTGCAAATACAATTATTTTTGTAATATAATTGTTTGGGACATCTTAGACAAATATTGAAATAAAGAGGTCCCAACATATCCTGATTTTTTTTTATTTGTTAGAGCATTTTTTAAATATAGCAGCAATATTATAAAACAGAAGATATAACAGGGACTTCAAAACATCCCCTGATTTATTTAAATGAGTGTGTTGCCCACCAAGACAAGCGTGTGCACATCCTGCACTAGGACCTCACTTTATTTTGTCTTAGGTGAATTTTGACAGGTGTCACTCAAGTTTATCTAATCAAAGCCATCGTTCAGATGGTGAGAAGTAGCTTCAGACTCCTTTAGACATCCACTTTTGATTTTCTAGCTCAACTATGTTTCCAAGAGCTCTACCAACCCTCAGTAGAAGCAGACAGGGAGGGTACTATCAGTGCCTTTGAACACATTAACTGCATACATACCAAAAAAAAGAAAAAAAAAAAAGAAGAAAAAGCTTGACGTGAAGTCAGAATAAATCAAGGAATTGAACTCAAATTTCTCAGTGCTTAAACTTTGGACAACAGTGCTAAACATTGGACAATTATTTTTCTATTTGTCTGTGATTTTACTAGGTTATTTAAAAAAAAGAAAGAGATTCAAATTAACGGCTAGTGCACCAAGGGAATACTTTTTTTTCCTCTGGGGGAAAGCGGTTTTGTAATTTTAATATTCATACAAGATGACAGAAATCCAAACGCCAACAGAAACATTTTTGTCCCCAGAGAAAAAGGGAAGTAAATGGCATAAATTTTTTACCAAATATTCAGATAAAATTAGACCTTCAATGAAAGTTAGGTGTATGATTAAGATTTTCTTCTCAAGTATCTTTCTTTTGTCTTCATGTTAACTATATATCATTTTTCTTTACTCATATTGATAACATCAGCTTATTTTTTTTTTTTTATTTTTAATTTGTGCTTAATTCTGTTTAACTATCGCAGACTGTGATCCATAAATAGTACCAGGAAACATGTTTCATAAAATTGTCAAGGGCCAAACCAGTAGCAAGTTTTGAGTGTGAAGAAGATCTGCCACAGGAGCAAGCAAAGATGAAAACTGTTGAAAAGGCAAGGTCAGACTGTCTGTATTTCTCTCTGACAAGCCTACACTGAAAAGTTTGGTTGTTGAAGGACTGACTTGAGAAACTTAGAATGAAGACTTAGTAATAAAAACTCTGCTTCCCAGCCATGGTTTGAGCATTTCTGCTTGCCTTTCTCTAACCTGTGGTTATTCATTAATTTTTAATTGCTTCTGGAATGGTTTCAGCCACCTGTGTCACTATTGCAGCCTACATTATGATCTGTGAAAAATTAAATCAAGAAGGAATGGAAGAGTTTTGAGAGCTTCACAGTTTCTAAAGTTAACACAGGTTTATCCTGCAAATAGCATGGACCAAATAGTCATAGTCTTGGCCACACACTGGGCTAGGATTTTATTTTCTAAAGACCTAAACTCTTTCTGAAAATCTTGTAGGTCATTTCACTTAACTATTTCTGCACTGATTGTTTAGTTTTCTGTTTCCTTTTAATTAGAAGATCAACCATATCCAGAAGTATCATGTCTCTCCCTCAGCTATATTATTTTGGCAAGATGCAGTTCAAACACTCACACACAAGTGCCTGGTGTAATTCTGAAAGCCTAGGATGTCTCAGACAGACACACTAGGTTTCAGATCTGACAAAGGTGCTAGAGGAGATCTGCACCCTTCTGATGCGCTACATGGACACAGGGTATATGGAGTGCCTCCAACAGTGCAAGGCACCAGTGTTTAGGTACCTCAAGCAAACCCCGTGTGAGAGCCATAGAGATCTCATCAGTATGGGTAAAAGACTACTGGGAGGATGCCAAAAAGGCACGAGACACCTCAGTTTAATAGTCCCTGTTCCACACACGCTTACATATCAGAACTGAACTCCTATACTATGGACATTTCAAGTGCCTGAAGCTGAACTGACCTTTGACAGAGTTAAAGAAACTAGCTCATTAAAGGGTATTCAAGTTAATCCAAAATACACCTCAATTTAATCCATTTAGTTAACTTTTTGAACTATGACCAACAGATTTGCACTGGAAATGGAAGCCATAATATACATTACCTCTATGAAATATAGAGAAACAATTAATGTATAGAATTTATACAGAAATACAATGGTTAAAATATTTTGGTGGAAGCCAGGCCCTGATTGAGACACTCAAATTTAGATACGAAGACTCTCTTCCAGCTGCTGCTCCAGATACATAGAAGTATCTTATAAGCCCTGCACCACACCTGGTAGCCTGTGCCTGCCTCCAGTATCATACCGCTGAGGAACAAAATCATGGCCTGGACATCTGGTGACACCCTCAGTGGAGTCAAGACAGCAACTCATCTCAGAAGTACATTTCATCAGCTGAACCACTTCATACACATCATTAATTGTATTGATTAGGGATATGTTTGAATTGTCTACACGTCTAGTGCTATTTGAGATGCTCTCAGGTATCACATCTGGTGAACGGCTGCTGCTCCAGAATTGTGCAGATCTCCCATGCTATATCTATCTGCTTCATGCAGGTAATTATACTTATTCTGGGTGTTACAAATAGCACACTACAAGCATCATACCTTACTAAACGAAAACTCAGTATTATAAATCTCCGCGCTGTTGTGGGAAAACCTGACATGCTTAACCGTAGTTGTAAACTAACATTAATGTATTTATCAGTTTGAAAGTTTCTAACATCTGTATTGAACTGGACAGCTGATTTTTATTTATTACTTAACGGAAGATCATACTCAAATAACAATTTGACATAAACTTGACATCATACATTTAACCCTTGGATTTGTTGAGGGTTTTTTTTCACATGTGAACTTCTCTGCTTTTCAGTATTTCCCTCTGGGTCTTGCACACCTATTTTGCCTGCGCTTCAAGCTGGATGGATGCCACCCAGCCCTGATCTGAGGGCTGTGAGCTCAAGCTAATACGGTAAGCCTAATAAGAGTACAGTCCCGTGCTAACAAAGACACATAGCTTTCGAACTGAAGTTTGCTGGCCTTTAGCCAGCTTTAAGCACAAGTAAAATGAGTGTTGGTCTGTCTGCAAAAGGCCAGGAAGATATGCTGTGACTTGCAATAAGGCAGATTCCCAGCGCTTCATGAATTGATCAAGTAATTGGCCCAGCCAGGTCTTGAAGGGCAAAATCTCTGAAAAAATCTGTAGCTAATATTTGAATATATCAAGAGACCTTTATTGACACAATAAGACTTCTAACTTTAAAGAAATACAAGAAGGAAAAATTGAGTCCATACATACTTTACAAATATTTGGAAAATGAAAAATTTGCATGAGGCAAAATATGACATAGGCAGTTATTTTAAATTACATTTATACCACTATGACAACCCATCTTGTCAAGCCACATTACAGGAGAAAACAGTATTTTGTAGATAAGCATAAATAACAGCACTTGAGAATGTTTTGTCTGTTCCTGTGTTTTGGCTTTTGATGGAAGATAACAGTCTGACATTCAAAATAATGTTAACTCATGCCTTTTGATTTCTCCAGTAAAAAAACTGTGACATCTTGCAATAATTTTAGTGACTGCTAAAAGATGCAAGTAGCAAAATTTTTCAGTTCTATGTGACCTAATCAGAATCAGTTAAGAACCTGATCAGTGTTAATTCTATTGATGCTGCTGCTTTGTTGCATACAAAGAGGAAGTTTTCCTACCTTCTCTTCATTTGCCACTATATATGTTTGGGTAGTGGGAATAAATGGCACAAGATTTTTTTTTCCCTTATGTAAGCATGAAGTTAAAAAGTCAAAATACAAAAGTTTTTCACAATTTGGTATGAAAGAACATAATAAACAATCAACTGTGTACATTTTCCACCAATTATTACACTTCTGGATTTTATATTATCAATATCCAGTGAATAGAGCTGTGCAAGTTTATGCCAATCAACTTCTTCCAACTTAGTAGGCAGAAAAACGCCAGCAGGCTTTGACTGCTATTTAAGTGAATAATTCCAGGAAATGTACCAAATAACAAACACATCTATTTCAATGCAGAGAGATATTAAAATTCCTTTTGGTTGTTCCTTTTGTTTCTCACAAACTTCTCACAGTGAAGTCTGTGTTATCTTGTGATGTAATCCTATGATATTTTCACCATCTAGCATATACACAGATTGTCCAATACCCACACATGCAGTGAATGTGTACATAACCAGGGAATGCATATATATTCAAGAACAGACACATAAGTCTAACAAACTAATAATAAGGCAATTGAGCAAATCTCCAAGGTGGAATTTTACACACCATTTCTAGGGTTAGTCTGCTGCAATGTACTGTTAACAGAACAAATTGTAGAATAAAACAGTCAAACGGAGGTTGTAATATAGAGTAAATAAAAAGACTTTTGATTTTCTTAAAAAAAGTGGCATTATCAGCTATTGGACAGCTCTGCAGTGAGAGGTCGTTATCTGGAGGTACACAGACCTGAGTAAATTTCAACTTACTAAGTAATTGGTTAAAAGTACTCATACTATATGCCCATTTCCCCAAAATCCCTGTAGTCAGTGCAGAGACAAAGGTGACTTTGAAAGGAAAATTATCCCATGTAAGTCTGATTCAGCTTTTATAAGTGACTCTGCCTCTCTATTTGTGATGACCAGCACACCCCCACAATAGAAAGTGGCTCAGAGGAGATGGTCAACAAAGATGAGCTCAGGGAAGAAGGTACAGAATGACCACCAGTCACCATAGATAAAGCTGACCACACAGGGGACTGGAGGGGAACCTGTATTGCCAAAATGTGGGTCTGCTGGTTGTAGATTAGTAGAGAGTAATGCCTTCCTGAGCTAGCCAGACCAGCATGGGGCAAGGGGCAAATGGATAGATCAACCCAACATAAAGTATAAAAACCTGACAAGTAATTAAAGGAACTTTGAAGAGAGAAATAGGCTGGGGTTGGCTTCTGCCCTTTTACCTTGTTTCCTGGCAACTGGGGACACCTGATGTCATGATGGTGAGCATATAGGGACCAGCCATGGGAATTATGTTTGCATTGTCATTCAACTGTATATTGCAATCACTATATTATGCTTGTGTTGTGATTTAGTAGATTGCTGTATCACTTCATGAAATAAAAATGCCACATAATGCCAAATATCTTCAAATAAATTTGATATTAAACACTAAACCCTACTCATGTGGAATATCTAAAACAACCTAGTCAGACAGTATTGGACTCTGACCCCACTGAACATAGGAGGCAGGAAGACACATAGTCTCCTTGTTTAGGAGACAGGCAAGACTTTTAATTAAGATGTGATGAATGAAGGCCAAATGAAATGTTCAGGATTCAGGTCACTGGGTTTCAAGTAGCATGGTGCCTAATATGATTTCAGGAACTATGCATAGCGGGGTTTGATCAGTACAGTACAGTTACCTAGGAAAGAATATGGCATAATTACATTTTGAGCAGTGTTTTTCCAAATGGATACACTAGCATTTTTGAGGAACTGATGACGTTATGTGGATGATGAAAACAAAAAAGAAAACAAAGCAAAACAAATCAAAACAAAACAAAAACAAAGAAAAAAAAAAGAAGGAAAAAAAAGTAAATGAGGGAAAAACCTCTCTTTTTTCTCATCTGGGGCTTACTGCTACCAAATAATAGACATTTTCCTGATAGTTCTGTGAGCAAATGATGGCCAATATGTGCACTCTAGAATATGTAACTATATTAATCACATTAAAGAAAATGCAAGTGTTCCACATGTGATGATAAAAAGACAGACATTACTGTCAGTACAGGAGTTGCACTTCAGCAATCACTTTTGGCTGTCAAAATAACTTATTCTAATCAGAAGATTCAAGGGAGAAGAGAAAGCTCAACCATATATTATGCAGGAGAAAAAAATCATCACAGTATTATGTAATTTACAGACCAATGAATCAATTGCCCCAGGTTCCTGAATTTTAATTTTATCTACTGTCAGTACAACTACTGTTGTTCCTGTCAACACCATATGTTACCTGACATGTATGCCACTCCACTACTATTCACTTTCATACAACAAAGATCTAGCAGAACTCTTCACTCACTTGGCCAAAGCAATTTTAAGGTTTAAAGGAACTTGATTCCATTTGTTCATGTGTTTCTAAAGACGGCACTAGGTCTGTGAGCAGGCTGTGGCTATCAGGTAGGAAAATAGATATATAATTTACACATTCCTCTTCAAATAAACCCTTTAAAAAGGCTTGGAAAATGAAGAAACAGACATAAAACCTTTTCTAGGTAGATATTTGTTTTTAACTAAAAATATTCTTAGAAGCCATTTGAAATGAGAAGCTAATAATTTAGCTAAAATACTAATGAGAATAAATATGCAATAAAGCATTTTTCTTGTATGGTACAATGAACTTTAAAATTTATACAGAATTTATCAATATGGTTATTGAACAATTAAAAATAAAAGCACACTTTTTTATTTAAAGATCTCTAAAATATAAACTTTAATAGTAATGGAAGCAAAGCTCCTCTGTATAAGAACTCAAAAGACAAAGACAGACAGCAAATTGTGAATAGCTGTAATTTGTACTGGAAACTGTATTAAAAGGCCTGGTGCCAATGAAGAAAATTTAAACATTCTTTTCTCCAAAAGCTACGGAAAGATATATTTATCTGTGGCATTATCTCAAGTCTACAATTACAGATAATTAAAAATTTGTTATATTTTTATTATATTCCCTTCAAGCTTGTTAATGTTCAGCCACAGAAACTGTCTCTTTGTTGATAGGTATATCTATATAGGATTCTGCATATATGCTGCCTTTCATATTTTATAGCAAGTTATTTTCAGACTGAGCATTACTGTCATAATGTGTTGCATTTATGGCACCTTAAATATTTTAATGCAAACTGGGTCTTTTTTCTCTTATGTACAGCATAAAGCAAAAACAAAACAAGACTGAACTTTGCTTGAAGATGTTGTAAGCTATAATAGTAAATGGGGGAAAAGACTGTTAAGATTTATTCCCGAATCAGAAATGGAATGTCATTACAGTGCTGAGCTATGGATCAATTCAATTACTTAAAAGAATTAACAGAGCAAGTGGCAGTTCCAACCCTTTTTAAAAATAAAACTGTTTTATTAGGTGTGGATCTCATCCAGAAAGGGTTTGATAGGTGTGTTGAGAACATGTCTCTGGATAGGGCCTATAGGGGATTTGATGAGAAGAAAACCTAATTTAATGATCATTGTTCAGATTTGACATGATAGCTGTTCAGCTTGAAATTGCCTAAGATAATTTTGCTTATGTACAGAATCAGAACTTCCAGCTCCCTGTTAAACTTTCTGATGACTGTTGGTGCCAAGGTAGGTATTTTGATCATCACAGTTTCTTACACCTGCACGTGAATCCTTTTGTGGATCAGAGCCAAAGTTATTAAATGACTTGTGGTGTAGAAAATCTATGGCAGAGGCAGGGACTGACTAGATACCCGGAAGTAAAGGCAGTTCATGCTTATAGACTTGATCTAGAACTAAGGGAATGGCTGGTTTAATTCCCTGCTCTGTCACAAACTTTCAGTGACCTTTACCAAGTCCTGCTGGATACATCTATTTATATGTGTAAGCATGTCCAGCTTTCTTTCCAATGAATCATTGTGAATCTCTGGTGCAGCACAGTTGCACATACATAGACTGACCTGTGAAGAATCAAGCTCACTGGAAACTAATTCACACCATTTATCTTCCAGTATTTCCTTATCAGCCAGACTGCTACTCAGATTCATAGCTATGAGGTCTTTCTCAATGAAAAAAAGGAAATGTAAATAGCTTGTTTTCTGTTCAACACAAATCAAATATTTATTTGCAGATACTTGCCTTGTTCTGATTCAGACACAGTCCAGATGGTATTTCTGCTTAAATTTTACTTCTTACAGAGCAACTACTTCAGTATTGTTAAGTACATCTAGCCAATGGAGTCTTGGGAGGCAGCTTCACTGAGTCCCGTGCATCAGAACAGTAAGTTGTTCATTCGCATAGTAGATAGCCATGATTCCCTTGGTCTCTGGCACTATTGACTAAGATTGAGCTGTGAAGTTGAAATTTGCTCTTCAAATATCTTAATAAAAAGTAGTAAGATTGCTAGAATTTTGTTTTGTCATATCTTGAGCTTAAAGTAATAAAAACATTATGCTGAAATTCAATTAATGAAAAAACAAACATTTAAAAAAGGATGAACTGCTTTAGTGTGATATTACATATTTCCAGAGGTCAGACACTACTGCATATGTGTCCCAACCAATGGTCTTAAAATCAAAAATATTGTTAGCGTTGCATTTATATTCCTATTGTAACACTTTTGTTTCAGGTTCTGGAAGAGCTGGACAACAAAGCAACTGCATAAATAAATCTGTCGTTCTTTTCAGCTGTGTTCTCAGAAAAAAAAAAAATAAAAAAAAATAAAAATCATGGTAGTGAAATTGGAAGACTTAAGGAAGGCCATTCATACCACCCAGGAGAATACAAATCAATAAAACTTCATGGCTCAGAGGTTCTCATTGATTGGAACATACTGGTTGCACAGTAATTTCAAAAACCAATGTAGGGTTTGCCAACCACACCACATTTTGTGATTGCACGCAATAAAACATTATGACTTAGGAACAGCTCTCTACAGTAAAGGCCTTTGAATGTCTTAATATGTTTGACTTGAACATGGATCAGCTAAATACTGACCATCTGAAATGTATTTCAGAGAATTATAAAACTCATATAACGTAAAATGTTTAAGATAAAAAAATCCATAAAATACTATAGGCTGAAGAGCACAGACATTATAAAGACAAAGGAGAAAGAAAATATTTCAAGGAAAACTGTATTTTGTAAAAATGTACTTAGATGCCATGTTAGACCCTGTAAAAACGTAACCAACTAAACTCTTCTTTTCATTCACTAACTGTTGAAGACATTATTGGTTGTCACAGTCAATTCATGCATGTTGCTATGCCAGTAATTAACTTCAAGTCAGCAAGGAAGAAAAGAAACAACAACTCCTACTGCTTAGAGACATATCTCAGTTAAATTCTCAAGCAAAAATTGCCTACTCTATCAGTAGATGCTGTGAAAAAAGCAGATTATGTCTGAGCTGTATTGTAGCTGCTTTTGACTCACAGGACACACTAGGAATGCAATGTCCACAGTTCCAAACCATGGAACAAAGTATTTCATAAAGAAATAAAGGCAAAAAACAAGAGGAAATTCTTCTGTTAGAGTCCTAGAATATTCAGTAATAGACCAGATTTCTTCTTTAAGGCAGGAATGAGGATTAGAAAGAAGAAGATAGTCATAAGGTGCCTCAGACATCAGACACAAATGTCAGAGGTATTTTAGGTTGAAATACAGAACAATTAATTATTTACAGTATAGGTCTCCTGTGGGCTGATGATGTGGTAGCATTATTGGGAAACTTTTAAACATTTTTGTATGCCTTGTTAACTCTTCCTGAGAGCCTTCAAATTTTGCCTCTTCAACAAAATTGTCCCATTGTCCAGTTCAGCCTCATATTACTATTTCTAATTATCAATTACCTGTTATAAATTACCTATTAACTACTATAATGTATGGTTTTATTATAATCTATGGTCCGAGCAGCAAAATTTTGACATAAACTTCAGAAACATGGCCCTTAGAGATGTTACAGATGCTGAGACCAAGCTCATATAAAGCCAGTATATACTGGATGACCTTGAAGCTAAACCACTACTTTTCAATGTGTGTTCTTCTGTGAGGACTGACAAACCCAAGCAGAAGTGAATGCCACTAGAGCCACTTAGACACATCTTCTCAGCTCTCCCAGGTGGCAATGTCCCTTAAATCAAACACTGTCTTAGAAAACTTGTCTTCATTATATTTCAGTATATTCCATCAAGGTAGAAAAGTCTGACTACAACCTCCATCTTGTAATACATTATGTTTAAATACTACTAAAGTAAAAAAGAGGTTAGGTTAGAAAAAGTACCTTCACATGCAAAAGCAATCCCACTCTGCAAATCACTTACAAAAGAACAGCACATCCTACTGCAAGGAAAACTCAATTTCCAGACTTCATAGGCTACAAAGTAAATACAGATTCCTCATGTTCCAAAGCTGATAATGAATTGTTGAGATTTCCTTGCCTCAAATAATTACGACTTCTAATTACAGCAAGGTTTCATTTGCCTACATCCCAACCTTACCATCCAAGCAAAGAACAGTTAAGGTACATTCCAAAAATGTCTAAAAATAGACACCCAAGAGGATCACTATAAAAATATGTTTCTGTATCATCTGTCAATTCAAAACACTCCTACATATGGTGATGACTTAATGCTTCCCATTGCACTTTTCATACTCATGTTCTCCTTTCAAGGCCCCCATGCAATTACTAGTATGTTGGAGCCAGTGAGCAGGGTGTAAATCACCCCCAAACTGGTGCTTTTATGACACCTCCTGCTGCTGTTCCTCCTCTTCCAGCTGCTTCTCCTTCTGTTATTTTGCATTTTACAGAATAACAGTGATAATCTGAATTTTGCAGGCTCATCAGTTCACAAATATTTTTAGAAAAGAGTGCCAGCCTTTAAGAACTCCAGTTTCCATAATGCTTGTTTGGTAAGTCCTATAATAATTTCCAGTCTGGTGGCCAGTTTACTATTGAACACTATATGGGGGGCTAATTTGGCATTGATTTTGCTATTGTAAAGTCATACAAGTTGCCAACAAGAGTTGTTGGATTTTCAACAGGAAACATGGTAGAATGGACTTCTAGGAATGGTACAGGAGTTTAAATATTTTATCTAAAACTATTGATTTTTTCTTTTGTCCAATTACCATAGTGTCATCCAATATAATTTAAAAAGCCCATATTATCCTCTTTACTATGCAAAAGCTATGGCAACCGAATACCCTTCTAGCCTCAGATTAAAGTTTGGGAGAATCATTTGGAAAAGACAAGTTGTCCCCGTGTGCCATCTTTTCCTCATAAAGCAACAGCTTAAACAGAACAGCCATCAAGTATTCTTGCTATTATTTCAACTAATAGAGCTATTTAAGGCAGTAGATAATTGGGCACATCGTGGACTCATCTGCTTTTCATTTCCAGTACTTGAAAGATTACCAAAATGAATCCAACTGGCAATAAAATCTTTAAGAGCTGAAACAACTATTTGGAATACTGCCAAAACTACAGGTAGTAGCTATATCTTAAAATGCTTCATTTGCAAAGCAACTCTTCAGTATATCTTTACCTGAACAATATTTATCACATGCTTTCCCCTTAGATGCTCAGAAAAAAATAATGTGTGCTTAAAAGAGACTATGCTCTATTGGTAATGCAAGTATTTGGTTTTTATCTCATCTTTTATTCTCTATTCCATGCTCCAGCAGAAATCTGAATGGCCACCTGTTTTACAGCCAAGATTATAATGAATTATACCAGGTCTGTCTTGATAAACATTATTTGAAATGTTATTTCTGGATTTGCCTAAATTGAAATAAATCATTTTTAATAATAAACCATGAAATCATATTAAAAAATAAAAACAGAATAAAAGAAAAAGTAGCAGGATAGGCCTATCATAACATTTAGTACATTTCCCACTTAATGCAAGAACACTCTTTTTATATAGTTTCTTCTACCATTTTGACCCTAGTTAACAGTATCTTACTTGATGAAATTTTTTCCATTTTATTATAAATTATAACAAGCTATCTCTCTCAATAGGAATATATTTCATTTCTCACTTTCATCGCCTTTATATTTCTTGCAATACACTGAAAAAAAAAACTTTTATCTTTCAGTACAAAAGTTTGTTATCACATCCAGTTAGTCAAAACTAAATTGAATTCTCTGTACACTGGTCATATCTTTTTGATGTCTGGGTATTGAAAAATGAACACAATATCACTAGATTTTATAAAGAAAGATACAGCCTCCCTGCCTCATGTTCATATTCTCTTCATATGCATTTCAGAAAATCACAATAGATTTTTCCTCTGCCATGTCAAACTGCAAGGTAATACATAATTAGCTAGGTAGGAAATGTAACAGAAAAGAGAATATTTATATCCTGCAGGGTCAAATCACATTTTGAACTGTTCCTTAGGAAGGACTTTGAGTTTGCAATCTGCTATTTAGCAGACTTATAATTTCCCCTTGTTCTATTCATTTCAAATGCCTGTAGAGACTTTTTTCAGTCTTTAGAGAACAATTGAAACTTCCCATCTTTCATCAGGAGTCTTTGATGGTGCATTGACTACAATGAGGTGCAGAATTGTAAAGGCTTCTTCTGTCCTTCCCTGACCTATTCATTACCTGAGATATTACATGAGCAGCCTTTAGAACTCCTTCTGAATTCCTGACCACATGGGAAAGAAATATGGTTGTAGAGCACAACAGCCACTTCCTGCTTAAGTGATCCATTTTCAATCCTCTCCCCTCAGGTTTTCTTTACATTCATTTTGTAACTGAATGGTCTCCCTGAACTTGGTTTTTGCCAATTATATTCCTAAACCTTAGGGCTCCACATTCTGCTACTGACCTTTGCTTTGAAAACCTTTTGCATCACCCTGCTTGTTAAAAATATAAGTTTTTTCAAGAGCATTCAGTAATAGTTCTATCATCACAATTTTTATATGCATAAAAATGCCTTCTACCTAAAATATCACACTTACCATCTGTGCAAAAAAACCCCAGTCAACACTGAATAAACACAGAATTGCATCTTTCTTATTGTTATATTTTCTCAGCTCGGATTCTACCTAAAGTTTAAAAAGGGTGTTCATTATATAGCATATGTCTTTTAAAACATAATTTTGTGGAACAATCATTATACTTTCATTTTTCTGCACGTACTAGAACATAACAGTAAGACCTGCACAATACCATGCATTAAAAAAAAGTGAGATTTATATTCTACAAACGTACCATTAAGTACAGTAGTGATGACCATACTCTGGTCTGCAAATAACAATATTTGAACAGCCAATTGAAAATCAGGATGCTATAGGTAATGAAATGAAAGCAGGGCCATTATATGCTTTGTTCAATAATTAGGCTCCATTTAATTTGTAAGAATTAGTGTGAAATATAGTGTCCAAATTCTAGACAGGAAGTCAAATAAAATTAAAACTATTTCCTTAAACAACAAAACATCTTTGTTGTTGTTGTTGTTTTTTGTAAAAGCATCTTTAGAAATTTAACTGAATTTTGGAATATTGGTGGGTTCCTCAACAATGTTGCAATTTTCAATAAAAGGTTTGTAATTTAAAATGAAAAAAAATCTTGTAAAGAATATTTGACTCAGTAGTCATCAGTAATTTCCATAAGCCATTATATGCATATTTATAGAAATAAAATATACATGAATTAATTATAAGTCTTTACAATGCAAACTCATTATAAATGATGTGATCATCGTTTTATATTTAGAAATGAAGGTTTTCTGTGAATATATAGAGTGATAGAGCAAATCATTGTGTTTATACAGCCTACACAGTCACATTGGTCTTGGCATAAACCAAATTTTTCTCTATCACAAATATAGTTCTTGTAATCAAATGTTATATGCTGTTTCTCCACTTTCACATAAAAACTATGCTCTTCTGTATCATGGAAAAAAAAAACCAAAACACCATGAATTTAAATTCCAGCTGTATGTTTGCTATGTGGATAAAAATGAATTTATTACAATAAATATATTAAAACCTTTTAAATATAGATATAACTCTTAATCCTTAAATTTATATTACTTTCATTTCAAAGTAAAGGCAAGACAGCCTTACTCGACAGCAATACGTCCCCTCAAAGCAGAATCATGCCCTCAGCAGACAGAGAAATGAGGCATTAAACAACCTTGTTTTAAATAAATATAAATAAAGGATGTTTAATATTTAGGAAAATCAGGCTTTTCTGAGATTGTCACAAAATTTCTCATAGTTAGAACGTGAAGTCTTACTTGACCACCAATGTTTCAGTTCTCATTTTTTAATGCAAAAACGCTTTAGGGTATTTTTATAGCTTCTTTCTGCTGAATAAATGAAAGTTGATTGCTGCATGATAATTATTTCTCTGAGTGATCTATTGATTATATTTAACAATACCATTTGTTGACTTGCTAACAAAACGTAAAATCCAAGGTGCAGATGTTTCAGGCTCTGTAAGGGCTGCAAGAAACTATTAGCATCACGGATCCCACAATCAGTCCTGTGTTTGCACTCCAGAATATGCCTGTTTCCCCATTGCCAATACTGACTGCTCCACTTGATATGTGTAATCCCACCACTTTTAGACATCAGACTCACTTGGCCCAAAACATACCTCAGATTTCTCACAAGGCTGGGATTCAGCAGAGATATGGATACCTAAACCTAGTTGTCTATATGCAGGGTATGTTATGGACAATGGGAACTTTATACTCACTTGTGTAAATACAGACATTGAGCATTATCTGAAACCTCGTGTATCCAACACATCTACATGGGGCTGGCAAATGTGACCCAGAACCTAATTGACATCCATGAGGGTACAGCCTTACAAACTGGTAGCTAGAGGCTTGGCAGGAAACAGTAAAGCACCTCCAACAGTGCTAAACACCTTTTTTTGGACAACTCAATAGGGCCTCAGGTGTCTGACCAGGTGGATCATTCTCCAGGTACCACTGACCAGGCTGATGATTCATTGGCTACAACAGAAGTACAGGTACCGAACTTATCTGTAATCTATTGATACCTAAACCAAGGGTCCTATCAAATAGCAGACCACCCACAAGTATCCTTATTTAGGACCACGTGAAAGATGGCAAGTATAGCATTGTGTACTAAAAAATGAAGAATAGATGACAGGAAACCTCCAGCCAAAGAATCTAATATATGTTGGTTGGTTTTGGTTTTTTTTTCTATATGTTTAAGTGTATATATATTTAATCGGTTCAACAAAGGATTCTATAGACTATTATGTGAAAAGATCCGATTTTCCAATTCATTAACTAAATTGACCGTAAATATAAGCATTCCACAGCCTCTAGTAGTAACTTTGTAGGTGCAGCTCATGTTCTTTATCTTGATGTACCATAATTAAACATCTCCCACTTAATCTCCCATTTTTATATTCTTCTCTATAATATACCATAGGTATCTGGCAACTACCTCTGTTAAGGTTTTCATGAAATACACACATCCTGTTCATTAGCTCAGGGTTAAATGTTTAGCTGTCTTAAGCTCAGCATTACTGCTGTTCTGCAGGTCTAGTGCCACTTGGCTCCTCACTGAAAGGAAGCCTTGAATTGTCCCACACATCCCCAGGTCCCTTTACACACAACAGGGAGAAGGTAGCTCCCACTTCAGCTTCTCTGAATTACTTTTTAAAAAGCTCTTAGAGGCCCTTCACTTTCTGAAAAACAAAAAAACAACAACAAAAAAAGTAGTGAGTATGGGCTTATAGGCTTCTAATTTAGTCAGCATTAACCACATTGCTTGAGCATCAAATCTTATTTAGATGCAGGATTTGGGCAGCATCAATGAATGGAATTCCATGACATGTAAAGCAGAGTATAATGTATACATTTAATTTTCCACGTTAATTCCAAAGTTCTCTCTGCTAAATATAACTCATTTTTCTTTACCTGCTATGCTTACTGCTGCAGAAACCTACCTCCACCTGTTGCAAAGCATGGTTAGATGTTGCATGTGCTCAATTTATGGCAAGATTCATTGAATTCTACACCCTAATCTGTGATTTCAAAAAGCATGTATTTTCCAAGCCTGCACTAAAAATCCATTTTTATTATCAGAAGTGTAGCAACAATCCCATCAGAGAGTATCTTAATTCATCTATTTTTTTTGAGAAGCCACATCCATATGTTGTTTCAGACTACCTTAATGGATAATTCTGTATGCATAACTATATTCCACAAATCTAGTATTCACAATACATTGAAAACCTGAAATGTTTTGCAGTTCTTTTGCTGGCAGATGCTGAATTCCTTGGTGCTTCCTTTTCTTAGAGAAGGAGGCATGATGCAAAAAATGTGTGTGTATTCTACTTAAAAGAAGCTTGATGTGTGCACCTGCTTTAAATATCTAGTTATTTAACTCACAGTTGTTGCATTTCTCTCCAAATGTTTGTATCCATTCCCAGCATAACAAAAGCTGGAATAAAAAAAAAAAAAGTGCTGGTGATATTTAACAAAAGGAAGGAAATCACAACTTCTGTTTGACCCCTTGTTTCAGATCTGTACCCCCAAAACCCATCTATTTCTTCACATATATAATTTGATTTACAACTTGTGTCCACAAACTCTGTCTCATAAATACTGAGAAAGATATTTTCACCTGTTCATCTGAGATACTATTTGTTTGTAAAATGCGGTACACTGCATGGTGAATGGTCTTCTGATTCACATTAAATAGAAGCATTGGCCAAACTAGAGTCTCCTATGAAACCCATTTTAAATAGCTATCAGTACAGTATATTCTCATTTACATATAACTCTGACAAGCTCGGGCTTGTCCTAAATTAATATATTTACTCTATTATGATATATAGACTGCAATTATTAAGACGAATTCTCTGAGTCTTCTCAGTTTCAAAATAAATGCTTTCAGAGTGCTGTACAGTATATAATGAGGCTCTTAAAAGAGAAAGATTATCTTAAAATACTATTTCCATAATAATGCTGACATTCATAAATTAACAAAGGGGAAAGGGAAAGTGAAAAGACTTAGTTATCAGTGCAAGACAACATTTAAAGATTATATTTTAAGTACCTTTAGCATGTGTAACTAAAACACCCTCTAAACAAGTGATAGTCTTTGTACACTTAGTTCCTCATTTGAAATATTTATATTTAAAGTTCTAAAATTAAACAAAAAAGCAAAGCTTTGACTTCCTTATAACAAAATTCTCTAGTGAACCTGTTTCTCATTTACACTGAAGGCCATTTACACACTAATGGCAGGGTTAAGGGGATTTTCAGTGACTGTAGATGTAATTTACGTTCAGACAAAATTGAAGAGTCAATCTCTCCCCGTTCTGCAGTTACATTCTAATACATAATTTACATATAGCTGAAACATTAATGTCAGCTGAAATAATTAATTTTCAAAATCCTATATAAACTTAGAACCAAACTTCATTTTTAAACAAGTTGCTAGATGGCCTTTAATTTATATGATGTACAGTAACCTTTTCCACTGGTAAATGTGCAGTTTGATCTGTCAATTAAATTAAAAAGCTGTTCATGTCAGAGAAGTAGTTCAAAGGATGAGTGCATTCCTGATAAGAATACCTGTAAAGCTCCTTCTCTTTTCAAAATGTAACAAGATAACATTTCATCAGTATCTAGCATTAACATAGATTTTATTTTATTAGATCCTGTCCTTTAGCAAATTTCACAGAAGAAGAAAAAAAAGAAGAAAACCACAAACCATCTTGATACTAGATCATACTAACCACAGACCTATCTAAAACCATCCATCACATTTGAGAAATTTCTTTGGATTATTTCTACCTCATCATATTTTATTAAAACAGTTGAGCTCAACATCTGAAGATGGAGAGAAAAAATTAACTTATTTCTGAAAAATTATGCTGAGAGTTAAGAATAATCACATGTGCTACAGAGGTGATACATAAAACCATAAAAATAGATAAATGTGAATTATGAAGTATATGAAGAAATATTTTTTTTGTTGCTGACAGGCCTCAACTTTGGTGTCTTTCCTAAATCACAGCACCAATCAAGTTATATGCATGTTCATACATTTGCATGTATTTCTCATTCCCTAGAGACCTGAAAATAGTACAAAGAGGGCAGAAGCTAGAACAGAAAGATTTATAAAAATAAAATTAGAAGACAGGCAAATCCAAGAGTGGTCAGGAATGCTTAAAAGAAACTGCCTAAAGACCTTCGTCAAATTTTACTGTAGTAGACTCAACCACTTTTCAATAGAAAATTTGCTAGTTTAATCCACTTAGATACTTCTACATTTTACTACAGGTTTCCGTTGGCTCAGTTTTTGAAACTGTGTAAAGGTATGAAAGAGCTGAAATGTGCAGTAAGCTTGATCCAGACCTTTTTCATCACTTCAGTCCAAAGATGGTTTTAATGGCAACTTGAAGCAGGAGGCAAAATTCATTATATATTACCCATATTGCTGAGTAAAACATGAACATGCAAAATTTTTCTTTTCACTAAAGCATTATGACACCATCTGCTCAGAATTATTTTTGCACTTTTTGATTTATTTCCATATATGTAAGCAAAGCTGACCAGGAAATAGAAAAAAAAAATCACTTCAGAGTAAAAGATGAAAAAATAGTCATTATTATGATAAAACTTGAACTCATCACAAAGTCTTATTGAAACAATGTACCTAAACACAGAACGTATTTTCTACATTGCCAGGCAAATTCATTTGCTGTTTATTGCAAACACTCAAAGCGTCATGTTAGCCTCTTTTCAGATTCACTCACACTTTAATAAGCCGTACGTAGTCCTGTCAGCAATAGTGCAAAACACTGGAGACAAATCTAAATAAATAAAACACCCAAAATGTATACAACTGAACATAAATATGCATTTTAAAGCATAAGCAAAGAAGACACTAACAACATTAAATGCTTTTCCTTTTGCCTTTCAGCCAGAAAGAGAGTGGATGACAGTAGAACAGCTACGGTTTTAAAGAGTGAAGGAGAAGCATGTCCCTTCCATCTTAATTCACATTTTCCTTTGTATCTCTCTAAGACTGCATATCAGTCTAATGGTCAAGCTTTCTTAGAGCCACCCCAAGTACAACCAGAAGATGTGCTTGCACCACCTACTACCGTGCGTCCAGGGCCCTGGCTACTTCAATCACTCATGCAATCGAATGCACAATTGCGCCTGTGTAATATGCCCAGATTTTATTTCTGAGGGAATTGGTGCACTGGTTTCTCTCACAAGACTTAATTAGGATGCAGCACAGATGTGCCATTGTCAGGTATTGGAACAGGCTGCCCAGGGAAGTGGTGGAATCACCATCCCTGGAGGTGTTTGAAAGGTGTTTAGACAAGGTTCTTAGGGACACGGTTTACTCCTGGAGTTTGGTTAGGTTATGGTTGGACTCGATGATCCTGAGGATCTCTTCCAACTGAAACAATTCTATGATACTACGACATATTAACAGTGGTAGACCTTGGCACTTTCTTTTTTTCAAGTGGTTTGCCAGATATGCTTTATTTGCATATTTTGGTGTTTCACTGGAATCAGCATATTCTCTTTTGTTATGAAGTTCCACATCAACACTAATAAACGCACGTATCATTTGAGATGTGAT
Organism: Streptopelia decaocto; assembly: GCF_964273445.1. Lineage (NCBI taxonomy): Eukaryota > Metazoa > Chordata > Aves > Columbiformes > Columbidae > Streptopelia > Streptopelia decaocto. Next base: position 160,222,625 of record NC_138663.1, read on the forward strand.
GGAGCAAGTGGACCTGACGTGAAGGCAAAAGTCTGAGGAAGAGTGACCAAGCCAAAGGATGATCTAAGGAAATTATCTTTGCAGAATGAATGACTGGGCTAAAATTAGACATGCCAGTCAGCCATCCTAGCTAGTGTGTCTTTAGCAATCTGGAACTACATTTGAGAGAGTTTTACAATACTTGGACCAGTTTCTGTGCTGCTGCAAACCCATACTGCCAGTTTACACCAAGCGAGAAGCCATTCCACTCGTTACAGCAAATTCTGTCTACTTAGCTGACCTAGTTTGTTGTGTTGAGTGTATTCCATTCCCCTTATTAGCAAGGAAAAGAAGATCTATGACCTTGGCTACCTTCCTGTGAAAACAGTCCCTTTCCTCAGGATACAGAGAAGCAGTGTGTGATGTGAATAAAGCTGCTAAATAGAAGCCTGAGCAAGAGAGTGCTCTATGGAAAATGTGCAAGTAACATACTGGGAAATCTCCTGTGAGCTTCACAGACTGGCAGGTGTGACTGAAGGCCTTCTTTCTCCGTAATGGTGACATTCTTAAAATCCTGAGTGTATTGAACAAGACAGCTTCTAGGACAACAGTATATTGATAGCTGCAAGCAGGCTAAAGCTATGACAAAATATAAAAGCAAAATGTAAAATAAATTGACACTTCCCAACCTTCCGCCATCCTCACCCCCCCGTAAATATTGCAGCAATCTCTGTCCCCAAATTACTTGTTACAAATTTATGTTGCACAGCTAGTGTTCTGTATAAGGCACTGGGCATTTGTTGACACTACACTGAGCAGGTATATTTACAGTACTCAAAGTGGTATGACATTTGTTTTCAAATACTCCTAAAACATCTGCAAGGTACAAATGCTGACTATTAGGAATTAATTTACCTTCTACTATACTCTTGATAGATTTAGTCATTTATCTCAATTGCCAGATAAGGGAAAAGCAAGAGCGGATTAAAGTTACCCCAGGAATTCGGACATTTCAGGGTGGTAAGAACTATATGAAAGCACAAAAGGAAAATTCGAGACACTAGACAACATTGTTCAGCCCTAGTATAGAAAAAGGAACAGACACAATCTAGTTTACTCAGAACAGGTAAATCTAATAAGGGTTTACTATTTGAGGAAACTACTTTAAAAATCACCACCTGAAACAACAAAAAAATGCCACCTTAACCTACTCAGAATGACTGATGCCACATAAACTAAGGCCATGTTTTTGACTTAAGTCATGTTACAACATTGAGTATTTATTACTGAAAAGAAATAGTAAAGTTCATGTCTGCAAAGGAAATTAATCAAAATGGTGGATAACTAGAAAAGTCGAAAGCAAAAGAGGCAAGAAAACCTCTAAATATCAGTGTCTCTGATTGCTGACATGAGCATCAGTAATACTGTGGTTTAGTATACTTTGATTTGCCAAGAACAAATTCCTGGAAATAACTTGAATGAGAAAATGAAAAAAAAAAAAAAAAAACAAACCAAAAACAAAAACAAAAACCTTTTCAAGAGAGGGGAGAGATTAGCCAGCCTAAGCACTCACAGTACAGCTCTGGGTAAACATGCAGCAGTGATTATGTGATTTTGCTTTTTGTGGCAGCTCACAGCTAAAGTTCTTTATATAGAGAGCCTTTACCAGGTATGGCTAGTTGGGGTTTGACTAAGTTGCCTAAACGTAAGAGTTTAGCACCATTAGACGTGTTTGCTTTTATACCTTTAAGACTTCATCTTAATTATGGCAACTAGATTTAATGAATGCCTTTAAAAGATTTAATATAAAAGTATGTGCTTCTTGATAAGAGCATATGGGAATCCCAGTCCTCTTAATTATCCCTCTACTGGTAAATAAACTGGGCCAAGACCTATCCCTTCTCCTGGGAAAAAGTATCATGATGCAGGTCTGTACAATCAGCTCTCCCTTCCCAAAGTGAGGTGGCAGCCCACAGGGCGGGCATGGAGCTCAGAGTATTTCTCCAGTGCCTCTTGGCTCCTTAGTGTTACCATACTGGGTGGAAATACCTTGTTATATCAGTCTGCAAAGAGCCTTGATCCTAACTATTAATTATTAATTGCATGCTTTAACTGCATCCAGTCTAATGCAGAATAATTATGATATTGTGGATCCTGCTCTGAAATGCTTACAGGATTGTTTAAGAAGACTCTCTAAATAATCCAATTAATATAAAAAGACTGATTATTTCTTTCAGTATTTTGCAGTATCTGTCTTCTCCTTAAGAAAAACTGGTTCATACATCTCACAATACAGCTTCCATACTCTTAGGAGATGAGCTGCACATTTGTGTATACTTTTTAAAGTCATAATTTTAGGAGTCATATGTTCAATGCCCTTAAGAGGTTAAGTGGCATGTTTCAGCCAATTTTAAAGCTTGCAGATCTTTTTGTTGTTGCACTGCAGGTGAAAAGTGCAAATCCTGACAGGTCACTAGCTCCCACTTGGTGGAAAACTGTGCTATGTGCTCTACAGGAGATTTCACACCTGCCTCTGAAACAGACTAATGTCCGGAGCCTGCTTATGTGGGGTAATATAGGCTTTACCTCGACATAATCTCTGTTGTTAAAAGCTTCATTTGAAAATATTCTTCATTGATATTTTACTTGTAATAAAAAAATATTCACTTTTGGGAGGATAGGAAGAGCACAAACATAATTTCTTCTTTCCTTTGATTCTACAACCATATTTGTATAGATTCTAATTTACAACAACAAGTTTATCTTCTCTTTTGTAAATCAGAGTCCAGGAAGAATTTAGTATTATAACCCACCAGGAGAAAAATCAATAGATGTTAAACTTGTCTCTCTGAGTGTTTGCTAGACAATATTTATGAAAAATGCTGACACTAACAATATGGAGGGAGTCCATGCTTATAAGTAAAAAAAAAAAAACAAAACATTACTTTTCCTTTTATCTTACATTCTGTTTCAGAAAATTGGTATCCTAGATGCTAAAGCACTTGCTCCACTCTCCAGGTTGATTACTTGGTAACAGAAGTCAGGAAAGAAAGAATTATCAGCATAATTAATCATTTGTGTCATGCATACAGTACACTGATGCCATCTACAGATGTATAAAAGCATTCTCAAATGCATCCAATTCAATGTATGAAGCTTCTCTCCTGGATATTAATTATTATGTTTATTTCACTGACTATGACTGGAATACTAATAGTTTAGCCACTAGAGATCAGATCTCCCTTGACTGAAATCAAATAAAAAGCTCTCACCAGTATGGCAGAAACTGAATCAGGCCCTCAAACAGGTTTTCAGTCTTATAATATGCCCCACCCCTCTTACCCCCTTTCCTCTGCAAACCAAATTATTTCTTCTAATTTTGCTGAGCAAGGCAAACAGTTCCCTCATGAATAAATGATTCATTTCCTTTGATTCAGATTGATCAAACCTTTCTGAGGGGTAAACTGTTCTGCTACATCATATATATTATTTCAGCACACTGTCTCTTACTTGAGATTATCCCAACAAAACAATTTTACTTGACAAATGCCAAGAAAAGACGAGAGCTGTAATGCGTACTCTCGGGTGCAGCCCTGCATTGCTTTTACATTCACAGATCATCCAAACCTTTGAAACATTCCTCTTCCACTCACTTTTCTCTATTTCAAGATTAAACAAATGCAGTCTGATCTGGTTTGGATTTTGGTTTACAGCTTATTTTTTCTTTCTCTTAGCCTTCATTATATCCCTTAGGCAATTCTGTCATCTCACCCATCACTAACATTTTGTTCAAGATACACTTTGCACTGCAAAAATTGTGATGATTTATTTCTGGAAATATTATGCTGAATCCAGACACAGTCAATAGTTCATTCTCAACAGATACTGTTTATTTGCATTTTTAGTGAAATTGGCATTGGAAATACACTGTCTCTGGTACGGTGTCTGATGAGAGAGGGAGGTTCTAGCTGAGATATCAGAAACATGACTGCATGGATGTAACTGCAGTGTTCTTGCTCTGAGGTTGTACTTTCTGAAATAAAATTATGCAAATAAATTTAACATTCTTTATTGCTAATCATGGTATGAGCTGCTTACAAAATCAAGTCTTTCAAAGTCATTGTATTCACAACCTCTTTTTTCTGTGTGAGTAGAAACAGGAAAAATAAGAGCAGCACTGAGAACAGGCAGTCCAGGCGTAGGGAGGGAAAATTATGCCTGACCCTCCTGGCAGTGATGAAGGGAGAACAACCAATGTTGTATAACTTGACTTTAGCAAAAACTTTGAAATGGCCTCTTATAGTATCCTTATAGCCAAGTGGGCAAGATACAGTTTGGGTAAATGGACTGCAAAGTAGGTGTAAAATTGACTGGATCACTGAGCTTAATGTGCTGCTATCAGTAGAAGAAAGTTTAATTGGAAACCACTTCAGTGGAGTCAATGGTGGGGCTGATGCTGCTTAATTAGACTTTATTAGTGACTTCAACAATGAAAGGAAACGTGCTGTTAGTAAGCTCATGAGTGATATCAAATTGTGGAAGAGAAGTCAATTTGCTGGAAAGCAGGGCTGCAATTCAAAGGCATTCCTACAGCCTGGAGAAATCAGCCAGTAGGAATCCCTTGAAGTTCAAGAAAGGTAAATACAAAGTCCTGCTCCTGGGAGGAATAACGCTATGTCTCACTACAGGTTGCGGGATGATGGTCTGGAATGGAGCCCTGCAGAAAATGACCTGGGAGTCCTGGTGGGCAACAAAATCAGTAAGTTAGCAGTGTGCCCTTGCAGCAAGCAAGGCCAAGAGCATCCTGGGCTGTATCAGAAAGACTGGAGTCAGCACAGCAAGGGAAGCATAGAATCACAGAATCTTAGAATCATTTAGGTTGCAAAAGACCCTTAAGATTGGCAAGTCCAACATAACCTGTATCTAGCACGAAGCCATGTCCTAAGAGCCTCATCTATAGGTTTTTTAAACACCTCCAGGGATGGTGACTCAACTGCTTCCCTGACCAGCCTGTTTCAATGCTTCACAAATGTTTCTGTGAATACATTTTTCCTAATATCCAATCTGAACCTTCCCTGCTGCAACTTGAGGCCATTTCCCCTTGTCCTATCACTTGCCACGTGGGAGAAGAGACCAACACCCTCCATCCTCCTTTCAGGTAGTTGCAGACAGTGATAAGGTCTCCCCTCAGCCTCCTATTCTCCAGGCTGAACAACTCCAGCTCCCTCAGCTGCTCCTCATCAGACTTGTGCTCCAGACCCTGCACCAGCTTCGTTGCCCTTCTCTGAACTCTCTCCAGCACCTCCATGTCTTTCTTGTAGTTAGGGGCCGAAAACTGAACACAGGATTCGAGGTGGAGCCTCACCAGCACTAAATACAGGGGGACAATCACTTCCCCGGTCCTGCTGGCCACACTATTCCTGACACAAGCCAGGATGCTGTTGACCTTCTTGGCCACCTGGACACACTGCTGGCTCATGTTCAGCTGGCTGTCAACCAACACCCCCAGGTGCTTTTCTGCCAGGCAGCTTTCCAGCCACTCTTCCCTGAGCCTGTAGTGCTGCCTGGGGTTGTTGTGACCCATGTGCAGGAAGTGACTGACTGCTACTGTACAGCACCTGTGAGACCACATGTGGAGCTCTGCGTCCACTGCAAGAGAGACAAACACACACATGAGCAAGATCAGCAAAGGATCTCCAAGATTGTCAGGAACAGGGACACAAAATTTACAAGGACAGTCTGAGGGAGGTGTGTCTGTTCAGTCTGGTGAAGAGGTAGCTTGAGGGGATCTCATTGCCGTCTACAGCTGCCTAATGGGAGGGTGTAAAGAAAATAGAGTCAGCTTCTTCTGAGAAATGAACAGTGATAGGACAAGAAGTAACAGACACAAATTGAAAGGCAGGAAATTCCCTGGAAAAAAAAAAAAAAATCAGGAGAAATTTAATTAAGCACAGGAACAGAGTCTGTAGAGTCTGCCTTCAGAGATACTCAGAATTCAAATGGACATGAGCTTGAAAACCAGACACAGGCTGTCCCTGGTCAAAGCTGGGAGACCTCTGCATGTCCCCTCCAACCTAAATTACTCCATGACTCATATGCAGGATTTCTGACAAAACTTTATTTTTAATGTGTGATGAAGCTGTTTGTATCCATAATCAGTGTAATCTGCACACGCATTTGAACACTGTATTGATGCACAATTATTTCATGATTTATTTAATAAACCTTATCCTACTGATTAATAGTGCACTTGCAAGAAAAAAATCTGAATCCAAGTGATAAAAAAATATGTAAATATCTGGAAAACAAAACTTTATTTCACTTCTGTCTCCAAAGTCATGTAATGACTATGGCTTACAAATACCTCAAACTAGTCTTAATATATCATGAAGTTCATAGATCTTATTATATATAAAACAGAACCAAATGACTCTCTTTTACATTTAGGGAAACCATTACATTATTTTTCACTGTCATGTTCCTGATTCACGTGTTATCTGTTACAGAGATGAATGCCAATCAGGAGAGTCCTAGAGTACGACTGCCAGGATGATGAAGTGAGGATTAATCCCACCAAATCAAAACATACACCAAGAAGGAATTATTTTTAAATCTCAGCAACAGTCTAAGATGGAAGAAGTAAACAGCCTATAGGATGTTACAGTTCTCTGTAGAAAGAGACAACTATTTAAACAGAGGGAAAATGTTGGAAAAAGAAAACATTATAAACTGGATAATGAAAAGAAAACAAAAGGGAATTAAGCCACTATTAACCATTAGTAAAATACGGCTCATAGTAGTATTACAAACATGAAGTGCAGGAAAAGGACTAATTAATTTTAAACTAGAACTTCCTAGGATTATGAAAGGGTTAATACGGTACTGCAGCTGCTGACAAAACAGTATACAGTGATATGAATTGCCTATTCCAATGCTGTGCTTCTTATGTTGGTTTGCCAAAGTAGCTCCAAAGCTGAAGCTTTACTTTATCCTTTTTTGTTTGTTTGTTTATCAAAAAGGCTACCTATAGCTGGGTGAAGGGTTAGCCTTGGGACAGGATCTCACTCATAGATTGGCTTTGCAAGGATGTGCATCATTAGAGGCTTTTACAAATTTCATTCGCAGCGGAGGGAGCTGTAAGGACAGTATCTGCAAGAAAGACCAAGAACATTCTTAAATAAAAAGGATTTGAAAAGATAGTACAGGGATATGTACAGGAAATGTCCAAAACTAATAAGCAGGTGAGCATAACATTTTTCTTTAAATACACTTTACGTAATGCAAAACATTGGTGCCTCTTAGTCTGGTGATGATGATGACTAACATTTTGCCAAAATTGGTGGAATTTCCCACACCCTTCATCTTTAAGTGCATCTACATGGAAAAGTAAATATTCAGATAGTTATTAACGAACTAATCCCATTTCTTTATATCATACCCCTGTGAAGAAGTGTGTCCTTTCTTAATACATCCCTATTTTATAATTGCTAAATGATTGAGCTATGAAACAGGCTGGTTTGCTTCCTATGGCAGAGCAAAGAAGAAAACAGCTAAATTTTCCCAGTTTGGATAGTTTTTGGAGAAGCTTTTTGAGTAGATGTATGCCTGTAATCAGAATATATATTATAAAATAAAAGGGTACTAGCATATATAATCTTCCTTTTTCACATTATATTGTGAAAGAAGATGTAAACATAGCTGTCAGAGCTACAGCTCAAATGATTTAAAGAAACTGGCATATATTTGGTGAGAGAGACAGAGACTCAGCTGATGCATGCACATATAAAAAATTACCATAGTACAAATGTGAAGTGACTTGTTTCATTCAGAAATGGAAAACTGCACCCAAAATGCAATGGTTAGCCTGTTCATTAAAAAACATACAAAAATGATTGTGTAGTTGGACAATTCAGACAAAATCGTGGTAAGGAGCAATGTTGAGAACAGAGCACTGATGTGCCCATTTGCACAATAAAATCTGTGAAAAATCAAAATAATCCAAGAAACTTGGGCTGAACTTAAAAAGGAGTAGGCCTTTGTTTACAGACAGAAGTGCAACATAATCTTGTGACCTGCCTAATGATAAAGTGAAGGTTGAAGTTGCTGCAGTAGGCAGACTGAGATTGCAAACTGACATTTCTATTGGTCAAACTGTCCTCATGATTAGAAAAACAGAGGCAGTTGTGTTTTCTGAAATTCAAATGGTTAAAGTTGCTATGTAATATTTAAATCCAATGTTTTAAATCACATTATGAGAGTCATCTTTTTTAGGCAGAAAATTCCTCAGCCAATAAATTATGAAAGGTCATTTAGAAAATTTCCTAATCAGATTTGTTTGACATTTAATTTATTAATGAAACAAAAAAAAAAGGCAGTAAAACAGATAAGAAGAAAGGCAAACATATGACACACACACAAAAATAACTGATTAATTGAAAAAACATGTAACATTTTCATAATTCCAAACTGTAAATATTCATAGATTCATATGGTTGCTACAAACTCACAATAATCCACATACTCTTTCCAAATCAAAATATTTATACACTTGAATGGAAAACAGATATTTCTGCAGTTGGACTTCTCACAACCATATTATTATATGGGATCATTTTACTGTAAACATTCAATTACATTTTAAATTCTTAAAGAGATTACTGACATAAGTATAGCTTTTGCACCAGCTATTTTCCAGTCTTTAACAAATATGACTGAACAAAGTCTTGAAGCTGGATGTCATATGGATTGAATAACATTTGTAAAAAATATGTAAATACCAGTGTCTGAAAGTCATTTAAAACCATTCAGAGGAATATTATCTCTGAAATCTGTTTGAATCGAGTGTTAATGGGAGTGGCTAAAAGACTCTGAGGGTATATTAGCATAACTATAAAGAGACACTATACTAACTGCCCTCCAAAACACATTCAACACAATTGCATCCATGAAATAAAAGTTCATAATCTACTTTTATATTGTATATTTCAGGCTAAATTTAAGTATTAGAGAGCTCCTTCTTAATAAATGCAAGGACATTGTATACCATATAGTTTGCATTCATATTTATTTTTGAAGATGCTATGTACATATGACCTCAAAATCAGGAAAGTATTTATCTGTAGCATATTTTAAGGTTCGATTTAACTTACTTTAAAGTAGACATCTAAAATAGGCCCCTTAAACAGTACTGTAGAATGATATTCATACAAGAAGAGTAAGTGTGCCTGGGTAGCACTAGCAGGATAATTCTTCCTACTAATAGGATAGTTCCTCCAGCATCGAACCAGTCAGATGTCTACAATGAAACTATCTTGTGCTCCAAGACACAAGTGGCCATGTGCAGACTCACTATTCTGAATAGCTCTTCCACTCTGACTAACTCTAAATTATCAGAAGTATGTCCAGCCATGACCTGGTACACTCATGCATACCACAGGCCAAAAGCGTACCAAGACTTGTTCCAATAATATAAAAGTAATAATGATAAAAATTTCAGCACTATAGTAAACTAGCATACTGTATTTTTAAGTGTATATGCAGTATAAAAATTCCTGCGTCTTTTCAGTGACACCTGTAAATGAACTAATCTCCTTGTGTGATTTCTATGTGGTAGACATCTAACATCAGATTAATTTGACTTCTAAAATCAGAGATAAATACTTAATTTTTGTTCTGCAGACTTTTAATCCCCTGATTCAAATTCAGCATCAGCGCATATGTTGTTTGACTTTTTTTGATATCCTACTGTTAGGAAGTGACTAGGCAGTGTCATCAGGCCAGGAACAGGCACCGGCGTGGTGACACCAGGATGCTGAGTCTGTCTGTCTCAGGTGCTCACCTGCTAGCCAGGAAAATCACTGTGCTTCAAATTAGACATCTTAAAAGTCTGAACTTTAAACATGAATTCCACTTGTTTAAGTTACATTGCAATGAAGTGGAAAAGTATATTTGCATGGAGTCCTTTTGATTATGATATAATTTCAGTGCAACCTGGAACATTCATGCTGCTTGTGTGTATGAAAACATAAATCTGAAGTAGAGGTTCCACTGTGACCAACGTTCAAATAAAAGTAACCCAAAGATTTGAGGATCACAGAACTGATGTAAAATATAGGAAGCTTATGTCACTTGGTTTGCAAGCAAGAGACTGGAAGCAAGTTTGCAGCAATTTGAGAAGTTTTGCTGTATATTTGTTGTTTGAGACTGTTAATGTAACACCTGGGTTTATTCAGTGCTGAGGACCACAACCTAGATATGGGAAAGACCACTAGCCAGCCAGGAGAAGGGCTGAAAGTTTTGTCCCCAAAAGATAGATCAGAGGGACACTAATCAAGAGAGAACACTGTTTGGATGCAGGAAACTCTTATAAATGAAGATGTACCAAAAGAAACAAAAGTCGGCAGTCACTAAACTGAAGCCATCTCAGCTGAATACAGAGGTCACTGCAGCACAGAGTTTATGGGAAGGTGCAAACAGTTTGTTTAGTCCATTAAAAACAGTAAAGAATTTATGGAGAAAACAAACAGGAAACTAAGGAGATGAAACTCGATGTTTGGTTAAGGAATAGAACAAGAAATCTAAGGCTTAACTGTGTACCTCATTGCATAGAGACTGCAGTGAGTGTGTGACACATCACACCCACTGAAGTTGTATGGCAAGGTTTGCAAACAAAGGTGCAGTCGAGGCTCAAGTGTGGGAGTTAGACTAGAACTTAGTATTTGGAGGGATAGTAGAGGATTTTGTAATTGAGGAAGAGAACTGACATACCAGATACCTTCCTTTAAACTCTTGTTTAAATTCCAGAAGCATGTATAGCACAGCTGTATGGCTTTAGGAAAACCTTTTCAGTTCTTGATGTTTCTATTTTCCATCTGTGGAGTGGCAGTAATATTGTCTTTCTCTTACTGAAATGTTGGGAAGACAAATCAGCTAATGGATAAATGACTGCCTAACTAGACTTCGACTGACTATGGAAACCACAAACACAGGAGAGTTCTCAAGTGCAATTGAGCATTTGTCTGAATTGTACATTTTTACAAGATAAGACAAAAGGACATTGTCCACCCTCTTATTCCCCTGCCTGATCATTTCCAAAAATGTCCAGGAACATTCCCTAAGATAGCAATAATAGGATTTTCCAGCAAATACCAGATGTGGACAGTTACTGTGCCTCTGTAAATGTAGCTCAGAAAATGAAAAGATAGGTGCAACATAAAAACTTCTGAAATAAGAAGGAGCTCATTACTCTAAACACACTACAACAGTTTGTTATCATGCATTTGTACTATCTGTATCACTAATAAAAGGAGAAAAAAGGATTTTATGTTTTCTAACACTACCACCACGGATGCTGTTACCACATGATGTTGCCACATCTCAGTTTAGAATCTAATTCAGAATGTAACTATTTAGATTTATTCAGTTTAGGATACACTGTAATCATTTGCTCTAATGAAAAAATGAAAAACTAAATGCTAAACTCTCTAGTGAAAACAATGTGAGTTTTGGAGATGGACAACTGAAAGAAAGATAATTACTTCGAAACAGTGAGTATCAAACACACTCAGACCCTGAATATTTTAATTCATTCTCCAGTATATCTGATCTATCTGTATTATATTAAATTTTCATTTGTGTGCTATGAACATTCTCGGACACCAAGATAAAGAGGTGTGGAACAATCTTTGCCTATGCTAGTGAAGACTTTCAGTGCGTAGAACCTTTTAACTCCCAAATTAAGCCTGGGGATTGTTTGGGGAAGTGCAAGTTGATACAAATCAAAACTCTTCTGGGGACAGTTCTAACAACTCAACAGGATAGTTGACCATTTTCCAATGCCCAGGTACATTCCTGAACACTATTCATTTTATATACACATGTTAAAAAATACATATATATACAAATATTAAAAAACGTATTTTTCCTATGTGACCAGAAGTTCTGTTTGTCCAAGAGCTTCTAATTTCCCAGAAACTCCAGTGAAAAATTTCAAAATATTATTTTGCTTTACGCACCTTCTCTTGTCAAACTGCACTGGGAGTTGCTAACAAGGAAGCAGGACACTTGGGAATGGATACCAGCTCAGCCTGTTCTAACTTGGAACTTTCATTTATAGAAGCATAGTTCATCTGGATGTGGAACTGAGCGATTGGATAGAATATAACAATAATTTAAATTTGTTGGTTTCTGGATTTTAAATACCAAATGAGAAATCATTATGAATAAATAGAAAACTAGTGGGAGGAGAGGTGCATATCAGACTCTACAAGAATATTTAGCCATAAATTATGTGGAATTTGGTTAGAGCATAAAATTTCATTTTTGATCTACAAATTTGCTAATGTCTCCCCGTTGACTTGACAGACTGTTCTTGTCCTTACTTTAAGCAGCACTGCTATGATAAGCAATGGGGGTCAAAGATTCTCTGTATATGTAAAAGAGGTGGCTGCCAAGGTAGCTTCATACCTGTAACCCGCTACCCTCTGAAATGATCCCTTTACTCCTGGATCTAACACATTCTATGATCTTTCAAAAAGGCTGCATAGCCCATCTTCTCAAGGCAGCACTGGGGTGGAATTTGGGAAAAAGAAGGGATGCAGTGCAAAATTTTTTAAGTCAGTACACTGCTAATGAATACCATCTGGTTGGAAGGAAAGCAAAAAGCTGCTGGCTTGATCAAGCTTGTTTTGTACCTGCTTCTTCTTGTGTTTTGAAAAGGGATATACACAAACCCTGGGCTGGCAACCTTTGGAAAGAACCTTCTAAAACTGAAAAATAAGAAGATTTTAAAAATACAGAAAAAAACAAAAATGAACTTACTGATGGCGTCCTTAATCAGACTAATTTCTCCAAGTTTGCACTATATATGCCATATGCAAGGCAATTATTATCAATATCATTACTCCTTATAATGTACAGATGAAAGCACTCTGACTGCACACAACATTTCCTCTCGTGCTCTCCTTTTGAAGCAGGGACATAGCCTTGCTCTGAGCAGCGGTTGCATTTCCTTTGAATGACAAAGTACTCTCAAGCAACTTGTGTTTAACAGCATTATGTAGAGGGCAATATGCATATGATGCTTTGTAAGTAAATAACTATCTAATCTAATGCTACCACTTAGTGTAATCACAGATATGTCTACAGCTTGTAGAGACTCAGATGACCGAAATCCTGACAGGAACATGGTTGTAGTGGGTTTTTTTTGCAGCCACGAGCTTGATTACTCACCCAGGTTCCTATGCAAGTGCAGTGTGTCCTGGACCCCACGCTACACAGTTTTAAATCATTTCAGTATGTGTACAAACATCTATACTAGACAGTGAATTGAAGTCATGTCCTTGAATGTAATACAAATAGAGTAATCAATAACACCATTGGTGTTTTTAATTCATCCATTTCAAGAAGTTAGCTAAATATATACCTAATTCAATGCTACATACTGGGTCCACAGCCATTATCAGGCATCACACCTTCCATTTTTTCCTTCCTTTCACCTCTGAGAGTGTAAAAATGGTTTCAGTCATTGTTAAATTCAGTGAGCTCTGGTTTGGTTTAGTTTGTGGGTTTTTTATTGTTGTTGGGAATTTGTTTGTTTGTTGTTTTTTTTGTTTGTTTTGGTTGGTTGGTTGGTTGCATTTGTGTGGGGTTTTTTTTTGGTAGCTATGCCAGCAGTAAGCTGCGAGTCCCTGCTCTGCAGCTCGCCTCTGCAACTGATCAGCCAGTGAAAATCTGCACAAAAATGAAGAATGCTGATACCTTTGCTCTTTTCTAGAGATTCTCTCCCTCTGATCTGGAGTCTCTGGGCTGGCAGTACAAGATACTGCTATTGCATCACCAGACTACAGTGGCAGAAATCTTGGCAGCCAGACAAAAGATAATGAAAATTTCAAAGGTACAAGGCTCTTCTTGAAGCTGCAGAAAGTGACAGGGCTGTCAGCGGAATCATAACAGAAGGATCTAAGTAAAAAGGAAAACACCACAGATTAAAAAAAAAAAAAAGGCTTTCTTTTTAAAATCGAGATAGCTAAAAGTCAAGTCTACAAATACTCTATATGTATTTTAAGATAAAAAGTCCTTCCCAAAGCTCAGGAGGTTGTTTCTATTAAAGGAACTGGCAGAGAAGGGAAAGTGATTTTTTTTTTTCAAAGGGCAGAAGTAATACCTCTCACATTAAACATTTAAGAGACAGTCAGGACTGACGAGTAAACATACAAACATGGATGGCATTCTGTGTCCTGCAGTGTAAATGCCTCTCAAACTGCAAATATTTAGCTGTTCCACAGTCTGGTCTTTAAAAAGAGAGCTATGTTTTCAGCCTGCAGACACAAAGGGAATTAGAAGCCATACTTGCATATGTACTGGGTTTTATATTTCAAATTCCCCAAGTAATGCTCAGAAAAATTACACTAAGATGATATGAATTTCCATGCACCTGTGGATGGCTTTGTAAAGATGACTTTTAAATTATGATGATTTAAAATTTTTTAGTTTATTAAGTTTATCAAGACTTGAATACCCTTAAGAAATGGGGCTTGTATTACATAACACATATTTTGTATAGAAAAAGCTATATTCAAAACTAACATGAGTCAAGCTTTCTGATACTAACGTTGTGAATAATTTTGAAAAGGAAATGACAAATCACAGGCACAATCAAAACCAATGCTTTCAGTTCCACCCATGTACATACATTTTATGCAATATATACAAAGTAGCCAGATTCAGGAAGGAATTAAAGAGAGAGAGAAAACTCGGTTCGGCATGGCATGTTTCATTCTGGTCCAAAGTATTGTCTTAAGCATGAACCTTTTAGGAACTTCACCAATAGTTGCATGGGCAAGGCAAGGGTTAGAAGAGAAGTAGCCAGAGAGATCACTCCAAAACCCTTCTTAAATCTCCCTTTCTGCTACATGGCTTAAATAAGCAGCACAGGCTTTCCTACAGCTGCCTCTGTGTCACAGTCAGTGCAGCAAGAGCTCCCCCTTTGTTTCAATAAACTTCAACCACTTTGCTCTCTTCTGACTCTTGAAAGAAAGAAAACAGAAAAAAAGAGTGGGAGTAAAGAAAAGGAGGGGAAAAAACAAACAAACAAACAAAACCAACCAAAAACACAACCACCAAAACTAGCTATTTATTTCATCAGAAAATATATAACCTGTATACTTTGGGATTTTTACAAAACCATCCTTTCAAGCCAAGCTGAGCTTGCTTAGGGAACAAGCTGTTTTGAAGTTGTCAGTCTGGGGGAAAATGAGTTTTTATGGCAAATACTTCAGAAAGCCTGTCTGATAAGTCAAAATAACTCCACCCCCCCTTCACGACTGGATCAAAATCCAGAACCTTCTGAAAACAAACACCTGGCATTTCTTTAAAGCCCTGCATTTCTCCAAGCTGCTACCACTTCAGCCAACAATCTGGCCACTGAGCCATGGCCTCTTAGGTTGAAGTGGTTTTTAATGAAAGCTGAAGCAGATGTTTGAAGTCTTGAGGCATACCCTGTGAAAATCAGTAATGTGCATATATTGAAATACAGTAAAAACAACAAGAAAAAGCAAACAGTTCTGGAAAATCATCTAAGGCATTATCTAGTAAAACTTTCTGATTTCTATCTAAAAATATGACCAAATGTTTGAGTAAGAACAGAACTGCAATTTCAGTAAGTATAGTAACTAACACAGTCTGTTAATTCTCTTTCTCTGAGCATAAGCTGATGATAGAAAGGAAGATTTTTTTCTGGTACTGTAATATTGTTTTCTTATGGTAACACACCGTATTCTGAAACTGTAGCTGCATGATTCAGGAAGAAAGTCAAGGTCCATGTTGTTTTTTCCAGAGAATATTTAATCTTAGTCTTAAAAATAGTAGAAGATGCTTATATTATCATATGATTTTGAGAAAATAGTATTTAATAATAAAATTAAAATGCATTTGTATAGACTGCACATTATCTAACGCTCTGCTTCACATACTGGTGTTTCAGTGAACCTGGCAGGGAGCTTCAAAGTTTCTGACTCATTTAGTTGTAGCTCCACAATGTGGTCAATGTGAGAATACACTGAAGGAGAGACATTTCCAGCGATTTTCCAGTTGCTATGTGCCTGCATTCCCTAGTTCAGCATCAATAGCTTTGTCCACAGCCTCCTCTCCCACCAGGAAAGATTACAGGCTAATGCAATCTGCTAATGGGCTTTTTTCCAATATTAACTTCAGGAAGCTTAATGTCATTTTATATGCTGTAAGATGGTGACTTCTTTATAAAACACCATACCACAATAAATAAATAAATAAATACAATTAATGCAATATTGACAAAGACAAAAGATACATCTGTCTAGTAGGACAGCTTTGCATTTTTTAGGCAAATTCATGGACTGGTAAGGAGAGAAACTGAATATTTTAAACACGGTAAACATGTCTGCTGTTTCTGCTGGAACAATTTACTAAGCAAGATATATATATTATTTTTAATTATATGTCATTGATAATTAAATTCTCTTACGAACTATTATTTTCTTATGGTGAGTTGTTTCTTTGAAAAGCTTAAAGTTAAATACATTTAGGTTATCTGTTCTAGTATCTCTGTGTGTGTAGAAGCTTGTTTAATTTAAAGCTAGACCACAGATCTAGATTCTATTATTCCCTGAGGGTATTTGGACACAATACAGATCCATTGTTCATAGTTCATTGAAATGAACTATTAGAACAAATGCATTAAAAGTTCCTTTACTGTTAACTGCAAAAATGATGAATGTTCTGAGAGTTTAGGAATACAGTTAATTCTGTGCTAACATTTCTGAACTGATTCATTCAAGCAAGAAAGACTTTAAACTGGGAAATTACGATGCAGTTAAGGTTGCCAGTTTGCATTACTTTATTCCTAGTTAAACCTTTCTGGCATTCATAAATTGACCATAAAGATTAAACCTTTCTGGCATTCATAAATTGACCACAAAGATTTGCTCTGCCCTGGGGCTACTGTGATATATATTAGGCTGACAATCTGTTCTTTATTCAGCTTGCTATGTCTAGATAAGAAATATCACACATTATCCTGAGACTGCTTGCAAAGTCTGACAAGGGTATGAAGTTAAGGATCCAATGACAAATTTTATCCTGTCTTTTCTTACATCAGTTGACAACATTCTGTAAAATTTTGGTCACCCAGTTTTGATTATCCTCACGATAATCAAAACAGTATTGATACTTCATCAGAATACTTTGTAAACGTGATTTGATATTCATTATAACCCCATAGGCAGATAAGTATTCAGTGTTATTATTCCTATTTGTGGAAACAGAGGAAGGCAAAATGACTCGAAAAAGCTGTATAATGAATTAATACTACATCAAGACTAAGACAAGGGCTTTTCTGTCATAATCCTCTACCCATTCTTCTGGATTACAGTTCCTTCTGCATTTATTAGACAATCATGTTTTTAATTAATAACTTTAAATATTGTTTATTAACATGCAAATGATTTTATAACACAAATTTACTTTTTGTCACTTATAGTATTACATTTTTGCACACTAATGATTTACACAGAACAGAAAATTTTGCCTTCTATCTGTCTTACAATGTAACAGAGTTCTTCCATGTTAAAGTCTTTGATACTAGGGATAATATTTTTACAGCATAAAAATGTAAGTACATTAGGGTTGAGATTATACCTTCTTGTTCACAGTTAGTTCTGTGATTGATATAAATTAAGAATTGGCCCTGAATTACAGTTTCAAATGTTTCTTTTAAAGGCCCACCAGCAACATAAAATATACACTCCTTCCAGTCATCAAGCATCTGAAATAACTGTATATAAAAGAGACTGTAAGAAATAACATCAGTTTTCTAAGTCAGACTGTTCATTCTGAGAGCTCTTTGGGTATTTTGTGTTTAGCTGTTGTTACTGAACCTAGTGACGTCCTCTCAGTCTCTGAAAATGCCATTGGCAGGAGCATTGTAATAAAATTCCATCTCTATTTCTGCAGGTTTTATGATTGCATTGCATTGTATACTCAGAAAGACTTCCAAGATCCTAAAACATTAACTCCTCACTAAGTATGTCCAAAATTTTTCATTTCATTTAAAGCAATACTTAAGAAAATTTCAGCCATCACAAGTATGTTCTGGTACTGTACAAAAACAGACTATAAGAATACAGTCATAGGCTACATTTCACTTTAGTTTATATCATAGAATCACAGAATACCAGGCTGGAAGGGACCCCAAGGATCACTTTGTTGCCACAAAGACTGCCATGGAGCTAAGCTTTATCAAGAATTGTTTGTCCTCCATGTTGCAGCACACTCCCTGCTACGGCCTGACTCCCTCTGCAAACCATCCTGATTTAAGGGATGTGGGGCTATCTCCCACCTGCATAATTTCAAGGAATTTGCTTCAACTCTTCAGTTTTAGCAAGGTTTTTTGGAAAAATCTAGTATTGCTAAAAGAAAGATTTTTTTTTTTTTTTTTTTTTTTAAGAAAGAGAAGAAGATGAGACAAATAGAAATGGTTATCAAAAGAAACCATGGTTATCAAAAGATGGTTATCAGCATAAGAAAACCCTCATAATTATGCACTGGTTTCTTTTTGATTTAATGATTACCAGTATGATGTTTAGCCAAGAAAACACATAGCTTTGCTGACTTTTTATTTACTATTATCTGTGTCTCTGTGGATTTATTTATCCAAGATCAGATGCTGAAGTCATTGAAAACAGTGTGTCTAACATTTCTGAAGCTTCACTGATAATTGCAGCCATACCCTTATTTATAAGCTCTCTGTGCACATGTTTTTGGGAGCATCTTTCAGTGGCAAAGAGTGGATCATTTCCTTTTATCTTCCATTGTCACTTCATGCTTTCAAAGGCTGTGAATATGCCCTGTATTTTAGTTTGGATAATTAGACATTCGTTTTTGTCTGAAAGCATGAAAAAATATCAACTCAGGCTTTGTTTCATTCTTTCAGAGACAGGGAAAAAAAATATAACTAACAAATTGAAAAATAAGAGATAATCTGGACTATATTATACTAGCTTGTAATATAGGACATATATATTATAGTACCATAAAAACAGCATCCGAGAAGGAAATCTCTAAAGTATTTTGAGGCTGTGCCTGAAAATCTTCCCAATTAAAAAAAAAAAAAAAAAAAAAAAAGAAGAAAGGAAAAAAAAATCCACATGGATGAGTATTCTCATTAAGCTCCAAGTCTCAATTAATATTTATCTTTATTCTCCTGCCCAGAAGGGAGGCTGGAGAAAGACTGAGCAAAAACACTTATTTCTGTCAATGAAGCTTAGTAATCAACTCCATCACCACAAGCCCTCTTACTGCCAGTTGTCATTCAGATGACAGGTTATTTCAATATATCAGCAGAGGGCCAGCTGGCAGGGGTATTGAAGTGACAACCTTGCTTGAACAGTGAAAAATATTTTCAGCAGAATTAGCAAGGCTGAGATGCCTGCATATGCTTGGGGATACGAGCAAGGCCAGAGGAGGGATGTGTTCGAGCAAATAAGCTTGTTTATTCTCCATCTTCTAGCAAACATAGAGAAGTATTTTTTCCAAATAGCAAAAAGTATGCCACTCGTAGGTAATTTAATGTTTCATCTGTTTGACAGATTACCTTTTCTCCTCTACATTTATGTCTCAGTGTTATTCTCCTGTTTCATATGTTTAATTCCTTGAAGTTTCAGCTCATCCCTGTTTCATTGCATGACATACAGTGGTTTCTTTGGACTTCTGGTCGCCTTATTGACTTTTCTTTTTCTCCCTTTCCTTTAAAATCTTTACTTTATTAGTTATTTCAGATTCTTCTCAGTCACTACCATTTTTTCCCTGCTGTGCATTCATCTGACTTCAAATACCCCTAGAGGTTTAACTCTAGATGACCTTAAAATTACCCGCTCAAGGATAAAACTCATATTTTGAGAATTTCACCACTAGACTTGCAAGGTCAGGTTTGCAATGCTGTAGTGCAATCATATGAGACTTGCACTGACTTTAGCTGGAGCTGAAGGTTTCAAAAATTGTTTAAATTCAGTCTCTGACTGTGAATATAGGCAAATGAAAACCTGACTTTCTTCTGCTATTCATTTTGTGTACTTCTTTCATTTATATTTGGGTTTGAAAGTGTCTTTTGAATATTCCTTTTCAATCTGGACTTTTTTCCATCAAAGTGTTTACAAACTCCTTTACTGAAATCTCCATTTTCATAGGTAGAACATGGATTCAAAGTGACAAAATGAAATTAATTGCAATTCTGCATCTTATTTCCTGATTTCAATTGCACTGTTTTAAATAAGTCTTTTCACCAATGAAATTGATCTTGTAGAGTTCAAAATGAGGGCCCAGGATGCACATAGGTTCTATTTACCTCAAAACACTCAAATTAAAAAAAATAATAAACTCTAAAATAAATATTGTATTTTCTATACCCGTAGTCACCTGAGCTAAATTATATATTACACAAAACACATAAAGTTTTAGGAAATTAGACAAAAGAGGGAGCTCATATAAGGGTAAATCATAACGGTTACTTCTCGTGCTGCAGATTACACTACCTAGAGAAGAAAGTATGCCTAGATTAATGTTTGTTATCACATACATGCCCTGTCCTATAGAGTAAATGTCACTCCATCAGCATGCATCAACGCACGCTTGACTGTGAAGAAACATGAACTTTTGAGCAATGTCTGGGTTGAGTATCAATAATCATTTTGCTTTCTCAACAACATTTTAATATGCCATCTAAAAATTTTTAGGATGCCCCAAGGCATGTGTTGCTAATCCATTTATATATGCCTTGGGTAGATTCAGAGACATAAAGTAACAAAACAGCTGTCTTCAAACATCCAAAGCACTTTAACACTTCACTAAATATGCCCTGAAGTATCCTAATGTTATTATGGTATAGGTTTTTAATTTTAAGATGAGATTTTAATAACAACAGTTAATATGAAACACAACACCACCTTTTCATTTTTAGATTATTTAATATACAAAGCATAAGATAAAATACCAGTATTAACAGCTTTCCTTCCACCATCTAGGAGTCTTGAGCTTCTCCATATTAACTTCTGGAAACGTAAAGCTGATATCAGTAAAAGACTGAATACTCTTCAAAGCTGATTTCAGAATATACCTTACGATATATTTAATCGGCTTCTGAATATTAGCCCCACATCTATTACTCAACATACCTTATACCTTATACACAAAACAAAACAAAAAAAAAGTAAATAAAAGTGGTGTGTTCACACACAATAACAAAATGGATATTGTCTTCTTGGAATTCCATGTGTACAATTTCATTGAAAGTATGTGTTATTGAAAGTTTCAGTTGAGTAAGCAGAAAATGAGACTCAGAAACAAGCCAATATCTACAGTTCTTAAAAGCAGATTGGTAGGATTCATGTGACCAGATCTAGATGTCTACAGTTTGGATATCTACATGTAAGTGGTTGTCTAGGCTTTCTCAATAGTGAGAGGATTTAGCGAGTGTTTTTTTTTATCCTGGAACTGATATCTAGAGTGGAATTCAGTTGCCTAAAAATAGGTATCTATGAAGCCATTCCAGATGCCATAGAGTATCTGAGACATTTCCATGAGACTAGAAAACATGACACAAAAGTGAGTAAACACCTGAGATGCACCTTGAGGCCAAGCAAGATAGCTCTGTCATCTAAAATGGCACACTGGATGGCGATATTTAAGAAAGTGAATTTCATATCCAAAGTAGATATGGTGAATTGAGTTCTATAATACCACTTTTCTCCACTGACTCTAAAGGGACCCTCATCACTACTGCCTAAAGATGTACACTCTATGGGTCTAAAATTACATGAGATTAATCACACCTTTGGTGATAGCTCTCGCAGATCATATTTATTTTGAAACTCATCGTTTACAAAATAGTAAAACTTACATCACAGAAACACTGATCTTGCCCATGAACGGAAAGTGGTGAGGAAAATATTTCTCCATTAGCTTCAAGACACAAGGAGATATATAAATAAATAAATTCATAGATCTACAAACATATCGAAGGATAAATAAATGTACACTTCTAACTGTAGACATGTCAGCCTTTTGTGGACAAATATCAGCAGTTTCCAGAAAGACTGGGAAGCTCTGCATTTATCTCTAAGGTGTAACCGTATTGTGACATTTGCTTTCCTTTTACTTGCACAGAGGTATTAGCTCAGAAATGCCCTGTTGGGATTGTTATAGCAATGGAAGCAGAGCAACTGGCAACGCAGAGGGCCATCTGGGCTGCCCCATTGTGGAAAGATATTTCTGGCTGGGTAGAAACCTTGGTTGTAAATGTATGTCACATAGATGTTAATGTACCCAAATGAACAAATTGTTCCTCAACATCTGGCTTTAGTCTGACTTGGCCTACCTGAGTTTATGTAAACAACAAAAATCCCACAAACAACAAAAAGTGCTTTTTTGAAGCATGTATTTTTACTTCCAAGAGATTCTCCCATTCTGCTGCTTAACAACATCAGCTCCTTTTCAGGGTTTGGTTAGGTTGGTTTTGGGTTTTTTTGGTGGAGGGGAGGTGATATGTGGGTAGGAGGGAGGTCATCTCTGAGGTTCTACTAACACACCTGCAATATGGCATTTGACCTCAAAGATAAGTAGTCCAACTTTCTCCATTTGACCAGACTGCCTCAGCAGCACTTTGCTTTGACCAAGAGCCAGGAGGTCAATATGGGAACATCAAAGCCCCTAAACTACCCGGTTATGCAGAACACGCCCTGTGCAGAGTGATATTATCACATCTGAAGTCAGAAGAATAAGCAAAAGAGAAAAACAGCAAATGCCTGTTTCCATCACTAACAAACATTTGTTAAAGCAAACAAACAAACAAAAAAATAAACCCAAATAGCACAGTCTTGGTCTCCTCACTCCTGTATGAACATGGTCATTGTTCCCACTCAGTTGTGGGTGTTTTCTCCTCTGGCTTCAGAAACTTGGCTTTTTTGGTTTGGTTTGGGGTTTGTTTGTTGTTGTGGTTTTTGTTTGTTTGTTTGTTTGTTTTTATTTGTTTTGTTTTGTGTGGTTTTTTTTTTCACAGTTCCAACACAAGTATGGGCAGCATCTATAATCTGGCAAATCTCCAGCCTGTTGATTTAGGGCACTCTTCTTGTGAGGCAGAAGAAATAGGGCTGAAATTTCTGAAGCTGAAAAGGGCACTGAATCTCAATGCTGCAGCGTTATATATATGAAGCACCACGATCCTCCACCCTGCTGCTATAATCTGAAATGAAAAGGAGACAAAGCAAAAAATACTACAACCTATAAATTAAGTTTGCAAAGCATAGCATTACCAACTTAAAAAAAAAAAACAACACTCAAGAAAAGTCCCATGGTTCATGTTCAGAAATTTTAACATATTAGTAAAACCATTTTGTATAAAATTCTCCTTACTACAGCAATCAAATAAGAAGATGCTTTTCCAAATACTAGAAAAACTGATAAAGCATACATCAGTATTTTAGAACAACTTCTTCAAGGAAATAGCAGTACCCCATCAAACTGTATAATGCAGTAACGTACATGTAAAATCTCAGAAATAAATATGAAACATTTCAGAACCAGGGCTAAGACTACCAAGAAATACCTAATATGTAAGAAAAAATGAAATATTTATTTAAAAAAAAACCCCAGTATCCTAAAATAAATTAAGAGCATAAGAACAGTCATTTGGTTAAGGCATAGCCCAGTATTCTGTGTCCAACAGTGGCCTTAAACAGATGCCTAGGGAAGAATAAGAACAGGGAGCACATATAGGATCAGTTTGTCCCTAACTTCTCTGTTTGCTGTCAGCTCAGGGGATGTATAAGTCCAAGGCCATTTGTAAATATTTATTATAACTCAAAAAATTTATCTTCTACAATTTGTCTAGTTACATCTTAGGTCTTGATCAGTTTTAGTACACACAACATTCTAAGTAGAGAAAATACTCCAGCTGCTATATATGTAAGATTTTGGCAAATGTTATAAAAATTTCTAATGAAATTCTTAGCTGTTATTTCAGTAATAAGCAAAATGTTAAATTTTCTTCTGTGCTACAAATGTACATACACCAAGTGCATCTCTCCAACAGAACTGTTGGAAACCATCAAATAATATAGAATTATGTTTTTCACAAGCACAAAATACTGTAATTCTTGAGTGTTTTTGTAAGGACCTATATAATGGACAAAAAAACCTGATACATGTCTTGGGATGGACAGTTGAAAAAGTAGAAAAACTATTCAAGATGCTAATACGATCAGGAAAGAAAATCTAAGAATGTTAGCATAAAACTGACTGGTACTAGAAAACCAGAAAAGTAAATAATCTAGTTACAAAGAAATTTTCACAAAGATCTTCAATATAACAGAATTTGAACTTGGAAATCTCTGAAGTAATAATAGCAGTACATCTCCAACATTTGTCTTTCTCCAATTATTTTTTTTTAAGTAGTTTTTAATTTGACAGCTTTTGAAGCAAAAATTGTTTAGTACATTTATTTTGCAAGCAACATTGAACACATGAATACAGGTATCACTTAATATTCAAACAATATCTTTTATTCTAAGGGAGAGGATGGACAGCTGGAAATAAAAAAGTAATATAATAAAAAATAATAAAGACAAGTAGGTTATCTTGATGAGTTTCCTACTAGTGCAGAACTATTCCCCATCATCAATTTATCTTTTTATATGCCCATGAAACCATAAAAAGTCACAAAGAACTTTTTAATCATTTTGCTTACAACACTGTTCTTAACACAAGGCATATTAAGATTTCTGAAAATTCACTTAGAGTCTTTGATTTTCCCATTCTCCTACCACAGCGGTAGCCTGTCTACAGTCCTAATTCCCTCTTCTGCTTCCAACATTGCTGATTCAAACAATGGGGAAGAGATTTAACTCCAGACTGTGGACACACAAGTGCTGGTGTCTACCCAGGAGGTAGGTATCTACAGTCCCACTACAATAAATGAAAATCTAGAGTTCAATTCAGAAGGTTGAATAAAGGCATCTGGTGCCATTTGACGGTATCATGTATGGTCTCCAGCTACCAGTCCAAAAAGGTCTGGATGTCTCACAGGTCTGTGCCACCAAGAGCAGAGAACTTGCACTAGGGCAATCCCCAGAGGTCCTTTTCTATCAATATTTGTCTGATTCTGCACCTGCCAGCCCAGCACAATATTTCAGATACCTTGACATCTCAACTTGTATGTGGTACCTGTATTTTTTACTCGTCTGAACCAGGTGTCTAGTCAATACAGCTCACTCGGAAGAAGACAGTAACATTTAATCAGCCTACAGTCTGCAGCAGAGTCCACCCAAATAGTATGGTCTTTCTCACTGTATTAGTTACAACTCAGCCTAACGGAACATTATTAACTTTTGCCCACATACTCCTTTCAAATTAAACCTTACAACCTTTTTCTAAGTGTCTATACATTTGTTTTAACTCTTCCAAAAATATTCGCCATTACTATTATATTTCCATACAGACATGCATGTTAGCATGTTAATATTAATGAATGTGTAGGAAAAGATTTTCACTACAAAAAGTATCAGTGCAGATGTTAGTAGGAAATCACATTCAGTTACATCACAGGTAGGCCCTAAATACTGTTTTACAAAACATGCAACATTTTGATCTGTTTACATGTAAGATGTTAAACATTTTAATTTCATTAAGAATTGTATCTTACATATGGATAATGCCCTTCAACTCAAAAGTAAACCACAGTCACAGCTAACTGATAACAATTGTAGGAACTATCCTGAGAGTGTCTTGATAGAACAGAATATGTGCATTAGAGGTATTTTCTCACTGAAGTCTATGGAGATATTCACATGTAAATTAAACTCCTATTCTACACACCATGAAAGATCCACTTCCTTTCATATTATCATTCTATCAGATAGCATACTATCAAAAATATTGTACTTCAGGAAGCCATAGGACAATTAAGAAGTTCTATATTGCCTCATAATGGTGTATAACAACCAGAGAATCAAAAGAAAGCAAGCCAAGGAGCAAGGGGGGGAAACAATACACGAGGACAAGTTATACCAAGTTTTACCAATCTCCTATATTGCTTCACAGAATCATAGAATATCTCAAGTTGGAAGGGACCCACAAGGACTACCTAAAACTAAACCATATGACTCAAAACATCATCCAGACACTCCTTGAACTCTGGACAGACTTGATACTGTGACCACTTTCCTGGGGAGTCTGTTCCAGTAAATGACCACCCTCTCAGTGAAGGACCTTTTCCTAATGTCCAGTTTGAACAACCCTGACGCATCTTTCCTCATGTCCTGTCATTGGTCACCAGAGAGAGGAGATCATCACTTCCCCTTCAGTTGCTCAACTTGAGGAAGGTATAGACTGTGATGAGGTTCTCCCTCAGCCTTCTCTTCTCCAGGATGAACAAGTCAAGTGACCTCAGCCACTCCTCATAAGTCTTGCTCTCAAGGCCTTTCACCATCTTGGTTGCCCTCTTCTGGATACACTCAAATAGTTTGATGTCCTTCTTGTTTGAGGTGACACAGTACTCAAGGTGAGGCTGTATCAGTGCAGAGTAGCATGGGACAATCATCTCCCTTGCCCAGCTGACAATGCTGTGCTTGATGCACCCCAGGACATGGTTGGCCTCTTGGCCTGGCCTCTTGGCTGCCAGGGCACACTGTTGGCTCATGTTCAACCTGCCAGCAACCCAAAGGCCCGTAACCTTTTCAACAGGAATAAAAACTACAAATGAGTAATATTGCCCAAACATACTATTTTACAAAACTCAGATAATGCAGTTTTAAGCCTTGTCTTTAGAGAACTGCAAAACAACGGACTCTGAAAATCCTGTTACTTGAGATGACAGTTTATAACTTCCATAAGACAGTTACAAAAAGATAAGCATCTAGGGTATGCCAGGTTCCTTTATTTTAAATCACCCAATTTCATCAGCTAGGACAAGGAAAAAGATTACTTAGTACTTACATACAGACTATTAAAGGATACACTGATCTTTTTTATTTTTTTTAATAGTGCTTTTTGAGTTGCTCTTACCTTCAAAATAGTGAATTCACTGAAAGAAAACAGGAAGTTACTCAGTTCTCAGGCATTCCTATATCAAAATTTCTATGAAGCTCAGTGTCAGTATCTACTGTTTCTTCCTTTACTGGGATGCTGACACCGAACTCTCACTGAACAGATTTACTTGACATACTTCTATAAAACATCCAGACTTTAAAGGATATCACAGCAAAATGCAACTTTTCTCAGTAAACTAGCGATCTCTCTTCCTGGGTAAAGTGAGGGTCTAGAATTCTCAATGGTAACTGAAAAGCCTACTGCATCACATCTTTACCCACACAATATTTTTTGAGAATGGCCTAACTCTACATCCTTAAACAACCTCAAGCCAGCTTTCATCCCTAAATGCAATGGTACTATTTTAAAAAGTGCAACTAAGCAAACTGCAGACACAGCCATTCCCTGTTTCTCATGATAGAAGATGAAAATGCTGCTTATACTTTGACCTAGCAGTATTCAATACTGTTTGGTATTCGGATATCAGAATGACAGGTACAATATAAATATAGAGAATTGCTTGAAAACATACAGTAAAAATACCGATCAATGCTAAACCAGTCTTTAAAATGCATGACTGCACTACGTTAATAATAAAGGCACCTTGGAGGTAATGTTACTGAAAGAACAGATTGGTTCTAAGTACCCTCTCCCAGTTCTCTTGGGAATTTATTACATTATAGAGAGGGGGAAAAGGTAGATTATTCTGAGATTGCACACTTGAGAATTCCATACTGTGGCTTACAGCACAGTCATTAGCATGCTATTTCAGATACAAAAGGAATACTAGATGATCCTTTAGGAAAATTAACATAAATGAGCCACAAATCATTGAATTATTTTCCCATTTTCTGGAATGCATCTTTTAGTTTTCTCTTCTATCATCCTTTCCCTATGTCCTGGTTTTGTTAAAAACAAGATCAGTTTCTCTTTTAGTGAATTTTTCTTTCAGCTAAATTCTTTTAGTAACTGCACTTTTTTGAAGTTGAATACATGTTTTGGTAGACATAGCAATGGAATGCAAGGTCACTGATAAGGATGCATGTCCCGTAAGTGAGAGGGGCAAGAAGGAGCAAACTGAACAGGTGATTAAAACTGACCAAGTAAGTATTCCATCCCATCCACGTCATAACACCATATAAAATGGGAGATCATGAGGGTCTCGGCCCTTCTTCAACTATGGCCAACATCTGGTGAGGACCCTGCCTGCTGTCCCTGCAAATCTGAGGCCTAGTGACAGACCCTACAACCTTGAATCCAGTTCCATTTGCTGCAAAGTCCAACCCAGGCCTTCTGGGTACCTGCCCTGCAATTACTGGAGCAGTGCTGAGCTTTGCTGGGGAATTCAAGATTGGTTTTGTATATTTTGTATTATTTTCTCTATTTTATTAGTAGCATTAGTAAAACATTTTTAATTCTTTCCAACGTGCAAGTCCTCTCTCTTTTTGCCTCTCTTTGTCCTCTTATTGCCTTTACTTAGGGGGTTGGGAGGCTGAAAGGGGGAAACGAGAGGGGGCTAACAAAGCATCTGCCATGGTTTATTGTTGCCCTGCAATCAAACCTTGACACCCTGATATCATCAAAGACCGCTTCAAATCAAAAGAAATCCAGCTAAGATGGAATATAAAGTATATTAAGGGCTGGAGTAAGACCCAGTTTCATTGGAACAGCTGCACATCATGTGTTCAGCACCCACATTTCCCACATGTTAGTGTGTTAGAAGAAATAATATTCGTGTAGTGATATCTTTCAGGTTACAAATGAAAAGTAATACAAGGGGAAAAAAGGTGATGATTTCTATAAAACTAAATTATTATGCTTAGGAAAAAACACACAGAAAAGACAGACACAAAAACTGAAAGAATTCATCTCTGCAAGTCCACAGAAGTAACATATTAACCCACCACATTTTCAATTACTATATGGAATGTGTCTTGCTATATTTAAGCAAAATGGTCGTAATTACTATTTGTGTTCTTAAAAACTTCTGAAAATAAAAGTTTTTAAAAGTTGATTGAATGGTCATGCCCAATGATTCAGGAAGATCTAGGGATATAGTGGATGCTACCAAAAAAAGCAGATAGATACCCAAAACGCTGAGATGACTGTCAAAAGGTTACTTCTGAAAGATACAAACTGATAAAGAAACTGATAGAACTCAAGTCAGTAAGGAAACAAACTCCCTCATTTTTCAAGGTAGTGCACAACTCTGCTTTCACTGACCTGGATAATATAAAAGAGTGAATGTATCAAATGAACACTTAAATATGTTCCAAGACATTTTTTCCTACTTTTTAGGAAATCTTATGTGAGTATAGGAAGAAATAAAAATAGTCATGATGAAACATTATCTCACACAAATATTTAAGGAAAATAATAAGTATTTGGTTGGCTGTACATTACAGGCATCATTGAATGCTCAGTCATGAAATTTGCTCAACATTTTCTGAATTTCTTTTTCCTCTGATACCCACAGGGAAACAATGATATATGAATTTATAACTCTATCAGGTTATGACAAGTTGACTTAATTTCTGAGAGTCTTCTGTAGTTTTAAAAATATGGATGTGAACCCTTGCTTCACATGCAGCAAGCTAGTTAAAACTATGAAAGGATGTCATATTTATATGAATAAACCTATTTAAAGAATTGTAGCCACTATACAATGGTCTTCAACACAGAGGCTGGCTTTCTGGGCCTTTTTGAAATTAATTTTCTTTCGTCTTTTTTCCCCATTCCATACAGTTGGTCCACCTGTTCCTGTAATAGCTTGTCTTATGGTATCTTCCATCTTTTGTACTCCTACCTGAGCAGCAGTGAAAATCTAGATACGCGTTTTTTTTCCTGCCTGTTACAACACGACAGTGGTCTCCAGTTTTGCCTTTGTTCTAACTCCCACTCCGTAATTTTCCAATGAAACCTCTGCTCTGCTCCAACCCAAACAGTGCCATTTTCCACAGCGCATTTCCACCAAATGGCTGCAGCTATTATAGGTTTGACCACAGCTGATCCACCGACCCGATCCTCAGGTGCTGGGTTGCTTTATTGGGATTTCACCAGGACACAGCACCGTGTTGTAAACAACACCCTACTCCGAGGATTTTGGCAGTCGGACGGGGGTGTTGGACCTTATATGTACTTTCTGGTTCTGCTCAGTTCATTTGTAACAGCTTGTTTTGTACCAGACTTTTTAAAACAAATAGTGTCTGGTAAGATATTCAACTGTTAAGGAGGTTTCTGTAAGAATAACTGAAGGTTGTATATGTAAACATAATTTAAATAAACTTATGCCATGTCTGGCTGTACTCTGTCCAAAAATCTCCAGTGAACTGAGCCTAAATTATGGTAGATTGATATAAAGATGTGTTTGTGGCTGCATTGTGGTGTTATGGTATTTTCAGAGAGGTTGGAAACAGCTTATATTTACAGGTGAATCTGGGAGGCATTTTTATTAACCTATTTGTTCAGTTCATGGATTTAAACTACAGTTAATCAAATAATCTATGGAACTCACTATAGGACCCCATTCTGCATGTTTGACAGTTACAAGCTTAACTGTAAATAATAAATACTTTACCTACAGGTATATATACATAATTACTTTTTTGTATAATAATTAAATTTACATCATTGGCTATTTCAGCTATAAACAGACAACTGTTTCACAGCAATTTTATACACATTCCCAATGTTCACATACACTTGAATTCAAGTACATTGTAGAGATTGATAATTTGCAGGTACTTGATTTTATTTTGATTTTTTTCTTCTCTGCACTTTATCATTTTATATAATAATTAGCATTTGGGGGAAAAGGGTCAGGAAATATTAGTACTCATCAAAATTTGTTTTTCTCTAGGTAAAGGGATAGATTTAGTAGTCAAGAGGACTGGGAAATGAGGAAAATGAATTAAAGAACTGGGTTTTACGACTTAATGTTTGTTTGACTGGTTTATGTAACTAGTGATTGATATTTCCTTCTAGAATAGAGACACCTATAGCTGAAAACTTTAATAATAATAGCAAATTACAAAAAGCAATGTACTGTAATTCAGCATAAAAAGATCTTAAATTCGTAAAAAATACGGACTAAAAAAGGAGGTTGAAATTTTCAGAACCTAAAGATTTCAGACATGCAAATGTTTTAATTGGAATATTTCGAGCTCATTTTGATGTCTCAGGCATAATAGTTTCAATAAAAGCTGTTTCCCACAGATTGACAATCACGAGCTTCAATATTAATATTCTCAAGCATGTGATTTGGACATAATTTCCCACTGCTAGCAATTTTTCAGGTAGTACATTGCTACTCTGTGAGCCTCACTCCCTGCCACCACATAGAAAATACTTAGAATCAGACCAAGAGTTTAATTACATCTTCACGAGTTAGTATTTTTAGCATTTCTTTCCAAAGGAGATTGACATTTAAATGGTGTAATTTTTGTGTTTATTTATTCTGCCTTCAAAGATGCTTGGTCTTTCAATATTTTTACCACCAACAGTAATTCCAAAAGTCAAATTAATAATACAGATGACATTTAACTACTCGTAAAGGTGCGGAGAAAATGCGTGTTGCCTTCTGTCACAAGAAGAGCAAATAGGACAGGATTTTAACAGAGAGATTGATCCTCTTAAGGAAAAAAAATTCTAAGTTGTGGATCCTTTACCACTCTAATCACTTCCATGTCTCCTTCACAGCTCACAAAACACAAAGGTTATGCTATTAGAACAAAATTCTAACCTTTATTTTACATATGACAAGTGTATCAATACAATAAAAAGTAATTACTTTTCTTGTGAAACTAATGTGAATTGTAATTAAACAGCTTGTGAGAAATTAATCGGTATTGGAGTCCTGGAATGGATATTTAATCTGCAACACAAAGAAAAATCTTTACAATGCTCTAAAATTGTTTTGACAGAAAGCCAAATAGTTAGATTTCAGATAATCTCAATCAGATCATGCCACATAAATATAATTTCATACTGGAAATGTAAACATTAATCTCATTCTATCCTGTTTGCTTGCATTTTATGTCAGATATTTCTACTAAAAATTGTCACAGGTGATTAATATGAGTAGAGTAGAAAGAGTCAGAAACTGAGTAACAGAGCTCTGCATCATTACATTTCTTGCCTTTCTTTTTTTTTTCTTTTTTTTTTCCTTCCCAAGATTAGGCTCACATACGTAATAGAAATTGGTTTTGGCCCCTGTCAAGTGTAGCTGATCACACAATCACCAAATGTTGTAGTCATGAAAATATGACCTTCCGATACAACAGTAGAAAGAACATTGGTAGGCATGACTTACTTCATGAAAAGCTATATTAAGCTACACTGCTGCCAGGGCTTGGCATCTCCCTACAGTGCAGGGTGGACACGCCAGCTTGACTAGGCACTAGCTTGGAAACTTTCTGCATTGCACTCTTTTGAGCAGTGTATATGTCCTTAAGGATCTTAATTATTTTAGGACAGTAACACACTGGCTAAGGGAAGATGGTTTCTTCTGTTCAAAATCAGGAATGGACATGAGGTATATAACCTCAGTTTAAAAGTGGGGTTGATCATGGCCTAAGAAGAAATAGGATAGAGGCTCAGCATCCTGCAAGCTGTGTAGAAATGCCTGAAGCTCAGTTTCCATCTGTGGCACCTGGAAGATGACAAAGTAGCTTAAAACATGCTTTCTGTTAATCTCAAGAGTCCTGCTTAACTAGGGAGAAAGGAAGAAAGAGCATACTTTGGCCTATTCACAGATCTGCTTAGGTGACTGTCACGGGAAATGGTTCTGGGCAAAGGAGAGGTCCAGAAACACTAGGTGATTTTCATGTATCGCCTCCTCCAAGCTCAAGAGCAGTCCACCTCCTTGCACACGAAATCAAGCAAAAGTGGCAGGAGGCCTACAGGGATGAACAAAGAACCCCTAACTACACACAAACACAAAATCTATAAAAATGTGGAAGAAGGAAGAGGAATATACAGATGAGGAGCAAGGATGGGGGTAAGAAAGTCAAAAGCCACCTGGAGTTGAATCTGGAGAGAGACACAAAGGGCAACAAGGAACATTTTTACAGGGGTATCAGAAGCAAAATAAAGTCTAGGCAAAATGTGGGACGGCTGCTGAATCAGATGGGAGACCTGGTAACAAAGGACATTGAAAAATGCAACGTACTCAGTGCCATCTTCACCTTGATCTTTCCTGGTACAGAGGCCCCTTTCCCATCCTATGACTGTCTGATGACCCCACGGTACTCACCTACTCTATAGCTGTAAAATCCCTGAGCCAGGGCTGACTCCAAAGGGCTTCTTGTTCTGGTCCCTAGGAAGCGCTGACAGTGCAGGATTCCTACTGGCTTTTTCTTTTGCAAAGAAAATGTGAAGAGATAACAATGATTTTTATCCTAAATCAGATAAAGACTTTTAAAAATTTTAGTGTTATTCTCTGCTCCATGAGCCATTAGGGATACTACTCAAATACCCGAAGTGTGGACAATGTGAAGATGTAAAAATACCAGAAAAACATGCAGCTATCTCAGACAAAGCCTGGTGATTAGGAGACGCCACCTGATGAGTGAATAATGTAGCATTTGAACACCAACGTAAGAAATATCAGCTATGAAATTCCCATCTGAAGAGGGAGGTGAGTCAGGATTAAAGAAAGGATGGCTCAGAGTATAGTAATTAGGACTACAAACCTTCCTGTTCCATATTATCTGTTTGATTAGCACAGCAACCAACAATCATTAACTGATCTACATAAACCTGATACCTTTGAGAAACAAATATGCGTGCAGAACAGGTCCCAGTAAATTTCCCATTTCACTATGTCTTAGATTTTCTTTGCTGTGTCAATAAGCAACCCAAGTACTGGGTAGGCCTAGAAAATCTCATTCCTACTTTCTCTTTCCTGGATGAAGCAAATGCCAAGAGCACAGTATAAAGAATGTGTTTCCATATGCATTTTGTGAGTAAATATGAGAATTTCGGGTCAGTCTTGTGAATTTGACTATTTTTCTTATTATTCATTTCAATCTAGAGAAGTAAAAACATTAACAATAAACTATTTTCTTTCATTAATTTTGGCAGGGATTACTTTCCTTTGTTATTGTGTCACATCAAGATTTAGTTCTCTGTTGGTTTACAATCTGCTTGCAGCACCCAGTGGCTCCAATGAGCAGATCTAATAAACTGACAAGGAAGGAAATGTCTGGTATAAGAAATACGTTAAGTAAAACACTATTTTTTTGTGATAGATCAACAGTCCTTACAATAGCAAATCATCCACAGTAGTTATGTTTTCAACACAGGACTCTTGTCCAGAAACACACCAATGCTGTATCTTCCATCCTGTTTCAAGGTGCCATTAGTCTTCCACAGCTTAATCTGCTGTTTCTGTCAACAGGTAAATAATTGAATTACAGATTTAAAAGAGGAAATAAAATGGTACAGAACCTATGCTAACTTTATATAGATAATAGAAAAATGTATAATAGAAAAAAAAATATCTTATAGAAAAGATTTTCCATTTTGGCAGTAATCCGAGCTCTTGCAGTCTGATGGAGTGCCTGACCTTCTTTCTCTCCCTTGAACAGGCGTTTTTATAGCTTTCTTCTAGATATCTACAAGCAAGAAGGGGAGCAAAGGCTGCAGTCAATCACTTCCTGCTCCAGAGATCAGAAACGGTTCAAGTGTAACTGTCCAGTACCTGAAACAGTAGTGTTAAATAAAGAGGAACAATGTCTCTATGTATATGCATATTGATGTGGCAATATAGTTGAAAATTCTTTACAAATGCAGCCATATCTATGAAATACAGTAGCATAGTTCTTTCTCTGTTTATCATAAGACTCTTTACACAAAAGTAAAACTGTCATCCTCTGGTGAAAAGCACATGTGAAATATTTGAGTGACCGTGTGTCTTCTAAAGTTTCAGTCAATCTTTGCAAGAGCTTTACCATAAATACATTTTTATCTAAACACAAACATGAAAAGAAATACTACTGTTATTGATTGCAAAAACAGAGCCTGTTGGTTACTATTTATTTAACAAATAACTCTGCCAAACAGAGAGTTTCTTCCTCAAAGACTTAATTATCTAACACCCCAGCTTTGCAAGTACTTTTTTTGTATGTGGTTACACACATAAGCAGTCCCTTTGATTTCAGCAGTATTCCTCTGACTGCATTTACCTTCCAAAATGCCTTTTCATGGTCTGAGTTCAGGCAGATAATGAAGTCAAGGGCAAGGAAGCCTGCAAAAAAGATGAATTGGAGGGATTTGGGCAAAGCTTCCTATGTTATCACAGAAGAGAGGTAGGTGCTTCTTCAAAAGAGCTGCTTCGAGAACAAGCTTAACTCAGGGCTCCCCAGTCACCTTCCTGCGGAGCCTGTCCAGCTCAGTTTGCTATTTAGGAAGAAGATTAGTCTACGAAAAAGCTCGAAGTCAGATGTCTAAAGCACAGGTTAAAACCGTTCTCCATTATTCCCAGTGTTTACAGACCAGGAACCAAAACTCATAAACAACCCTGTTGTGGCAGCATTAAAATGTAGCTTTTTTTTAGATTCTTAATCCACTTTTCTGTCTAGGCTAGAGATGTAATGTCCTGTAGTAGCAAACATGAAAGCTTCATCCCCAAGATATTTTAAAACAGAAAAAGGTTCTGCTTGCTTTTTCTCCCATTGGCCAGGCATAGAGAGATGCCAGTTTCTGAAAATTTCCCTTCAGCAGGAAAAATATTTCATAAAGTATATTTATGGTGATATTGTTAGTGTTGCAGCCTAGCCCTGAAAACATTTTCTATAGCTAAGAAATACTGAAAATCAAACTGTTACAATATAAAAAGTTACAATGGTAGGCAATTTTAATTCCTACATATTGTAGGTCAGACAAATTCACTACTTGGTCTTTAATACCATGCTAAATTGATACACACACTCAAACACACATATATGGGAATGACATATTCATTGAATAAGATTTTTGCTTGTAAGTGTCATGTTAGATTCCATTTATATACTAGGTCACATACAAATGACACAAACTTTTTAGTCTACTTGACAAACATATTCATTTTCTTTTTTCATACCTCAGATGCATCAGCAGGCACACAAAGAACACAGATACACACCTCAGTGCCACTCCATCTCTAACATATTCTATGCTTATCATTATGCAAAAAATAATGTCTTGGTAATCACTAATTTTATAAAAATATCATTACTTCTCATGGCTCAAGTAATTGTAAACAATTGTTATTTTTACAATTCTTAACAATTACATAATTTTAGCACTTGCTTTGTCTGAGATAAGAAAAATTATGAGATAAAAACTTCTCTAACATACAAATATTTGCTTGCCTTCAAAATTAAAAAAAGCCTCTTTGAAAACCATTTATGTCCTTGAAGACTAATGATTCATTTCTTTTTCCCTATTTACAAAACATTTTCAAATCCTGGCATCTCCCCTTGTAGAGCATAGGCTGAAAACAAAAACAAAAACAAAACCTTACCACTCAGGCTTTACAGTCGTTAAATTTACATTTATTTTACCTTCATACTGTACTGCACAGCTAAAAGAAAAAAAAATATGTTAAGGAGAAAATATTTCATCTGGATTAATCCCATTTAAATGTTGCCCTATAAATGAACAGTTTCAGTAATCAGTTAATCCAAAGAAAAAAACAAAAACTATGACTGAAATTTTAAATTATTTCACTCCCTAGTACATATACTTCAAAACTGAATAACAGTCACTTTACCTAATCATCCATCACTTGGTGATTGTAATGAAGTGCCCCTCACTGTGTACAATTTACTTGATGTTCCAAGATTTTGGGCAACAGGATAAAATCATCCCACAGTCTGAGTTTTTTTCCAGCTCTAAAGAAGATAATAAGGAGTTTAATCCACTGTCAGAGACATTTGCCCTTTCAAAAAGCAATGCAATCTCCAAGACTGCAGAAATGCAGAGTAGCTGTTTCAAAACAAGATTAAGTAAGTCTATGAGTCCACGGAACAACTGGACTTGGTAGCTTTTCAGTAATGGAAGAAAATCAAATCTAACCTACTATACATCCAGAAGCATTTGGCCACCCTCCTATGAATCTCCTACATTTCATCTTTTTCACAGTCTGTTACAGAGTATAGCATCATAGCATTCATTCATTCATTTGATTTGTCTCTTTTGCTTTATTTACTAGTATTGGACCAGGAAACATTTTAATACTCCTTACTGAAATGAAAGGACTAGCAAAGCACTGTCCTCAGTGCTCCACTTTCAAGTTCATGTGTCCTCCAACAGTTAAAAATTTCTCTGTCATTCCGGTAAGACAATCCCTTTATTCTAGATGATCACAGCAGTAGGATTTCAAAATATGTCAGCTCCTTTATTATAACTGAAAAAACAATGGCAAATTCCTACAGATCAGTAAGCACACATAAGATTGTGAAAATCACAGGTTTTCATATTAATAACTTTGGTAAAAACAGTATTTTTTCAACCAGTACAGCTACATGAATCCCTATTATAGCTATAGCTATTTCAGGAAAAAAGCCTAATACATGAAGATTTTTCCCCTTACTTTAAAGGATTAAATCATTCTGCTGCAGGCATCTTTACACCCATAACACTGACTCCACACTGAGTGAATAACTGTGCCTAGGGAGTATAACAAGCAAACCTTAATAACAGACTTGGCAAGAGATCTCAGTCATTCTGATATCCTTTTGTGCAAGACAGGCTGAGAATGAGCAAGGACCAAAAGCCACAAGTAATTTGTAACATTTCACAGTTACATTAACACCTCTAATTGTAACTGACAGGGCAATTAAGGCTGAAAAACATCCCAGTACAGAAGCTTGTGCATGATGATTGTCCCACTGAAACAACAGATCATGTATTCTTTTCGGAGGAAAAGTGTTTCACTTTATTTTCCTCCATTGAAGTAGAAGTCCCAGTTCATCATTCCTCATTAAAAGGTTTGTGTTGCCATAAACATGATTATTTCAAACAACTACAAGCCTTTATAACAACCCTATAATTTAACAATTGCCTTCTCAATATAAGTTTCAAGATTCTTTTTTAAAAGACTCTGTTAATTGCTATATATAATCCATTAAAATAATGAGTCTTAGAATAATGAGCAGGCAATATTCTGAATACAAATATATTTAGGACACATACTGTCCCTCTTTTCTTTAAAAAAAAAAAAAAAAACCTAATACAGACAATTACCGTCATGTGCCTGGGTCTGCCAGGTTTCATACAGTGGTTTTCCTAGCAGCCTGCCTCCCACACAGATGCAGAGCTCACTATGGTAGCCATAGCAAGTGATGTCCAACATCAGTAAGTAGTTAAATTCCATAACAAGAAATTTATAGAAATTTGTTTCTGAAAAAAATTGGTCCTGAGGGCCCAATACATACAACATATCTATTTGAAGCGGGGAGAACACTTGATTAGATCTATTCTAATCCCAAAAGGCTGAATGACCATTAGTAGTTAGGGTGTGTTATGTGCAAACTTCAGGCACATCTTACAGTTGAGTTTAATCTGAAAGGAATCCTTTTTATTTGCCTCAAGACTGTTCCACACCATGAACTGAAGTGAAACAACTAGAGATGATTGAGACATTTGCTTCAAAAGTGCACTCCTTATCCAAATTGAAATGCAAATGTAGATGCATCTGTATTTGCTTCTTCAAGTAGAGAGCAGGTTGGTAACTTGTCCATAATTTAGGAGGAAAGAATTCCTGCTCAGTTTTTGCAGATATACTCAAGATTTAAAATGGGTGGGATTTTTTTTTCTTCTCTGAGAATTCCTCCACATCTTAGCTGTTGACTGTTTAATTTCCCAGTTGCATTCTCCTAATCATTTACTATATACATTTGTATATCAAATGTTAAAATCTGGCCATACTTTACACAGCTGTCATTATAACCATACAGGGGAAAAACAAAAACAAAAAAAAAATTAAGCCCAAATCCCACAACCTTATGCTGTATTGCAATCTTAAAGAACATATAGGAATAAAAATCATCTGAAAGTTTAATAAAGATATAACTAGTTCTGGCAATTAAAAAAATAGATTACTAAAATGACTGGTCTTAGAAAACTACCCAGATCTATGTCCAAAGTGTGACATAAGTCACGTTAAAGGTGAGCAGGAGATTTCAGAGTGTGCTTTTGTTACCTTTCCCAAATTACACTCAAGACAGATTGACACTGAAGGGAAGGGGAAAAAAAATTGCAAATGTCACTGCAACATATGGGCCCTTACAGGCCTGAAAAGCAAAGTGAATCCATTAAGATGCAAACAAGATGTTTAGAGAGCTGGAGAATTTGGCATACAAAGAAAGGCTGAATGAATTATGCTCATTCAGATTGGGAAAGACTAGGCTTAGGGGGGTATCTCACCACACATACTATAAAGTATGTAAAACATAGGTACAGAGGAAGGGGGGATACTCTCTTCACAAGGATGCACAGTGACAGAACAAGAGGCAACAGGCACAAGTTGCTCAGGGAAAACACTGTCTGGCTATATGAAAAGAATATGCACCCTGTGATTAATTAAACACTGGAATAGGTTGCCTAGACCATTGGTGACATCTCCGTCACTGAAAATCTTAAAGACTCAGCTTGGCAGAGTCCTGAATAACTCAGTCTATGGCCTTAACTTCTTACTGAAGTTTGGACCAGTAATTCCAGAGGTCCCTTCCCAATCCAGTCTTTTCTTTGTTTCTGAGCCTTGAGTAACAACAGAGGTTTTACATACAAGGTGAAAAAATATTTCAAAAAACATGATCTTTTTTTCCCTTCAACTGCTGCAATTCATACATGTTTTTACTTTGAAAAGGATAGTCATAACATCTGTTTGGTTCACACTGCAAACAGTGAGAAAAGCACTGAGGCATAGGTCTTATATCCTCTGAAATTTCTATCTTATCTGCTACAACTTGGTTCAGTCAGTAAAAGACAGAGGTATGCTAATGTGAAGAGGACTTTAAAGAAGTTTGGAACCACTACATAAACCATTACAGTCAGAATCAGCCTTACCCTCCTTTCTTCTTCTCTCCTGACAAAGGCTTTAGGGGAAGAATTTGAAAAACAGAAATTCCAGGTAATAGACTAGATAAAGAGGCTTCTTTTCAGCTGAAATGTGAGAGACAGCTTGAAATACCTTTGAGTTTCTGTTGCTCATATGCTTTCTAACTTGAGTTTGGTCATGGATATGCCCTACTACAGACTTCCAAAGGAAAGATTGAGCCAATATCTTCTTCCATTTGTGTGCTATGGACACCCTTGGCCTTACGGATCAAGGCAGAATGATGGCTCAGGAATTGCTTCTGATAATAGTAATTATTATTTCATTTCTCTGATCCTTAGAGTAATCAGCATCCTTGTGTTTTTTTCTGTACTATTATTCACCCTTCTCTGGTGTCCTCCTTCCCTGAAATACTCAAAGTATTTCCTCATTGCATACTACTTATATACTGGTGACTGCCAACACTTGCCTACATTAGCTTTGTATACCAATTTCAAACACTTAGATGAAATAAGTCTAGAATGAGTCAGATAATCCAGTAATACAAACTGGAAACTAGTTTTGGGTTTGGGGTGGTTTGTGGGTTTTGGATTTTTTTTTTTTTTTTCCCTCAAAGCTGTGAGCTGTTTGTTTAAACATAGCTAAGGCCAAATGAAGTTTGTGTTAGAAGATATTTTAACAGCACATGGGAAGTGAGAAGTTGAAAATAATGTTATCTTTTCATAGAATTCAAAACACTGTTGCAAATGACAGCTCTGATCCAGTGCCAAATTAATCAGTTTTCACATTAACATAAATGGAGCTACATTGTTGGATTAGGCTGTTATAAGGCATATAACACACTGGTCAAAACCACCAAATATCTAGAGAACAGAGGCAAAATGCAGATGCTTATTCTTACCTTAGGATTCCATGCTATTGTTAGCTCATCTTTTGAATTTAAATTAAAGCAACCAAAATCAATAAAAACAAGCACTATTTTCACCAAAGACCACCCACAGGCATTTTCCTTGCAGGATAAAGGGCGGCTGGCCTAGTAGTAACAATGCTTCTTTCTCTTTTTGGACCTGCAAGAAAGAGAACTTACAGTGTTCTCCACTGGGTGGCAACCTAGGATGCAACAACAGAAAGGACTGCTCTCTCCCGAGGACCAAAAAGGAAAGAGAAATCTTGTGCCGATACTATTTACCTGAAGTTTTTGTTTCTATTGATGATGCACTTGGCAATGCTATGAACATGTGGAAAAAAAAAAAAAGCTTTCAACAGGTGTGACCGATTATGCCCTAATCAGATTGGATGCAGTTCAAAAAATATTAACATAGTCCCCCAAAATCCCTTTTTTTTGGTTTGTTTTTCTTCGATCACAATAGTGTTATGAAATGTGAACTACAGTTGCCATTAGAAGTATTTGAAACTAATGCTGATTTCTGATAAGTGTTTCTCACGTGCATCATGATTAGAGTTCTGCATTTTTTTTAGAATGAATGAATTTAATAGACACTTGAATTTATAGTAGGAAAATGTAAAACACAAATTGGGAAAAAAACCCAGACATCATGTCTCTGATTTGTTTAAAATGCAGAATTCACTTGCCCTGTCAAATTTTCATGGAACAAGGACTCCTTTCCAGAGTACTTGTAAACAGACTCACTTTTTTCAAAAAAAAAATAAAAGCATAGCAAAATGACAAAATCCACTTTGTCATTGTTGTATTATGATTAATGTGACTCTGGTGAAGTGAAAATAAAGAAATGGAGTGCAAAGAAGAAAGGATTGAACTAGAAGACAAAGTAGAGACTAGGATATGGAAATCAATGGGAAAAAGACGTGACAAATACTGGATGAGAAGGGTGTGCAAATATGAG
Source organism: Streptopelia decaocto (assembly GCF_964273445.1). Lineage (NCBI taxonomy): Eukaryota > Metazoa > Chordata > Aves > Columbiformes > Columbidae > Streptopelia > Streptopelia decaocto. The sequence goes on from NC_138663.1 coordinate 160,264,622, forward strand.
GTAAACTAAAAAAAAAAGTTATTAAAAATTAGAGGAGGATGACAGATTAGAGGAAGAGAAATTAAAAATCACACTGGTATTTGCTTCCAGAAATATAACAGGAAAAAATATATAAGTTTGAGCTTTTCATACTCTGTGGAATGAAGAGAAAAATGTTTGTATCTTTTTGCCGAAGTGGGGAAACCCATAAAATTTCAGAACATTTCTGCTATTACTTCTAGCTCCCACTTCATAGTTCTGAGGGACTGCTGAAAAGCAGGACATTGTGGAACCACAGTTCATATGCCCTGAAGTAAAGGCTCAAGTGTGAGTGATCATTAAATTACAGCTCTTTTATATTCATTTGAGTGCCCAACAATATCTTTTTATAAGAAGAAAATGATTTAGAAATACACGGTATAGCATCACAGAGAGGTTGCTCTAACAGAAAGTATCTCCTCTCAAGAAGCTCCACCCTCTAAGCAACTGCTCTCTAAGTTTCTGGCAATTTATAGAAAGCAGAATTATATTGTTACTTTGTCAAGAGTCCTTGATACCATGAATTTGTCCAGCTGTTCTTTGAATACAGATACACTGTTGACTTCCACAACACCCTGGAACAGAGATTCTGTGATTTAATTATACACTATGTGAATAAGTACCTTCCTTTTTCAGCTGGTTGACCAGACATTGTTTATTGTTGGTAACTCTGAAGAACTACTGTCTATTCACTTATTCAGCTTTATGTGCTGGAAATTTATTTTGTAGTTAGATCTCCAAATGTTCCAAGAAAATGGTCTCATTTAAACAGAAAACCACAAGCACAGGAGGTCATATTATTGTAACTATTACCCTGGTGTTTTTTGGTTTGGTTTGGTTTGTTTTTTGTGATGAAAAACATGCCCCAGGGTTGTTAGTTTTAACATGCTATAATATAATACTTTTTAATGTGGGTTCATCAGGGGCTACTTTCATAGAATCATAGAATAGCTCAGGTTGGAAGGAACCTTCAAAGTTCACCTAGGGCAACCCTCTGCAATGAGCAGGGACATCTTCAACTAGATCAGGTTGCTCAGAATCCCGTCCAACCTGGCCTGGAATGTCTCCAGGGATTGGGCACCTACCACCTCTCTGGGCAACCTGGGACAGTGTTTCATCACCCTCATTGTAAAAAGCTTCTTCCTCATGTCTAGTCTGAATCTCCCCTCTTCTATTTTAAAACCATTATCCCTTGTCCTATCTTAACACACCCTGCTAAAGTTTGTCCCCATCATTCTTACAGGTCTCTTTTAAGTACGGAAAGGCCACAATAAGTTGTCCCCGGAGCCTCCTCTCCTCCAGGCTGAACAATCCCAACTCTCTCAGCCTGTCCTCATAGCAGAGGTGTTCCAGCCCTCTGATCACCTTGGTGGTCTCCTCTGTACTGAAGGCTTCAGAGCTGGATGCAGGACTACAGATGGGGTCTCACCAGAGTAGAGCAGAGGGGGAGAATCACCTCCCTCCACCTGCTGGCCATGCTCCTTTTGATGCAGCCCAAGATACTACTGGCTTTTGGGGCTGCAATCGCATGTTGCTGGCTCATGTGCAATCTCTCACCCACCAGTACCCCCAAGTCCTTCTCCACAGTGCTGTTCTCAATCCCTTCATCCCCCAGCCTGTACTGATACTAGGGATTGCCCCAGCCCAGGTGCAGGACCTTGCACTTGGCCTCGTTGAACTTCATGATGTTCACATGGGCCCATTTCTGAGCTTGTTCAGGTCCCTCTGGATGGCATCCCATCCCTCATGAATGTCAACTGCATTACTCAGCTTGGTGTCATCTACAGACTTGCTGAGGGTACACTTGATCTCACTGTCTAAGTAATTGATTAAGATATTAAACACTACTGGTTCTAATAGAGACCCCCGAGGGACACCACTTGTTACTGGTGTCCATCCATATACTGTGTCATTGACCACTGCTCTTTGAGTGTGACCATCCAGCCAGTTCCTCATCCACTAAACAGTCCACCCATCAAACACATACCTCTCCAATTTAGAGAGAAGGATGCTATGGGGGATCATGTAAAAGGCTTTACAGAAGTCCAGAAAGTCAACATCTGTAGCCCTTCCTTTGTTAGAGCTGATTTTTTTGTTTGTTTGGAAAGAAAATTTTGCAGCAGAAAGTTTATCTATTTCCCAATTTTTCTGATGTTATCAAGGTATTATAATTAGTTTGAATTAATGGCAAACAGTAAGGTAAAAGCAAAAATGTGTTTTAATTTTACTAAATGCAATTTTGTATAGAACAGCAATGATATTTTGAGACAGATGTGGGTAATAAAAATACCATGTCTTATTAGAAACCTGGCTAGCTTTCAACTACCAGCAGACTTCAAGATTTTTAATACAATTTCCCATAACTGGAATCTATTCTTTTGATAATGTCTGTCCTCACACTTAGCTTCCCCAAGTGGAAGCTAACTTCAGGGTGAAAACTCCACTTCTGTTGAATCATTTCAGCAGATTTCAGTTGATAGATTTCATTTATCCATTAAAGTTATCTCCTCAAAGTTAATACAGTTATGGAACTCATCTACCTCCCAATAGAGTCAATTCATTACAGTTGTGTTCAACACCTAACTGACAGAAAAAGTAAATCTGACTACAATATGTATCTGCACCTCTTCATTGCAGGCAGACAGGTGAAGGTGAAGCAGCATTACTCCCAGATGCACACAATGCATAAGCTCCAAATTATTTTATACACACATATAAAAGGGAAAAATAAACTTATTACACTGCCTATTTATCAGAAGTTGAGATTTCCTAGGACATGAGCTGTTCTGTCCCCAGGGAAAAAATTTGTTCTCTTCCTACAAAATGATCTTATAATGATCTTATGTATTCAAGGTCTATTTAATGTTTATAGAAAAGAAAATGAAAAAAAAAAAAGAAAAAAGACAATGCACATCCCAAATACTTTAGAGGTGATGGAAGTATTAGAGAAAACTGCTCATCTGAGCAACAACTGTGGGATCTTTTTACATATGGTTTCTCTTCATGTATTCCACTACAATTTGTGTACAGAGCTGGGACAAGAGTTTTTCTTGTCATGAGCATCTGTTTGACTCATCATATGTGCTGTATCTATCACTGTGAACTGTTCCAATGGCAGTGCTGAAGCATCTGCCATGTAGCCTCTCTACAGAGGAGTTCAAAGCCTAGAGAAATCTGAAGGAAAGAAGCAGTGAAAAACAAGTCAGTAAGCTTCAGCTGATGTTCAGAAAACTTTTTTTTCTTTTACCTTCAGTGGTCATTTTCGGGTGACATTGACCTGAGGATAGTGCACAGTAGTGCACCTGTAACTACAGACTCCTGAGGCACAAGGTGGAAGTGACATGATTCTGTACTTTCTTTTTGATAGTTATGAAATATGCTTTGAATTGTCTCTGTTTGTTCTCTTAGGGTGGAAGGATTTTTCTATCAGACTTACATGTGCTTGAGGGCAAGATTCAGATCACCTAAGCTCCACAGCTCATCTGTGCTGCTCACTCCAAGTGATCACAGTGGTTAGAAGCAGACGGTCCACTTGTACCATGTAGGATGTGTCTCCCTCTGTTGACTGTGCAGACCCAAGAAGGCCAGATTAGATGCATAAATTCTACATATCTAAAGATGTCAGCTGAATTTGCAAATGAAGTCTTACTCATATATTCAAATACAGCATTATCAACATTTGAATGCAAAATACTCAACTGCATTGACTGAAATGTGAGCTAAATTATTTTTCATTATAAAATCTTTCACAGACCTCTAATCAAATAAACAACTTGTGGCTGTTTGACTCAACATTTTTTTTCTGCAAATATATTACTTTACTAAGTAAACGTACAAAGAGGTGGCAGAGTCTAGCTATCAGCTCTTGAACTGGCTGGTAAAAAATTCTCATTTGAAAAATTAATTCTCTAGATATAAAAATATGGATTTGAAATTAAATTATCAATGCCAAGATCTCTGCAAATACAGTCTGTGCTGTCAAAAGGCTGAAGGGCAGTACTCCAGAATGAGGTTTCATTGATCTGAATCACAGTCAGATCTTTCTTGTGTTAGAAATATATGCAGTCAAGAGCCAGTTGCCCTTATCTTGGGGTTCGTGTTCAAGGAATTGAAGACAATATAGCAATAATCTGCAAATATAGGAGGTTTCTGCTAAAAAATAACTATAATGGTTTATACAATCTCTTTCCTTTAGCTGCTGTCTAGAACCCTTGCACCATTCAGTACTGCTCTTCTACTGTTCAGTACTCTTTTGTTAACTGAACACGTTTAACAGTTTCCAATGGAAAATGAAACATCATATCAAAAACATTCTTTGTTAGGATTTTTTTAATTCATTTTTGTTTATTTTAAACAACTTCTGTACAAGGATTTCAGGAGGCACTGATAATATGCTTTTCTTCCCTGAGTAGAACAGAATATGTTGCTTTCGAAACTTCACTTGGAACATATTAAAGACAAAAATGCATTAACTGGGCTAGCAAAATATCATTACATTTCTGTGTGGGATACTACACTTTCATAATTAAAATTCATTCTGAATTAAAGTAACTCCACTTCAGTTTATTGTTGATCCAAGTCAAAGACGAACTAACATCACTGATTTCTAAATACGCAGTTTTCATTAATTCAGGTTAATTTTCCAGAATGCCCACATGTGGATGAGTGCTAAAAAACTTTGGCCCTGCAAATGCAGTCCCAGAACAGAAACACCGAGAACAAAATTTTCATTTTAATGAACATAAGCCAACTTGTGCCTCCCATCCTATAATTCTAAAGGAATATAAGAAGAAGTTGAGCTGCTAAGGAAGATAAGAAACCATAACTTTTATTAAAGAGAACAGACGACATGGAATTTTGAAGCAGATGCTCAGAGACTCAGAGTTGTGAATGGCAGATTAGTTTTACTTCATTAAAGAGGAAATAATGATTCTTTTAACTAGTAAAGAGAAAGAAGAATTTGATACAATTGGAAAAAATAATATTCATTTCTAGAAAAAATAATAAATGAACTTACTCTTTCAATGCATTAATAGTATTATATGAATGCCATTTTTTTATCATCAGTATTACATAAATGACATTAACAAAATCAAGCTGTACGCATAATAATCTGCAGAATATGCACCATAATATAACAATATAAAGCAATTTTTTTTTCTTATATAAAGAAAAACTTATCGTAAACTTTCACAATTAAACACATAGGAAAAATAAGTGGTTTTCACATAAGAATCCCAACCAGTTTCCAGATCCCCAAAATCACCCTGCTTGAGCATCTAAGTCAGCTGTGAAAATGTTAAAAACAAAAACCTCCACATAATCTGAGTTTCAGTATCATGTTTTCACAGTTGGTGTAGGATGCTCAATGAAAATCTGATCTATAGCTGTCAGGAGAAAAGTCTTCAGCAGACACAACACAGCAATATGAGGGTTGAAAGGAACCCCTGTAAATGTTGTGGTGCTGAACACGGTGACATGCAGTGTTTATAGAGGACTGCTAGGAACACTACAGTGGAAAAGGACCCCACAGAAGATATTCCACAACCCAAAATATCTTTTAAATAATTCACTGAGAGTTGTATTAAATTGCTGTGGCCAGAGGTGATAAATAATTTGGTTTGAGAAATATAAAACACCACTGAGTGAAATGTCACTAAACTTGTTATTTGAAAGGTATCCTGTATGGCAAAGTCGAATTCGGTTAGATATTTCTTTCCTAAGAACTTCAGTGAGGCACAAATGTACAAATATTCTGTCTAGTACAGTCCTCTATGATTAATAGCTATTTATTTTACATTAGGCTTATTTTTTAACTATGTAGCAAAGCCTCTTGCGTGAATTTTCCTTGGTATTAATATGAAAACTTATTATACAAAAAGGATAGATTTTTTTATTTCCCTCCATTGTTTTATGTCATGAACTACGGTAAAGTAGTCCTGAATTCCCTTGGAAAACATCCAAGAGTCATCAGCTTATTTATACTAAATTCTGAATGAAGTCTACTTTTCAATGGCTGTGAAAAAATGAAAGAACAAAAGACTCCAAAATGAAGGTATGAAGATGACATAATTCAAACACATAGAGTGTCCTTAGCCAGTGTTCTTTCTTATGCCTATTTTTTGGACAGTCTTCTGTGACTCTATAAATGCTCTTATTTATTTAAGATGGCTCTAATTATGTTTTTCAATTCAAAAGTCAATATATTTTGTAAATTATTACCAGCTTAATGAAAATTAATTCACCCAATATCAGAAACCTTCTATTATAACCCCTGCTGTGCATGACAAATGATTCAAATATTTCTAGGACAAACACTACAGAAAATTAGATATTTGCTCATCAAACAAAAAAACCCTCTGGATCATTTATTTTGAGGTCATAAAATGCAACACATCTTTTGTTGGTTTCACATAATTAAATAAATTCCATCCTGAAATGTCATGAGATTTATCTAAGCATATATTGAGAACTGATATTACCATTATTATAGAAGGAATTATTTTATTTCTATATCTCATGACAAAATAGAGGACAAACCTCATAATATAAACTAAGGGATTAATATAAACAAAGGGCTACAAACATGTTTAGGGGTCTGGAGCATCTTTCTTATGAGGAAAGACTGAGAGAGTTGGATCTGTTCAGCCTGGAGAAGAGAAGGCTGAGAGGGGATCTTACCAATACTTATAAATACCTCAAGGGTGGGTGTCAAGAGGATGGGACCAGACTCCTTTCAGTGGTGCCCAACAACAGGATGAGAGGCAATGGGCACAGGCTGAAACACAGGAGGTTCCATCTAAACATGAGGAGAAACTTCTTTACTGTGAGGGTGCCAGAGCACTGGAACAGGCTGCCCAGAGAGGCTGTGGAGTCTCCTTCTCTGGAGACATTTAGACCCCACCTGGACACATTCCTGTGCGATCTACTCTGGGTGAACCTGCTATAGCAGGTGGATTGGACCAGATGATCTCCAGAGGTCCCTTCCGATCCCAACCATTCTGTGATTCTGTGATATTCCATTTCATTTTCTACCCTAGTGTCAGACTTGGATCTCCTAAAAACAAATGACACAGAGATCTGAATTTCATCTTTTATATAAACTACCTGTTTTTTGTATAATATGTCATCAAGCCACTATCCTTCTTTCTTCTAATTTTTGTCTTTCTCTGGAATAAATTTTTCAGATTATATTCTTCACTATAATATCCAAATTCATTAAGCTACCTTTAAAATAATGTTTCATGTTTCTTAAAATGAAAGACAAAAAAAGTCACCTCCAGAAAAACCGTAACTGAAATAACTGTTATGTATTAGTCAGTTACATGTTCATGCCAGAAATAGGAATGCCTTTTGTTTTCTATGTTGACACAGAAAAATTTATCATAAGCCCCTCTCATTCTTCTGACAAGCAAAGTAGGATCAATATGAAATTATTTGTGACTGGGGGAGTGGACAGTGGTAAAAATAATCGTGTTGTCATCAACTAGTCATCAAATATATCCTGATGTCAGCAGTTTTCCAAACAAAAATATATAAATTGTAATGAAAAAAAATCCTCTCGAATTCAGGGAAGACCTTTGTAGCCCTCTGTGCTTATAGGTCAGATGTCCTGATTTTTTATTACAGCCCAGGCACCATATGCTGGTGACTTCACTTCCAAGCATGCCTAAAGGCGCAGCAGCAATTCAAAACAAAAATATTTCTGATTCCAGGCATTTGGATTTAACAATATATTTAATTTTAATGTTCTTTACAAAGTATCCAGCCTATAAGCACCCTTATCCACCATTTACCTCTTGACTCAATGTTTTGGTATCTGAAAGCTCCTGGTTAGCTTGCCATGGAATGCTACTGGTGTTAAGATTTTATGAGTTCATGGGAAGACTGAACATTCACAATTCTGGGTCAGGCATTTCTAAATTTGCAGATTCTGAGGAAGCACATATTTACAGTTGTTTTCTCTATGCATCTGTTGCCAGTCCTTGTTGGCAATAGTATATTAGGCAAAGCAGTAAGAGCCTTTATGGGCTGTTCTCTCATTTCACATTGCTCAGGTAAATCTTTTGCATAGGTGGCAAGTGGTGCCTTTGATGGCAGTTTACATCCTGCCTCATTATAAAGTGAGGACTAGTTCAAATAGAGGAAAACTATGAGGAATTCATTAGAATTCCTTATATCATCTTTTATCTTCTTTTGTTGTCTAAGAATGGATTCAGGATTGTACTTGTTTCAGAACACTTAAGAATCAAAAGACAAAATTCCTTTCCCCTGTCTAAGAGCTGTACTAAAGCTAAGCATTTATTTGATGATAGATGCTTATTATAATCACTTTCTAACAACTTTATCAGCAATTAAAATCAATCATGCTGTTTAATTCCTCTTCATTTGGATATTCAGATACATGTTTCATATGAAACTCTTCCTTCCAAACTTGATTAGCTGTTTTTAATAATCTCCATTACTCTTGAATTCTTCAATATGCATAATTTTACTATTTTCTTCTCTCACATCTATTTTTATTTCAGTGGAATCACTGGTATCAAAGATGTAGTGTACATATTCTGCTCTCCTCTGTGGATTTTTAACCCACCTCTCTTCACATTCTAGTCAGGCACCTTGGACTACCAAAACTGTATAAATATCAGTTAAACCGCCTCTCATTCATGAATGAGAACAACATCAGTCTATTTGCACAACTCCTGTTATTTTAGCTTTAATGTTAAGGTGCCATTGAAATTGTGAACCGATGCATGCAATTCATGTCATATGCTTTGGTAGTGTGTAACTTATTAATTGCAATTACTCTTTTTTCATTGAGCCTAATGAATCCCACGACACTAAATTCCAGGTACTTCATTGTGGCACCCAGTTATGCCTTTAAAAGTAAACTTTGAATTTCATGCCCAAACATGTAGTCACACAATTAAGTAAAACAGTGGAAGAGCTAAAGACTCATCTCATTTGTCTTCTTCCTCATCCGTGGTGAACCTTGCAAAAGTAGTATTGCTCCTGCATGTCCTGCCTCCTACCAATCTTGTCTGACATGAATATAAGAATTTGGGGATTCTGGTCTCAGTTAAAAAGCATGAGCCTACACCTTGTGACAGGTTTGATTCAGAACAAGTTCTAGTTTCAGAATCAAGGGCCATATTGCAATGGCATTGCCATTTGATTTAAAAAAAAAAAAAAGGCTTAAACCAAAATGGAAACAGCTGAAGCATATGAAAAGTAAACTGTTAACTAAGCTTTCATTTCAATAATACCCTGTTTTTCTTTTTCTGACCTTTTCTTAGCCAGGCTTGATAATCTCTTATGTGGTATTAGAAATGGCAAAGGCTATAAGATTTGTCTGAGATATGATATTACAGCTGTTAAAACCTTGAACTGCTTCCTTTAGAAAAATGCACACAAAATTAGAAAAAAAAGAACTGCTAAGATTTATTTTTTTAAAAAAAACATATCTATCTTCTGTATCGAGGGCTTATTGCTACTTACAGCTTGAAACACAGATACAGCAAAGGAACTTACTGATCTTTTCAGGTCCTGATACACTGACACAAGTATTACATAGCTTATGATACTGCTTCCTCATGTCAGACCCAAAATTGCTGTCATCATCAGCTGTGGCACATGATTTTTAAGTCAAAGGCAAAACCAGATAGAAATTATGAAGAATCTAAAACCAGATATAATTAATTTATTTTTAACTAAATTGAACAATGCATACTTTCCCCCATCTGTGCCAGGAACACTACAGAGATGAATTTGCCAATGTTTTTATTTATTCATGTATGGAGGTGGGGGAGAGAAAAAGAGATGAGAGTAAGTGCACAGGTTCAGGTATTCTTCAGTAGTTACAGAGAAAAGCCATGATGCTTCCTTAGGTCATTATTGCTTCTAAAATGTCACAGTATCCTGGGATCATGGCCACAGAAACTGAGCAACACAGGATTTAGATAATCCTAGATTCAGAATCAGAGGGCTGAAAGAGATTTAAAGATGTTATCCAATGTATCTCCATATCTCTAAGAAAAAAATGGGTTTTGCTACATCCTTCCTCTGTGCCTTCTTGCTCTGTTCTTAAATATCCTCCTTCAGGCAGATGATGGACCCCAAAACTACCTATTTTTGTCCTTTATTCCCCTCACCATTAGAAACGTTTCCTTGATATTTAATAAGAATATATTTTAAATGCTTGCTACATGTCATAGCCATTATAGAAGCAGACAACAGATACTTTTCTCCCTGCTAGCAACAGTCTGTTCGCACTTGGCATTTCCTCCCAACAGTCTTTCTTCTCCAGATTAAAGAAATCTAATTCTTCACTGCTTTTCTGTAAGCTGAACTTCCTAGATATTTCAATTGCTCTCATTAATGCTTCTGAGAATATTCTTTAAGTGTGTCACAGTTTCCCTGAAAATGCTAAAAGTGGACTCAGGCTGAGTGTTATCAAGGTAGTTTTGAATTTCTTTCCCTGGTTTTTGGATGTTACTCATCCCTTCTAATCTGGTTTGCCTGCTCAGTGGCTCGGCTCACTGCCTCCTGTCCACATTCCCAATGCCTGACGTCGTCATTTCCCTTCACAATATCCCCAAACACAATCACTTGCAGTGTTGCTCTTCAGTGGTTGATCAATTCATTGATCCACTTCAAATGTCAATCCTCAGCACAATCTGCGAGGCAGATCAAGAACCTTTCTTGCCCAAACACAGTCTCCTTGTTTCTGAATTTGCAGAATTTGTTTATTTGAGTTTGTTGAATGCATTTCTGGGGCTAAGTTTGACTTTCCATTTCGAAGAGAAATCTCCAGGCACCTCACATCTGATCTATGTGCTTCTCTCTGGCATGCTTATGTCACACATGCCTTACTTTCACAGACGGCACATAGAGGTGCCTAAACACAAAAAGAAAAGAGTGTCCATTTTCCCCTAGATTAAAAGTTCTGTAATAATAATAACAATAATAATAGTAAAAAAAAAAAAAATGTTGACCTCAGTCAAAGTGCAGGAAATATTTTTGTCCCCTTCCGTTACAAAAGAACAAATATCAACAGAACTAAATAAAGGACATTTTAACTGAGAAACAGGGCAAAATGAAGAGGAGGAGGAGAAGGAGGACAGATGTGAGCACCTTCATATAGCTACTGAAGCAGGAGAATATGTACCACGATAGATCTAGTATACAGGTGAAGGTATTGAGATGTAGGAACTAATCTGCAGGTCTCAGTTCCAGGTGATAACCTAAAGCAACTCAGAGTATCCTGCTCTTCTGGTTTTAATAAGTACGCTGTACTTCTAAATATTATCTACATATCAGCTCTTTCAGGAAGTTAACACTAAGATTTACAGACCAAAAATACAAGAATAAACATATATTAATATATATATGAAAATAGAATATTTCAGTAAGGAAATTTACAAGTTAAATTAATATCAAAGTGGTCTTACTTTTAAGATGCAGTGCTTTTGTCACGAATTATACTTTTAGGTTGATTCACAAATAAATAAATCACATTAATCAAATATTTTTAGTCAAACTAAATTACTTTAAAAAAACACTAAGGTATATAATTTAGTAGAATGTTTCATTTCTGTATAAGTACTGAAGTGTCCAACCAGTCAAAATTGAACAGCATAGTAATATAGTATAAACATAGTAATAGTATAATAATAGGATAGAAAAAGAACTAAAATGTAATAGTACAACATAATAGTATCATATAGGTTTGAAAAGATGTAACATATTAACAATAAGACTATAAGCAGCCAAAAGTAATGACATAAGAAACTTCTTAGGAAAACTCTAATTACAAGATGCATATGTCAAATTGTTACTGAAACATTTGGTAGGAGTAGTATAACTCATTTGGGTAACAACAGCAAAACAAAGACCAGGAGATAAATTAGACACTAAATCTCCAGTATTGATGTCTAAAGAAAGGACATGTTATCCTGAGAAAACTCAAAACTTTAGGATGAAGATTCCCAATGAGACTCTCAAGGGAGTCAACCAGTCATTGGGCCTCAGTGCTGCCAAAGCATTGGACTACCCATGAAGATAAATAAAAGTAGGCATGCAGTTGTTTGCTGAAAGGGTATTCATTAAGTTTCCTCAGGTATAATTAACCAATTAATTACATCTCCTACCTAAATTTTTTTGAGATACCTGAAGGCTGTCACTGTTTCTTTGTACTTGGTACCAGCTACCTCCCCACTTCACAACTCACAGCCTTTGGCCACCTGCTTTGATATGACCTTTGACACCCCCTGCTAATGCATGCTGTATTAACAGCATGATTTTTGTAAAAAAAAATAATTGCAATGAACCTTTTAATATTTTGGTGTCTGTCACCACAAGGACTTCCTGATCGGAGAAATACTTGTTTTGGTGATGAGAACAATAAAGCAAAAACATAGGGATCAGCTCTCTGAAAATTCTCCTGACATCCACAATATTTTAGTGTTTTTGTAAGCTGTGAAATATTGATTCCAGAGATACACATCCATGAGCAGAGCAGTTTATTATTATCTCTTCTTTGCTGATGAATCATGTCTCCCAATACATAGAACTTTACATGTGTTTCACCTTTAAAATGGTTTATCTTTATGTCTTAGCTTTTTGCTGTCTCCTGAGAAACCATATATATAATTTCATTCTTCAGAGCCAGAGAAAGTTTTAAGCAAATAGCTTGAGTCTGCTATCACACATTCTGTATTAAAAGGAGCATTTTATAAAGATTGAGTTCAAAAGTACTTTATCTCCAACTGTATTTTGTAAATGCCAATCCAGCTTCATTTCCACTATATGTTTAGGTGTCATAAATTTGAGGAAAAAATGTGTGAAGAACAGTAGAAATCTCAAAACACATACACAGGGAGACTTTTTATACTGATTACAAATCAAGCCTGAGAGAAGGAAAGTCATGCAGCTTTTGTTTTCAAACCGACCTTAACACATACCTAGGGAAACAAGGTACTTAACTCCAGTTGGAGGCTACTTTAGAGAAAGAAGAAATATGAAAGAAAAGACAAAAATAACTCAGAAAGGTACCTTCTCACAACATCTTCTCCATTCCAACACGGGTGTCCATCGGCAGCTGCCAATTCATTACCGCACAGCTGATCGGCCAAGCCACCGTAAAAGGCTCTGTACAGCCGGAGGTGGCTGATAAATTCTCTGCACAGGGCAACATGGGAAATAATTGACAGTGTCAATCAATAACTTTAAGCACTACTCCTGTTGTGTGTTTCTACAAGAAGATAAATAATGTGTTTATTCTATTAGTCTTCATCGATCCCAGTGATTTTTTAAATCAATTTTTCAGTTTCCTGTTAGATAAGTTTGATTTTCTCAGATACACTTCAGTAGTTTACAAAGTTTATTTTCTCACTGGACAAAGTCGTATAAAATACTTTACTCATGCTCTGGAATAGGAATTATTTTGCTCCAACCTGAAATTTTCTTGCATGGATGTGATACGGTTTGCAGTGCTACACTTGAATATGCAAAAAAAAAATATCAAAAATCCCCTCATAGCAAATAGGAAAATAGCTGTCTATGAATAAGCCATCTATTTTTCAAAAGTGCTATCAACTAGTCCCCTACACAGTGTTACAAATACTATAAAGAGTATTTGATAGAGTTATAGACCAACTCAAGTTTTAGGTAAGATGGGTTTAAGATGTAGGTGTTAAACATATAGTGGATATTGAAATGACTGTCTGAAAAAAGACATCAGTTTTATTACATGCTGTAGTGGTAGGTTATAAATTATGTATTGCTATTTTAAATAACTGTCAAGATGCACAGAGCCAATGATATGTTTTTGAACTTAAAATGAATGACTTTTTAGTTAGTATGTTTTTAAACGGAGTGTGATATTTATGCTTATAAATTGTTTGCTTATGTATTGAAAATCTCTTCCTGGGATACTCACTGCTGCTGTAAGAAATTAAAATATTTATTTATTACGGTTTAGAACATACACTATACTGAATTATCTATGACTGGAGGCACAAAGAAAAGCACTAGCAGTTTTGAATATCTCAAGTAGGGTCAATTTTAACTGTGCATTATATAATTGTTTATGCACAATATATTTTAAATATGTAAATAAGATTCATCCACACTCTCCTGGCCATTAGACATAACTTGTATTTCTCTATCCCAAAAACTGCATCCAGTGTGCACAGTATGTTCGCAATTTTCCTCCGTTTACCATTGAGTGGGACTGATTCGGATTTTTCTATACTTTGGATTTACATTCCAGATGAATACTGGTGTTTAGAGAGTCCTCTCATAGTAAATAGTTGGAATTTTTTTTTCTGCACAATAAATCCATGTATAACGCAGAAACTGAAATAAATACAGATGTGATAATATCTTGTGACAAACCACATTACAACAGAAAGGTCATTTGGTTTATTAGTAAATATATCCTGCAGCACAGCTAAAGTTAATACATAAGTAATGACTGATTTCAGCCCTGGTGATGTCTGACCAAAGCAGTTAGAAGGGCAGATGGTATGAATGTCAATTTTCACATCATCATCTTGTAGACCAGATAGCATGTAATTATAGGCAGCTGAGCACAAATGTGCAATTACAGTCAGTGGAAGTTGTAGATACTTCTTATCTGTTTATTTGGAAATGTTCATTTTCTTTTCAATTTCATTCTTCCTGCTAAAAGCTGTCTGCATTGTTAAATTCTGGAGGAAAAAGCACTATATACTTTCAAGTTTGTTCCTCTTAGAATTTTTTTAAAATTCATCTGACAATTTTGATGTCAAAGACAAAGGGTTTTTTTTAATTCTACCACATTGTAATAGAAAATGCCAGCTTAGTTCTGATGGTAAAAATAATTTAGGAAAAGCTCAGGCAGAAGTAGTCCGTCACATACTTCAAAATGTAAACTTTCATCTGAAGACGCATTTTAAAAATATTAGGAAATTATGCAACTCTTAGGAGTCACATTTAATGGATTCTTATTGTTAATTTGTTTTAGCTCACATAACTGTCATTGATCAAGTCTAAGCAGTTGTGGAGAAGCCTTTTCTTTCCTGCTGAAGCCCGTGAAAGCCGCAGAGAGCAACCTGCTGCCAGAAGAACATGGCAGGTAAATAAGGTGGAGTTTCACTCGAAGAACAGCATTGCCTTAAAAGCCGGCTGCAAGCATTTGCAGATGTCGCTCTTCCACGTGAGGAATTGTTAACAGTTGCCATGGGAATATAAAGTGAAAGAGAAAGCAATTGTGACTAATAAGGGAAGAGGTGATCCAGGAGGCAGCAAATGAAGATGATACTAACTATGAGGTTGTTAAACAGAAATCTGTGTCAATGGATCTTGAACTCTCTCCCTGCTCCCCCACCTTTTGGTGTAGTGTGGCATACCATAAAGTGTTTCCAGCATCTCAAGCAGGGGCAAGTAATGGGAAAACAACATTGATTTGTGTTTCTCACTGCCTCTTGTGCCCCTTAAGTTGTTTTGGGCAACTTGCCGGAGGTCAATCCAGGCACCACATATTTTGAAACATGGAACAGTCCTGGATTAAGTGAGATTTTAGAATGTGGTTTCATGTTTGCAGAGTGCTAGCAATCAGAAAACACCAAGAACTTGCTTAGCTACACAACACAGAGAAAATGTGCCTGTGTAATTGGTATTGCCTGATGAACTTCTGTGCTGGCTAAAGCAAATTTCTGGTTTGCATCTCTTTCCATTCCCACAATGTTCTCTAAATCCTGTGTTTGTTTGGAGGTGGTTTTGTTTTGTTTTGTTTTGTTTTTTCTCCATTCTTTGGAACATGCAGGACTCTGCGCTAACTAGAATGGTCTGCCTTTCAGGCTCACAGGCACTTTTTCTTCTCCAGACATCAGGAGTGAGCAATTATTCCCTGCAATTCTCTCACTTCAGTTTCCTTCTGCACTGCGAAGTGAAATAAAAGGAAAAAGAAGACAGAGAAATCCTCCCTGTATTTTAGCAGACACTGTGATATAAATGAAATTTCTGATTTTAACTTTGTACTTTATTTGCATAATAGCACCTTTAGTAACACTGTAATACTATCCTTGCTTCTTACAGTGCTATTACTCCTTGCAGTCATTAAAGACTTGATTAATTTGTCTAAAGATAAATTGACTTTTGAGATGCCCTCAGCTACCCAGGATATTTTCAGAGGGCTGGAACATATGATACAGCTTACAGGACACCTGCATCCTTCTTGGCAGCAGAAGATGAGCTGGGATACCCAAGGGTATACTCATGTGGCACTGGATGCTTGTAGTTGTGTGGGCAGTTGAACTGAGTCCTTCTTTCCATAGATGAATGGCAGCCTCAGCATCTAGTTCATGTGCAGTTAGGCAACTTTTACCCTGTAATGCTAGGTAAGGTAATAATGAAATCTCCAAGCCTTTGCAGTCACTTGAATTCACTATATACTAGCAGAAGAGCCAGAGGAAAAAAATCAGCTGGACTTGCTTGAATGAGCATTTCAAGATTTAGCCCTGAGTGCTCAGTTGTCTCGTTTTCCAGAGTAGAAAGGTATGTAAGAACAGCCATTCATTTTTTCCTGTCTGATCAATCTGTACAAATAGTCTTCTGAAAAAGTCACTATCACTTCTTGACAGATTTAATAATGCTGGCTGATGTGGAAGTTAAGTGTAATTTGAAAATTTACACATAAAGATGGAGCTAATGCTCATATTTTACCAGTGTTATCCACTCTTTTAAGTACTTTAAACTGCATCAAATGACTCTGGCCATATGTCCATTAATTGAGAAAACAAAATCTAGTAATGAAATTACTCTTTCCAAAATGGAACAGAGCAGATTGTGTTGCTGAAATGCTTCATTCTTTGCAGACCTTGTTTATTCTCTAGTGATGTATGCCATTGCATTAAATATAATCTATTCTGTTGTAAAAGTAATGGCTTACTTTATTCTTTCTTTCTGGCTGTAAAACTAATGTCTTACTTTCTTCTGTCGGCAAGGGTTTCTTCACTGTCTCTTGAGAACATCTTCAACCCTTTATTATCTTTGTTCTGATCAAAGGAGCAACCTGGAGACTGTGTAGGCTTCCTTATAGGAGGACCACATACTTTCTTCACCTAAAAGGAAAAAAAGCCACAAGAAGAAGGAAATAACACATGTAAAAAACAAAAATTACTCTGCATCTCTCAATTCAGTTTAAGGCCATTTTAACAAGAAAGAAAATTCTGTGGACCTTAAGCTAAGAAAAGTGTCACTAATTATCATACTTCTCAACTTTTTACCCCTAATGAATGCAGTAAGCACATAATTAGTCATTTTATAGTAAAAAAAAAAAAAAAAAAAAAAAAAAATCACACCTTTCGAAGGAATACCAAGCGTATAATCAAGTCACCAAATGTGTTTTTTTGATTGTGGCTTTTTTTCTTCCTGTAAGGAAAGTGTATTGTTATGCAGACAGTAACAATAACCTCAGAGAACATCATGTGTTTTGAACAGCAGCATATTTCCATTTTCTCCATAATATACCCCAATCACATTTTTAATATGTATTGAACTTTGTGATTTCTTTCAGGCTTGATGAATTATTATGGCATGTTCAGCACAGTTACCCAGAGCACAGAGTGAACAGTTAGCACGGTGGAAACTTGCATTACTACTTTGCGAGATGTAAATTTAATGATCCAAGATGTAAGTTTAATGATTCGGACCATAGATGTTGAAAATATCAAGGGATTTTATATGTCTGGCTTTTTGATCTAGATGTCAACAGGTACAAATTCACGTGAAGTCCCATCTTCTTCTTTGTAAAATGTGATACTGAGTATTTTGTATGATAGAGGATATCAATTCATATTCATATTCATAGCTTGTTATTCTTCCTAGTCACTGAATAAAAATAATTAGGGTCATACATATTTGTTAAATAAGAGATACTCCATGCTGGGGATCACATCAGACAGGGCATTAAGCAGACTGGATAGCACATACCTTTTATAAGCTAGCACAATATCGTATGTGATTTATGAAAACTTGTTTTCAATAGGTAGCCAACTTTTTTAAAAGAAAAAAAGGAGAGAGGAGGTCACTTTGGCTCTATGACAGGGATTCAATTTTTGAAGCAGAAACAGATTCAAAAAAATACCATGAGAAAAAGCAAAGGATGTATATGTTATACAGCAAGGGTTATTTTTTCCTGTTGGATTTTATATCCCCAAATGTAAGAATGGAGAAAGCAAATAAATCTCATGTTTCAAGTTACCACCACACACATCAAAAAGTGCAATTCTTAGGGACTGCCTTTCCACCTGAGACCTACTGTAGTGTTAGTTAAGGAAAACGCTTAAAATTTGAAATAAAATGAACGCAACTAACTTTAATGAGTTTCTCTGTTGTTGTGCCTGGTGTAAGCGGCACTAATGAAAGACTCATGGAATATACTTACTTAAGCCAATTAAATGAAGAAAGAATCAGTGTTATTACTACATATGGATAAGTGTTCACCTTATGACTTGAGAGTGAGGGTAACATTGAAAGTGAACAGTCCTTTTTGGCTGCAATCCATATCTTAATTTAGGCATCCAAGTTATAGTTTGGATCCCTCTCAAATGAGATGCATGAATTTAACTGCAAGATAATAATCCCTGGACATATGGCTAATGTCCTTCAAAGGACTTAATGGTATACACTTTAAACATCACTTGCAGTATTCACCTCACCATTTCTTATAAGAGGCAATGTCTTCTTGGACAGCATCTCAGTACATTTGTTCTTGTCCTCGAATTCAATTTCAAACCTCCCTCACACTTCTTCCGCTACTTCCTTCATTATCTCTTCTTAAGAGCATATTATCCCACACTCTTCACAAGCTTAGCTGGACTTCCATTTTCCCTCATAAATCCCTACAGTCTTTCTAGGCTTCACCCACACTTGTGTGAGTCTGCTCCTCCAGTGCTGCATTTCACCAGCCTCTGCAGCAGTCTATCCCGTCAGCTACTCTACATCAATATAATGCAGGTCTATCAGAGACAAAAAAATGCTTTTCTCCTTTTACTTCTCTTGCTTTGTTCATATTCTCTTATGCTCACTGATGTGACATGGAGCATTATGCTTATGATCAACTTTTATGACAGAGCAATTGATGGTTTTGGTTGCCTCAGTTCCAGCTTTGCCACATACACTTCAACAACTTTTTGTCCTATGAAGAATAGAAATAAGTGTTTAACAGGCAGAGGGAGTCAGAGTCAAATGTTTGGGAAGGAGGGTCTGTCTTATGACAGGCATGGATTAGGCATGTAGTTTGTGTAGGTCTTAGATGCCATGCATCTCTGAAAGAGGCACCTTAGCTGTCCAGATGCTCTCAGAGACTGACTGCAGGGTGGGAGCCTGCAAGGAGAGGAGAAACACAGTGGAGATGATTCACTGGCCAGCACAGACTCTTAAGCAGATGAGTACCAGTCCTTTGGGTTGGGGAGGGATGCAAAATAAATAAATTTTTAAAAATACATCTATCTATATCTATATCTATATCTATATCTATACCTAAACATAAATTTTCTCCAGTTAGAGTAAACTGAAAGAAACATGCATTCAGCTCTACTAAGCAAGCAGAAAAATCTACAGCTATCTATGTTTCTTGAATTTACAATAAAACCTCATTATTTTTTACTCTGGCTAAAAGGAATAAATAAAGAAAATCAATAATTTTTACAGCCACAGTGGCTTGGAATATGGATTATATTTGTTTTATATGTACTATATAGTTGCTTCAAAATACTCTCTAATGACCTTTCTCTCTGTTTATTCTCTTGGAGTGTATGTCTCAAGAAATGCCTTGTGCAATACTGGTAAATTTACATTCACTGACGCATTTAAAAATAAATCTTAGTTTCAAAAATAAAATCTTTTAAAAAATATTGAGCAAACTTTATATGTATAAATATCATAAAAATCCAATCACTATCTGAAATGTCTATTTAAGAACTTTGGGGTTTTTGGTTTTTTTACCAAAAATAATTTCTGGAAAATCTTGAAAAAAGCATTATTTAAATGAGAAAAGTGTTTGTACAGCACCACATACAGGTCTGCTGTTCCCACAAAGAAGCGCACAACAGTAATGATGCTGCTGAGAACTCTGTTCTGTTAGTGACAGCAACCCCTCTCACAACTGAAAGTTAACTCACCAACCTGCAGCAAAGTCACTTCCTCAGACACAGTTTTGGCAAGGTGAACAACCTCAGCATGTACACGCACACACAATGATGACATCATCATGTTATATTTCTCATATGTCACACATTTAAATCCATGGGACTGCTGATTGACTGGCTGGCTTTGTGTGGTGTTGGTTCTTGTATCACTCACCCAGCTGAACCCGATCTGTCTTTTTTTTTAACATTTTACAAGTGGCTGTCACTTTTATGCTGTGTTTAAACCATTAACTGTAAATGCATGCCAAATGTAATTTTGCATCCCTCATTAGCCAAGTCTTCATAGTCATCAAGTTTCTTCAGTAAACTGTTGTGCAGATGAAGAGGTCATACAGTCTAAACTTGCCTTCAAGTGCCTGTGTTATCTGTGAGCCAAATAATTTAAAACCAAAATTTCAGTATCTCATTTCCCAATACAGGGCTGATGGTAGTCTAAAAAAATAGATAAATACACTTTTCATAATAATGTCTGCCTTTTTTTGATGCATTCTTTAGGTCTTCAGGAAGAGGACATGGTATAAGTGTAATGCCACTTAATTGTATTTCCCACGTTTTTTGAAGGACTACAACTATATCCGTTAGCCACACTGTTTATTTTTACCCTTTGGGCTGCAAAATTAACCTTCCAAGTAAAAATTAATTCAGTGCTGTTAATTCCAGTCTTAAGAGACACAGACTGGAATCATAACTTTGAAAGAAGGAGAATGCTCTCACTACACTAATGATCTAGCAAATTACCATTTGGCATCAATATCTGATCAGAATGTATTTTTACTTTCATCTTCCAATTTCACTGAAAGGGTATTCCCATGGAATTTTTTCACAAACTGAGAATTTTTCTTGGCCTCAAACAAAATTTCTAAAAGAGAGCATGAAATTATTCTCAAAGGGCACCAGAAATACCCTGAGAAAAGTGAGACTGAAAAATCATCAAAAATATTTTTCAGGAGAGAATTACACATCTCACTGAATTTCAGGAAGAATTAAAGTCTGCTATCAAATTTTTAAACAGACAAGCCTCAGCAACTTACCAGGGGGTTTTCTGTTGGGTTTTCTTTTCTTTTGCTCAAATGTTCTTAAATACTGCACAATATTTAAGGGCATAAAAAGAAACGTCAGAAAATTATAAAACTCCTGATTTTCACAGTTCAGACAAACCTATTGTCATTATACTCAGCATGCTGTTATTACGCACAATTTGTATGCCACAGTATGATGACTGGGTTAATTAAAAGCTCTTGTAATAACCGTGCAGTTAAATTGCAATTAGTGCCACACATGAAATTTATGGCAGTTTGATTCTGCTTGGTGCAGTTCTGTAGAACATCTTCTTATGGTTACTTACAGTTTGGAAAAATGGAGCATCATAAAGCTTTACATTTACACAGGGCTGGACGACGATGTGGCATCATATCGATAATAGTGGGACACCGTTTGCTAAGTTCACATGCTCCATAGGATAAATCAGTCACATTCTTTGTTGGTTCGTTTGGTTTGGTTTTGGTTTGTTTGGTTTGGTTTGGTTTGGGTTTGGGTTTGGGTTTGTTTGTTTGTTTTTTGGTTTAGTTTGGTTTCGTTTGTTTTTTCCCACTATAGAAATGGTTCTTTCTGACCTCAGCATTTCTACTGAAATCATCTTACATCAAATGACTGAAGCAAACTGAATGCATAGTCCTGTGGTGCACTTTGAACCAGATATGCCAAGTCTCGGTGACTAACTATGCCATAATCTTTAAATGCTGCCACTGTGCCGAGAATCCTGAGATTCTCTGCTCCACTTTGAGAAATCGACTGAAAAGATGAGCATCCTCTATTCTTGCAGCGTGTCTCTTGTCTGTATTCGCTAGTTCTCACTGCTGTGCATCGACTAACAGGGAAGAAAACACTTCTCTGGCTACTAAGCCTCTTGGGTTTAGGCTCAGCTCTAGCAGGGAATCAGAACCAGGAAATTGCCCTTTCTTCTGTGTTTAACTGTGTCATACTTGTTTTGGTAAGTTTAGCAAGCACTGCAATTCTTGGTACATATATCTCCAGGATTTCATGTAAAAAGGGTATGTGTCAAGTATTCACTAGGCTGACACAGCCTCTCAGAACGGTAAACCATCAGTGTGGCCCTAGTCTGTGTAGCCATTTAAAAGTGCTTTTATGTAACAGATGTTTTAGTGACTGGTCTGGTAGCTTTCGATTCTAGCTATCAGATCACAAATTTACCACTATTCCTTACAGTTAAATACCTTCAAACACTCATGAGCGAACGGACAGCTGAAGTCCAACAGCTCTAAAAAAAAGCTAGAAGGAGATGGCAGGGATAGACTGATTGAAAACACATTTATTACTAACAACTACAACAAAAAGTTTAAGCTAATTTTATTTGATTTTCTAGGAATACTTTCTTCAAGAAACAGATTCTTGATGAGTCACAAGCAATTCCAGCAATGAATTACTAATCAAACTACCTAAAAAAAAAAAAAAACCCAAATGGATTAAATTTTTATGAAGCTTCCTTGATTCAGATTTAATCCTTGCAAGTGGACGTGTAATAATTTCAGGTGCATGGCTGTCTATCAGCGGAGAAAAAGACCAACACAGCATACTCTTTTTTGCACCCTTCTGGCAGGCAGCCTCTGTGAGCAGCACAGGAGAGGGCGGCTGCTCCGTCACCGGCCAACACAGGGGTTTGGCACTTTCGGGTTGTCTAAGCAAGTGAAAATGGAGGTTTCTCAAAGTAAGATGAGCTTCTCCTTTCGACTTGTGATCTCCAGCTGAGCTCCTGCCGCAGGAGCCGATATACCCGCACACCCAGGGCTAGTTCAGCTGGTTTGTCTTCTTCTAGTTTAACCACGAGAGGGAGCACCGGCCTTTCGGTATTTCCAAGCACTTAATGAGGCTTCTGTCCCTTGCTGCTTACAACAGTTGCTTATGTAGTATAAAACTTCTGTTGCAAAGAAAAATGGGGTTTGATACGTGAGAACGTGCACATGTAAATGGAAGATCAAAGTATTCCCTACTGAGACGAAATTCAAGTTCTTGAAAACAAGGAGCGCAAGATTTTGGTACAATTACATGTTTTTCCTTTGCAACAGGAAAAAGGCGTTAATGAGATGGTCTTAGGAAATAGAGGTGGTGTACAAGCAGTGTTTACAACACAGGAACATCATGCAGAAATTGTGTAATATTTCCTTGCTTTTCATTATAAATTTTGTGCTCTTATCTGTGACTGGTTCTCTCTTTCTGCCCCCTGTACCTTCAGGACCCTTGACCCATCTCAGGCATGCAGAACTCTAAGCAACATCTGGAATTACAGCAGCAACTTGTAATTTTATAAGTTTCATACATAGGTTTAATCATTTTACAGAACTTGAAAGAGAAGTCTGAGACAAGCTGAAAGGGGCAAACCTTGTGAACAATAGCTTTGACAATTACAGAGTAAAGCTGATACCTAAAATAGTGCTTGCACAAATTATTAAACACTCAACATAAAATCACCTGCAAGACAAATCTTAAATGGACTTGCCAAATAATGATAATTTCAAAGCCATTTTATTCAAAATTGTAATTAAAAGCTTAGGTGATACATTGAAAAGTGCATGTATAGTTTTTCAAGTGAAACAGAGTTGGACATGGTTTCAAGCTGAAGAAATAACCAACCCAATTCAAAGCAGTCTTGTCAAATATAATAGTTTGCTCCACACCCAACCAGATGTTGTCGAGCAAAGATAAATGCAAACTGCAGATATACAAAATGCAGACCCACCAGAAAGACAGTGGTAGAAAAAAATGAGAGAATTACATGTTGGGTGGGGAAAAGAAAAAAAAAAAAAAAAAGTGCAATATATAAATAAAAGTACAACTTGGAGATACTGAAATAATTTTACTACTCTGCCATTAGTATGGAATCAGTGTCATTGCTGCACATCTTGTGGGGGAAATCCACAGTCAAGATGGAGGATCAAGTTAGAGACAAAAATGCCCAAAGGTTGCAAACCAATTTTTTTTTTAATCAGTATTTTTTATTATGGTTTTGCAAAAGGCTGCTGTCCAAGTTGTTGGATTCTGGGAGACACAGTCAGCCTTCATGTGACTGAGATGCATGTGCTGGTCCTGCCACCCCATCTACTAAAACCAGTGCTCCAGCACAAGCTCTTGAGACTGTTCTCATATCTTGTCAGTTTTTAGTTATCTCTGCTTTCCTTCATTATTTTGCATTTTCTTATTATGAAATTAAATCTAATAGCCTATTAAATATGAGTTATTTAATGTAATTTTAATTTGTGTCTTCTGCTCTTAATTACTAAAACCTTAAATGGTTTTAATTCTGCTGCTCCTTTCATGAGGGACTAACACTCAGCAAGTCTGGCAATAAAAATAGTTTCTCCTTGTGAATGGGGGTGGGAGGGAAGGAAATGATTTTTTTTTTTTTTTTAAATAGCTTAATGTCAGGGGAAATCCTAATGTTCTCAGCCAAGTTACCCTGCAGCCAGAATACAGCACTGCCAGTTCAAACTCTTCAAAGGCAGTTCAACAAAACTGCTTCTTGTGAGAGGCTGCCAGCTCTCCCGATCCAAGTCTGCTTCAGTGGATGCCAAGGTGTTTCATTTATGTTCAGTGAAAGCACTCTGTGGTTCTCCTCTGAAAAGCAATTATATGAAACTGGCAGTAGCCGTTTTCAAAGATCAGCTGCCTGTGTGTAGTTAGACTGATTTATCTATGCTCTCTAGTGGTTAAAATATACTTCATTGCTCCTTACTTCTGTGTGCCCTGCAAGTACAGCTCTGACATAGAAGGCTAACATTATGCCTTCTTGTCTAATACAGGCAAATTTGTTCATTAAATCTGAGTATAAGTCTATCCAGGGTCACCTGTGTAAATGAAAAGAAATTCAAGAGGAATGTGACTGTCAATGAAAGCAGAAATGTGGCTCTGTAACCTTTATCAGGCATATTACTCACTTAAAAAATATATTACAGCTTACAATATATAAAGGATTTGTGGAAGCAAAACAAGCTGGCTGTGCCAGTAAATCTGGCACGATGTGTTTGCACTTTGTGGCAGGCTGCAATTTATGTTCCAAAATTGTGAAGAGGAGAGCAGTTTTGTAAGTGTAACTCAACAAAATCATGCATGCTTACAGTAAGAGTCATAATGCATTGTTTCATTTTGCATAAGACACTGCTAACAACTTTTTAGATAATGGGAGGTTCAACTTTTCATGATAATAAAGAATCAAAAACTATCCAAAAGAAAACAAAACCAAAACCAAACCAAATCAAACCAAACCAACCAAAAATAATCAACAACAACAATACAACAACAAAAAAGAAAAAAACACAAACAAACAAACAAAAACCCCCACAAAGCAGATGAGGGGAAAAAACACTCTACTTAGTTAGTCAGCATTTCAGAGAATGTAGGTGTTTCTCTTCCACTCCCTCCACTCCAAACTACATCTTATGAGATTAGTGGTTTTGCTTCCCTTGTCTGTATTATTAAGCATTTCAATGTCTCCTCACCCTCTTGTTTGAACCTGGACAAATCAGATTTCTTTGAAGATATTTTGTGATGTACAAGACAGTCACTTATTCATATGTGCACATACCATTTCAGAAACCAAAGTATTATAGTCTGAAAACCTCATTTGTTTCAAAATCTCTGGATTTGCCCTCAGAAAGTTCTTCTCTTCCAGTACAAAGTGTTGGTAGTGATTTAAGGGCCAACTGAGACACCAGAAGTCTGCTCAGCTCAGTAGCTCTCTTTGTGGACAGTTATTCTGTTTCACAATGAAAAAGGAAGAGCAGAGAAAAAAAGAATACACATCCACAGCCTACAGAAAGGATTCTCAGTTGACTTCTTCCTTTATACTTGTTTGTGCCTCTTACTTGGCTTTTAGGAAGGAGTGAAAAGCCTCCTTTCTTCTCTTTCTGCAAATACGAAGAACCAGACCACAGCATTTTTAAATGCTTTTGGAGCATCTTCCTTATCTTCAGTTCAACTCCACAGTGGACACATTCAGACAAGCTTGCCATGGTGCCAAAGCAGAGTTAGACATCTAGCATGTCACCTAAAACCAGAACATGATGGCAGCCCAGACAGCTTATTCCACATTTTTCAGACCTCTGAGTTGCTCTATAGTCAATGGAAAGAGGAAGGCCATTTT
The DNA here is from genome assembly GCF_964273445.1 of Streptopelia decaocto. Classification (NCBI taxonomy): domain Eukaryota; kingdom Metazoa; phylum Chordata; class Aves; order Columbiformes; family Columbidae; genus Streptopelia; species Streptopelia decaocto. The sequence continues at coordinate 160,290,989 of NC_138663.1, forward strand.
GGATCTGTGTATTTTGCCCAAATTTTGCCCAGCCTTCGGTTAAAAAAGAAAAAAAATTAGGTGCATTAAAGATCCTGTGCTTTCCTGACAAAACAGACCTCAATCTTAAGAACATTTAACAAATGATTCAAGACATTTCAAAATGTGGATTTGCCCTAAACACATTAAATAGGAATGCATAATGCATACCATGATACGTTCCTACATAATTTACTTGGCAGTCTATATTGAACATACCTCATACCTTATGCAAACCTGCACTACTCAGCAATGCTTGCCAAAGCCACGTGTGTGTGTTGATAAGAGCAGTGGGTTGACCATGGCTGGCTGCCAGACCCCTACCCAGCCACTCTCTCACTCCCCCTCCTCAACAGGATGGGGGAGAAAATAAGATAATAAAGCTTGTGAGTCGAAATAAAGACAAGGGTATCACTCACCAGTTGCTGTCATGGGCAAAACAGTCTCAGCTTGGTGAAGATGAATTAAATGTATCGCTAACTAAAAATAGAGTAGGGTGGTGAAAAATAAAGAAAAAACTAAAAGCACTTTTCCCCTGCCCCTCTCCCCTCTGCCCCCCGCTTCATTCTAGGCTCAACTTCACTCCTTTGTTCCCAACTCCTCTGCCTCCCCTCAGCCCCCCAAGTGCTGCAGTGATGATGGGGAATAGGGATTGTGGTCAGTCCATAACACCTCATCTCTGTCACTCCTTCCTCCTCACACCTTTTGCCTGCTCCAGCACAGGCTGCAGTGTGCCAACCTGCCTTCACTATGGTCTAGTGCATGGGATGCAGGGGCACAACTTGCTTCACCATGGTCTTCTCCACAGCCTGCAGGGGGGATAACTGCTCTAGCACCTGGCGCACCTCCTTCTTCTCTTGCTTTGGTGTCTGTGGGGCTGTTTCTCTCCCTTTCCCCCACCATTCCTCCCTGCTATGCATCAGTTTTGCACTTTCTTAAATACACTGGCACTGAAGTGCCAGCACTTCAGTTGAGGGGATCAGTATTGCTATGCAGTGGGTTGGTTGGAGTCTGGCATGGGGCAGCCTCAGCTTCCCCTCACAGAGGTCTCTGTAGCCTGCCCCCAAGCACGTGGGCACCTGAACGCCATACAAGTAACTTCACTGTAGGAGCTGCAGAGGAGGGACCTGGGCAATTTGGCAAATGAATTGAATAAAATAGTTTTCAGAAAAATGTGAGACATGAACTTGAGACTGGATTTGAACCTGTTCTCACTAAGGGTGAGAAACAGGTCCTCTCTCATTTCCATAAATGAAAGGAAAATTGGCTGAAAGATGCAGAATTGGAAATGATGTATCCTGAAATGGCACCATAAGCTGGATCACCATATACTAAAACGCTAAGAAGCTGAGAAACACAGCAATTGACTTTGTTTAGACAGACATGGTTTCATGGCTTCATGCTCTGCTATTATATTTAAGAAGTTCTTGAGAGAAATGGGTCAAGAGATGCTCCGGGATGTGATTACCACTATTTTATGTTAAATATTGTAGCAGAGATTTTGTTGTTATTTGGAAAACACCGATTTAGTTACAAAATCTGTTAAACAGCATGGGTATTTATAGTGGCAGTACAGAATGTGCGGTATAGAGGACAAGATTACAGAAATAAGGGTAATACTTCAGATCTCAGTAGGTGCAAGCTACTGAAGTATATAGCAATGATAGATCAAAGCAGAAAAGATGAGAAGAGCTGTCAAATCACTAGGTATGTTTAGGTAGGAAGAAAGCCTACTATTCGATGAAGACAACTTTTTATTAGTTACAAATAAGCCATGAACACTTGCTTTATTGATTTTTGCTGTTTTCAAAGTTCTCCATTCACTTTTCTGATGAATGAAGCCCAGTTTCACCTCAGAATAAAATGTTTTGACAGCAGCAAGAAACTTTTCCACTTTGAAACAATGTGTAGGTGAAATATAACACTAGAGGAATCTGATTTAGATGGAGGTCATGACTGCAGTACATTTAATCCATGCTACATTTTAAAAAAATGACTGATCTATAAAAATATGCCATGCTTTATTATAAAAGCACCACAGATTTTCAGAGCTACAGCTGGATACATATCTGTGAATTGAGATAAATGGAAGGTGATGGTAAAGTATCAAAACCTCCTTTACAACACAATGGTATCAGAATACAGATGTATAAGATGAAGACTTTAAGTCCAATTACTGTTCAGCAGTTTCCACAAATCAGTTTAATATTGATCTGGTGAAGTAATTTAAATTCATCAATTTATCAAGTAATTTAAATTCAGCAAAGTAATGATGGCAGAGACATACTTTGTGTCCAGTTCTGGGCCCCTCAGTTCAAGAAGGACAGGGAACTGCTGGAGAGAGTCCAGTGCAGGGCAACAAAGATGATGAAGGGAGTGGAGCATCTCCCTTATGAAGAAAGGCTGAGGGAGCTGGGTCTCTTTAGCTTGGAGAAGAGAAGACTGAGGGGTGACCTCATTAATGTTTATAAATATATAAAGGATGAGTGTCACGAGGATTGAGCCAGGCTCTTCTCAGTGACAACCAATAGTAGGACTAGGGGTAATGAGTTCAAACTGGAACACAGGAGGTTCCACTTAAATATGAGAAAACTTCTTCTCAGTGAGGGTGCCAGAGCACTGGAACAGGCTGCCCGGGGAGGTTGTGAACTCTCCTTCTCTGGAGACATTCAAAACCCACATGGACACATTCCTGTGTAACCTCATCTAGGTGTTCCTGCTCCGGTGGGGGGATTGGACTAGATGATCTTTCAAGGTCCCTTCCAATCCCTAACATTCTGTGATTCTATGATTCTGTGATACTCCAAAAGCTCAGGCAGAGTTCCACAATTTTATTCCAAAGCCTGCTTTACTGAAAATTACATATTCAATTTTTTACACCTTTTTTTTTTTTTTTAAAGTATGAAAGAACTATGTGACATGTTGCTCTTGGGGTTTGTCTTTTACAAATTAGTAACGGCAATACAGACTTGCTGAAAGTTAAAGGAGTACAAGGCTGAGTCCAGTTTGGTGATGGGGATAATATAATTTCCCCACATACAACTCTAGGTTGTATCTGTGCAGTCTCTAAACCAAGGCTCATTTTCCTTCCACAGTTTATTATCAATACCTCCACTTCTCTTGAGAACAAAAGTACCTACTGTTGATATACAGTTTGGTGAAAAGCTCCTTTGAGAACCTCTTGGCTGTCACTCTGTTGGCGTCCATTTTTATCATCATGTCCTGAGGAATTTCATCCAGGCTTTGGGATTGTATAAGGAGCAAATCATTCACTTTTGCTTTGACCCAAGATCTGTGAAACAAACAATGTATATTGTCTTGTGCAGGCTCAGTTTTAACAACATACTGTGGTTGTGAATACCTTGCATGGCAGTGTTCATCAGCCATGAAATTAAGTCAGTGCCCACATCCTGTGCTAGAAGAACTCCATGAACATGGCAGGTTTCTGCCTTATCCATGATGCCCACATGTGGGTCCTATCCCACCACAACTACTGATTCAAAGATGACTGGCTCCTCAGCAAGAATATTCTCTGATTCTGTGAAATGCCTTAGAAGACGGGTACATCAGGGGAATATTCATAGAATCACAGAATCATTTTGGTTGGAAGAGACCCTCAAGATCATCGAGTCCAACCATTAACCTAACTCTGGCACTAAACCATGTCCCTGAGAACCTCATCTACACGAGTAAGAAAGGGTGAACAAGGACAGGCCCACAAGGACATTTATCCCTTGCAGACCTAACAGATCCTGTAGCAGAGCCCTGGCAGCAGTAGCACAATGCTGCTCAAGAGCTGGTATGCTGGATGGCAAGAGAACAGTGTCACACACTTTGCCATGGAAACAAGGCATGAAAACAACCACAAGATGTCTGCTTTTAAAGAAAACAGCACAGGTAGAGAGACAGATCAAAACCAAGTGAAGTAGTTTGTATGATATATAATCTCAAAAATGAGAGGAACGGCTAAAGATGCAACACATCTGAGCTACTGTATCTTTCAGATCACATACAGTCTCTGTCTATGGACACTGTGGTCTGTCCTTGGTGGGGAGTTTTATCTGAAAATCAGCAGTGTCTATCTACGTCACCTCCCCACGGAAGCAGAATGATCTGTACTGGCAGTGGGATGCTGATGCTGGGTACTCTGCTGACCTCTTGCTGCCAACTGCCCAGCCTTCCTGCCCTCCCGCATGGTGACAGACGCTTCTTGCCAGTGACAGACTCTCCCTGGTTGATGTCAATGAGGTGCTTAAAAAAAGCTACAACTGACCCCACTTGCAACGTGCGCTGCATTCTTGGTAAGCTATTGGATGTTGTTGACAGTGAAACCTGGCAGTGCCCTGACTCCTGTGCTGCTGTTGTAACCTAAGCCTGTAAAGAGCAGAGGATCGATAGAACGTGGGGGACCTGCACGTCTTATCCAGGACCCTAATCCACTTCCCTCACCTTCAAACTACTTTTTTCCCCATCCCTCTGCATCTTATGTCAGAGATGTCTTCTCCCAAGTAGCAAGTGACAGGACAAGAGGAAATGGCCTCAAGTTGCACCAGGGAAGGTTCAGATTGGATATTGGGAAACATTTTTTCAGGGAAAGGTTTGTCAGCCATTGGAACAGGCTGCCCAGGGAAGTGGTTGAGTCACCACCCTTAGAAGTGTTTAAAAAACATGTAGATGAGGTTCTTAGGAATATGGTTTAGTGCCAGTGTTGCGTTAATGGCTGGACACCATGATCTTGAGGGTCATTTCCAACCAAAATGATTCTGTGATTCTTGCACCTCTTTAAATGCCTTAACCTGTAATGGTATGAAAGTTACCAAATACCCAGGCACGGCACTTCCCACAATTACAAATGCTGTTAATATGGTCTTTTGTCGACAATCAAGCTTTCTCCTTTACAAAAATTAAACCTGCAATTATACTATAGGCTGCAGGTGTATATTTTCTATGTATTTGGGGTTATCAAATGAGGTTTTTCATCAACTTCTTTCCAATCCTTTTATAAATATAAAATTAATTGAGTTAGTGCACTTCTACAGCACTTAGTTTTCTGGAGTAGCGTAGAATAAGGCTGTGCAATTTTTTCACTAGAAAGACCGTAATAAATGTAGCTACATAAAAGAGAACCTAAAAAAAATAGACAAAACCCCACAAATATTCTACTTTTAATGTTTATGAATATGTCTCTTCATAGGAGTATAAATTTTAGAACATCACTGTATTATTGCAGCTCTGACTGTTTAAGTGTTTATAGCTAGTCATTTCAAGCAAAAATGATCAAGGAAAAAAAGCTCTTAGTCTATTAAATTCTTCTTCCTGCTAGCATTCTATGACACAAGAAAGATCTTGCTTTTTTCCTAGTATTGATGACAGACTGAAAAAAAAAGCAGGATAAAAGTCTCTTAATACTATATAATTATGCATTTTTTTTAGAAAACACATAACTTAGATCTTCTTTAAAGATTACACGAAAATCAGTGAAAGGACTTGAGAACTTCTACAAGTTTGACATCTTCATTATCTCCAACTGTTTGGAAAATGGATGTGTGGAAAGTCCATATCAGTTACAAAACAGTGAAGACAAAGTGCTTTTGAAAATCCCATTCCAAATTTTTGTAGGCTTGTATTACGTACAAAAATATGTACAAGAATTTTACCAACCCTATAGCACAAATTTCTCACTTCCAAAATGAGAAAATGCCAGAATTTGCCTGTGTCATCTAATTTTCTTCTGTTTTGTTTTGTTTTTTTTTTTTTTTTCTGATTCCCACATTTTTATATGCATATTTAGCTTTTAATATCATGGCCAGATACTTCGTTTTCCTCCAAATCATCAGTGTCCAGAATATACAATGAACAACTAATCAATATTCCTTTTCATGCCTTTTATTCAATATTATTCCCAAGCACCATTGATCTTAATTATAAAGCCTCGTGACTCTCTCTTTCTCTTCTCTCCTATTTCTTTCCCCTTTTCCTTCAGCTCTTGCCCCAGACCCATTTCACCTCCTCTCAGATTCCACTCCAATGGACCCTGCAGCTGCTGTGCTACCCAACATGTGGCAGCACAAGTCTTTGTACACCGAAACAAAACCGTGGGTAAGAGAGATTATCTCTCACAGGCAGTTCCCTCAACCAGTTTGACTTTCTGCTGCTGAAGCAGAGTGCACACAGGGAAAGGGGTGGAAACACACAGCCAAGGATGGTGACAGAGCAGGACTTGGGCAACCCAGGCTGAGACTAGCTTAAACTGACACAGAACTACACTGTGAGTGATACAGGAACTTGCCTGTCCATGGCATAGGGCTGTGCCATTGAGCCATGCATAAAGGGAACAGAAACACACTTGTATACTGGGGACAGTAGGCTCCATCCAACCCAAAACTTTGTAAATCTTGCTAAAATCTCTTTGTCCTTCTGTCTTAACACAGACAGTGGCTAGACTAACAAAATTGAGGTAACAGGACACAAATTAGTACTACTTGTAAACAAGTTTCCATACTTTTTTTGGTTTTGTTTCCTTAAATAAGGCTTAGGTGTCTTACAAAATTCTTGTGCATTCATTAGCCTGCACAGATGCCCTCAGTGGGTATTTCCCTGGCTATACACAAGCTCAGAGACTGGTACATGGCAACTCAGGCTGAGCACAAAGGGAAGCATAGGATAAACCTACACAGTCCTTCGTAGCAATAAGCATTTTTACCTCTTATCCAGTGCTTAAGAACTACATATGATCTTTTTCAGATTACCTTCATAGTGAATACTGTTCTTGTTTTGTATGATGCATGTCTTTCAAACTTCTGTTACATTATATCTGCATGAACATACATACAGAAGTTGGCCAAAAATTTTCAATTCTAACTTCTACTAGCTAAAAAGCATAGGGTTCACTATGAACTGAGCATAAATGGTACTTACATGAACATATATAGACTTACAGAACAAAGAACTGTCACCAAATATATGTCTGTATACATGTGAACATGTATAAATTCGTGAACATTTGCACAACCCACACATTTCCCCTAGATTTTGCAGAATAGCATACAATAATGCCAAGGTATAGAGACAATGAAAGGGTGCTTCACTTATTTGTCAGACAGTGAAGCTTTGGGAGACAGGAATTAAAGATGTGAATTCAAAACAGGAAGAACAAAGGGAAAGAGAAATTCCAGCTGGAGACACCATGGCACTGCTCTGCTGACTCAAGCAGAAAAGGGACGAAGTTGTAAATTACTTAAAAACAATAGTTTTGTAAAAGGAAGCCATGTTATATAGGCATTAGTGGTCTTTCCACACCACACAGAGCTTAAAGTATGAATACATTTTAGATTTAAATATGGATGTCCATGCAATATGTTAGAAAAAAGTCTTTCCCATATGGTTATTGACACAAGCATAGACATTATATAAAGAGCTGCACAAATATACGTATCACTAAGCAGGATACTCTGTTTATTCTCGCATTAACATTTTTATATGTATATATCATATTCCCATACATTTAAAGTTTTCTCCTCTATCTGCTTCTTTAAAACTCATAGAAGTACTTACTGTGATGAAATTCACTTCTAAAACTGCAGAGACTGCTGCATGCCTAAGCAAGCCACTATTTGTTGGCTCATAATAATCTTTTCTGTGTCTGTTAGAATCACTGATTCATTAATTGTTTATCAAAATTTAAAACAGTTCATGAGTCACTCTGAAGATAAAATAAATAAATATTAATGAGCCAATTTCAACAGAATTCGTGTCCTCTGCCTCTAAAAGCTGAAAGACTGTATTTACTACATGTTAGAATTAGGTCTTGATACCTAATGTACGAGCAAATACAAAACATATTCGGGCCATACTCAGCAAATTAGAACTGACTGACTAGATCACCATGTTTCAAGGGATCAGTGCATCTTAGTCTTATTTGACCCAATTACAGATCAAAGACAGAAAGGACTGATTAACACAGAGGTGAAGTTAAAGTTATGTCTAAATGCATAGGTCTGATACAAATGGAGTGAAAAACTGAATGTTTGAAGTCTGAAAGTGATTCTATATGAGAAGATCTTAACACAACAGAAGCAAACCCTTGATCTCCAAAAAGACATTTGCACCAAATATCACTACAGAAGAAATTTTAGTATTCTTCACATCATATGAGGGAAGAAAATGAAGGCACAGAGTTTTGGGGAGTATAAAAATAAAGCTTTTGGGTTTGAATCAACCTGAAATTTTCATTAAGCCAAAACACTGGGTGAAGGGCTCTTCACCCATTTAATTTTTCAATAAAATTGAGTGAAATATACTATTTTGGAGAGTAAATGCTTTTATTTTGAAATCATGAGTGTGCTGAGAGACTTTTAAATCTGGGCCAATGCTGGTTCACTCTTGAAAATCCAAGTCTAAGACTTTTCAAAATAAATGACCTGGGATGAAACAGGAAACAGAAGTCCTTCCCTCGAGCCTTTACTTTCTTATTCTAGCTTGTTCCTGAACATTGTCGGCAAAAAAGATCCCCTCAAAATCTGAGGAAGAACAGGGAATATCCCGCAAAGCAATTGTACCTCTGAAACCTTAGGATTTAGACAGACATCACTGAGCCACCTTTGAGCCAAACTGACAGTGAAAAACCTTTTAAAAAAAACCCACAGTTTTTCTCAAGGAAGCTCAGCAGCAAGAGATTCTGACTAAGGTAGGTGGCTGGTATAAAGCAGATAAAATGGGAAATTCATCAAAATGGGCAATTTGCCTGTTACTCACTGACTAAAAGTAAGACAAAGAAACCTTTTTAATGGGCTTTGGGTCTTAGTAAGAGATGAAGAATCCTCTCGTCATAGAAACATATAATCATTTTGGCTGGAAGAGACCCTCAAATTCATTGAGTCGTACCATCAACCTAACTCTGGCATCAAGCCATGTCCCTAAGAACCTCATCAATGTCAAGCTGTTTATTTTCAGAGGTCATATCGGCTGCCTAGCAGAAGTCACAGCTTCAGCTTCAGCTACTCATGTAAAGAGTCAGGTTGTGGTAGTCCTGGAAGTCTTACTGCAGTTCAGCTGATGCCACACCACAGTGACACCCAGATATCATCTTTACACCTGTGTGCACTGTAAAACTAAAGGCACCTCCTCAGACCCAGATATCGAATCCAGCATTAAATGCAGAATATACCACTGTCAGTGAAGTCTGCATGTAAGAATACAGAGAAAAATACAATTGCAAAACTTATTGTGGATTCAGTATAACACAGTGCTACTTACATAACCTTCATAAATTTGCAGATATACTAGCTTTCTTTCTAATGTGTAGCTAGATAACATACATTTTCCCTAATAGTATCTTAAAATTCTTTACTTCATGCATTAACAGCTAACATAGCTCTGATATAATTTGCTTTTTGTCTTCAGTATATGCATGGAAGGACTTAGTTCATGTTACCTATTAACTGTGCTACTTTCTCTGAAGTCTACATAACTGTGCAAACAATATATGCGAAGCCTTTAAGACAGGCCACTGGTAACTAAAAGAAAGATTGTTTAAATTTATTGTTCTGTGCATATAAGATAACAATGAAGTGATTAAACAATTTTCTTATGTTCATGAAAAACATTTTCTTGCGCTCCTAAAAAGCATTCTCAATACGTCCTATCACAAGTTTCCGATCTGCAAACAAATATTGTTGCTGAGATTTAACACTCTCATTGACAGAAATGTCAGGGTCTTATTCTGTTTTACACCAGATAATTTATTTTCCTCTCGTTAATATTTTAAGCTTCCAAACCTAATGACACATTCCATTGTTCACATTTATTCAACAGAAATTAACAAACACAGTTGTCAAGTTAAACCTAAAGCTATTTAGTGGATCTACTGAAAATGTTAACTTCAAAATAAAAAGGGTGAAGGAATAAATGTTTCCATTGGATTGTGAAACAAAAGTTTTCACTTAGTAAAATTTTGAAAAAAGCTGTGGTTTCACAAGAAATGGGAAAAAAATAAATTCCACATAAGAATTCTTTCCATTTTGAAAAGCTTTTACTGCAAATGCTGCTAAAATGTTGAATCTCCACTTGATGTTAAACTTGCAGATAGAATACGGGAAATTAGCAGGTCATGTGCATGATTCAGATAAAAACTGGCAGTGCTGGAAAAATGTCATATAAAGCTGAACTCAGATACAAATATGTTCATCACCACAAAAATGGCCAGACAAATACTAGTTATCAGTCTTACTTTTCTTAGTGTCATATTTGCACCAAGCATGGATAAAAACAGCTTCTTACCTGCTCATTTACTTCTGGTCCATTGACGCGAGCCTGTAGGAGAGCATCATCAACAAGTGAATGAAAGTTTAGAAGGACGTGTTCAATGTCGTATGTTCCACTCATGGCACCTGAGAGCTCCTCCAGGGCCTGAATATATCCCCGCCAATGCAGATCAACTTCTGCCACGCTGGCTAAGCAGCCTCGGATGACGTTGAGGCAGTAGCCCATACAGGGCTTACTTAAAGTCAGGCCTTGGCAGTGGGGACAGTATTGCATTCTCAGCAAAGCTCTGCCACAGTCTTTAGAGAAATGCAGATGATCTGTTGTATTGATCACTTCAATCCCCAAATTAAGAGCCTGCAAGAAAGTCCGGCTGGGTAACAGTGATCTTCCCATTTGTCCTATGGCCTTTTTGGGAACGTTACCAAAGGGCCTGATGTCTCTTCTCACCATTTGGAGGCACTCTGCATATTCCAGTGAAATGTCAGACAGACCAGGGTTAATCACGTGGTTGTAGACTATTGGGAACAGGGTGTCAAAAAATCTGTTGACAAATTCCTCTGTGCTAACATCCATGCCAAACACGAAGAGCCCAACGTCTGTGAAAAACTCCTGAACACATGTGGTAGCCTCAGCAACCATGTTTCTATATGCATTGCAGAAAAGTGTGCTTGTGTAATTCTCAGCCAGTCTGATAAGTGTTTCAAAGGTTTCTGTAATAATAATAATAATAATAATAATAATAATAATAATAATAATAATAATAATAATAAAGCTCATTTTATTTAAGATTTAAAAAATAAGAAGTTAGAGTAAGAACTTATACCAATTACATCAGGACATCTTACATTTATCCTGAATGCATTTTTTGCATTAGAATTTATGAAGAGACAAACTTCTCATGAACTGTGACAACTGTCTTTTTTATATAAGCAAACACCTTACAAGTAAAGTTACAACACAATTAATAATGTATATGTTTTCTTGGAAGGCTATATTAATCACAGTCTAAAAAAATATAAAAGACAATCAACTGTAAGCTGTGTTATGATGTTACAAAATACAACAAAGCCCTACTGTATCTGTCTATGTATATACGTACATTAACTCATCTTATGACTCATTCTGCAATTTGCAACAGAAAGTTAAATGTTCTCAGTCACTCCAAGTCATTCCTCTTACCGTCCTAAATGGATGGGTAAAAGTAACATTAAGCAATTGAAACCACTCTTCCATTCCATTAAAACGTGACCTTTACAAGATCAGTCTTACAGAGGAAGAAGGTCTACCAAACATAAATGAGAACGTGCTTTTAAACCATGTTGTTTGGTCTGGCAATTACCGTGGTCAAGCAAAGTGATAAAATATACAGAATTTCTCTCCTCGGGCACTGTGATAGATACACCCTTTCTAAGCCTCAAAATCCACATTATCAGTAAAGCCTGAATGAATAAACTTGACTTTTACATGTTAGGTGCCAATCCTTGAGCACACTGAGTAGTTTTTTTAAGAAAACAGTTAGAGTGTACTGGAAAAGCATTCTCTTCTGACTTGATCTATGCTGGTTTTCAAAACAAAAACAGAGTGTTCAGATTGAGGAATTTCCTAGATCTGGCTAAGCAGTTTGTACATCACAGAAGGCAAAAAGAGCAATATACAGCTTGAAAGGAAACTTAGCTTAAAGTTCAGAATAAAAATACACAGAAGCACATATTACAAGTATAAACCCGTTTTATCCACTGGATGGCTATGACTCAGTAACTCTTTTTTATTAATCATGTTTTACAAGTTCTCACATATTTATTTGTTCATACTTTTTTAAATGGGATCCTACAGAAATAAAGGAAAAGCATGAAGTACAGTTAATACAGTAAAAAAATTATGATGTTAAAAATAGGCAGAATCAAGTAGTGTCAACCTCTGTCAGGCAATTACTGAAGAAATCTTAAGTCTGATGTTAAGTCACTGACTGAAAGGAATGGTAGAAGACTCAGAATAATTTTAATATAATAACCAAGACTAGCTATTTGCATCATTAGTATATATCCATGCATAAGAATAAATGTATTAAATTCTGATAAAAAGCTTGTTCAGGTCAGTGAAATGATTCTCACTGACTTCAGTGGGTTTGAGATTGTATGTTTTGTGAAAAGACCACAAAGAAAACAGGAGCACACTAACCTGCTTATACTACCTATGCATGCTTTTTTTTCTCCAATAAAAATCGGGTACAACCTTATAAATCAGAGTAATTACCTCTATTCCTGTTCTATTATCTATTAACTCGTAGTTTCATTTGTCACACCACCCTTAAGACTGGCTTTGCTATGTCTCTCTTTTTTGTTCCTCTAACATTCACATAAGAAAGCAAGCATTGACTGTCCATAGTAAAGAATAGGACAGTGCATCCTACTTGTCATTCTTTTTTTTTCATTACTATGGCACATACATATGTTCATCTCTCCTAAAATTATTTTCAGTACAAGAATTCATACATGTCAGCTATCACAGTGATTCAGTAAAGGGTTTGATCTCTTTCAAAAGTCAGACTCCTGAAGTCAGGACCCTACATGGATCTGGGCTGCTACCAGTGGAGACTTACTCAATACAGCAAAGCCTCTTCAGCTTATCCTATAAGTTGACAAGCAGACATGTCAGCTGAGTAACTCTGTAGACCACAGCTGTCTGCATCACCACTTGCTCTTTGACTTCTCCCAACCTTAGCACTTCATGCCAGATCATACTTGAGACACCCGCACCACACCTCCTGTTTGTAGGTGTGCACATGTGTATGGGAGACCCATGTCCTTCTGAAGCAGCAGATAAGACACAACATACGAGACAGGACATATTAGATTGGTTAAGATGCTCACTTCCAGGTGACTGAACCAAAGATGAGATCTTCACCAGCTATAAATGCAGTCTGGACACCTAGCTCACACAGAGGCACATACACATAGACAGCTGAATTGCAGACTTAAATACCATTACTGCACATTGTGTATCATTTTTATTGGAGGGAACAAGGTACACAAAGAAAGTACAGTCCTACTATAGAGACTTTATTTAGTTGCCTGAGAGTGTTTAATACCATTTTCAATGGTGGATGCCATTTATCTGCTTGTCCGGAATCACAGAGGTATTGTGCAGGTTCTGTGTCAAAGCTACAGGCTTTGTGTGGAAGTTTTGTATTCAAAATTGTACTAGATGGCTGCACTTAGACAACTGAACTAAATTCTAGATTCAGTCATCACTGATTCAAGATCCCTTAATATAAAAGTTTGAAGCAGCCAGAATACCAAAGAGAAAAATTTAAGTTAAATTGTTTCTTGGTTTAGATGGTGTAAAATAATAGTCTGAAGAATATTAAAGCCTTCTAGGAAAATGGTGATTTTAGCAACTGTAGATTCACTCTTTTACACAAATTTTGCCAATGCGTTGGATGAAATTTGTTCAAGTGGGCAATGTTAGTAAAATAATGATATTATAATAATCTCTTAGAATGACATGAATAAGGTTTTTATGACCCTTCTCCATTTTTTATTATTACATTTTCCTAGATGAAAACCATAAAGTATGTGATCTAAAATGCCTGTTACAATCCATGGCTGCAGTATCCTATTACCAAGAGCAAAAATATTAGATGAAAATATAAATCATGCTGCACAAGGATAATCAATAGATTTTACAATGTGGTCTAAACAATAACAAAACTTCAAGACTGAATCACATTGCTAGTTCCCAGCAACCCACGAATGAATGAACACAGTAATCAACTATTATTGAATATTTGTACTTTTTCTAAAAAGCATACGACAAAACTGGCCACTTGTGTTTACACTTCTGCATCGTGCTGTTTAATTGTCATTTTAGGATTTCTTACAAAATTTGTTTGTCAGGGCTATTCTACTGGCACGTTTCCTACTTTATAACTGGCAAAGGTATTCCATAGATTTGGTCTGCTCATGGATAGCTTGAAGAATGACAGACAGCAAAGATGACCTATGTTTACTTTCACTATTGAACAGCTCCTGTGAACACCTTATGATGGTAATCTATGTCATTTACAACACTTTTGGAGACTTCAATGACAAATCCAGTCATGCTGCTGCAAAACTTCAAGCATATCACAGATTTAACAATGTGTTTTTCCATCTGTTAAGTCTATGGGTCCAGACTAACATCATCAGTCTTCTATTATTCAGTCATGTAAAAAGAGTGGTGTTTTCAATAATTATAAATCAAATACATATAAAAGAAATTGTAAATGTAACAAAGATGAGCCAGACAAGCTCTTTTACATGTTATTTGATTATTTTTTAATCTGCAGGCTCAGTGCATCTTATCTCCATCTTTTATGAGATCTTTGTAGTTCCCACTATACAATATCCTACAGATACCTTCTGCAGCACTACTGTGAATAATGCCTAGTGTCTACCATGGGTTGGTTACATGTCTATTTTTCTTTGGCTACATTAAAATTTTGATTTGTACACTCCTAAGTCAAAAATCAGGGCTGCCAATATATTAACCCATTATTTTTTCAAAAGAACAGTAACATCTCTCTTCTTGGTTTTGCTAAGAAGGAAAAAAACAGAAGGCTAGGAAAAAAATGTAGATAAGCACTTGTTTTATGTATTGCATTTATTCAGCTGATTCTTCATATCAATACATACATATATTCTTTTTTTTTTTTTTTATAGCAGTGTATTTAACAAACATATGGAACTCAATAAATTATAACCAGACAGGCTAAAATCCACTATGGACATAGTTAGTATGCCTTTCATAGTTTAGAGGGGATCCAAAACTGTTTAGCCTGAATTACCTTAAGTGTCAGCCTATAATATAAAGGCATCCAGGTAACTAAATCCAAGCAAAGCTGAAAAAACTAATAATATTATTAATTTATTATGACTTGAAAAATCCTGTTGCCACTTGCCATTAACATTTGGTGATCTCATATGTTTTCTTTCTGTTTATGGGCAGCATAAATAATCCAGAATCATCAAACTCTCTCTACTAAAGATTTATAGACTAATCAACCGCATCTTGACTAATGAATTAGTCAAAGAGAATGTCTCAGGTGCAGTCTGCAGCCTAACAAATAAAAAGCATTCAAAGTTATGGAAAATAAAAATTATGGAAAAGAAATTAACCAATCCAGTATTAAATACATCTTTGTTTAAAATATATCAAATAAGGAAATACATATAGGTGGGAAATTCAGTGTAATTATCCCTAACTACAAAGTAGTACACAGTGTCAGATACACTGCAAAATCCCCTAATCATTTATCATATCAGAAAAATGAGCTGGAAGAATAAAGGCTTCGGGACATATAAATCAGTTATAAGCGATGGACTCATTAGGGCATTGCCTGTGGAGGTTATATGGGAGAGAGATCAAAAGGGTAAATGCCAGCAGAAGAAAATTGAGACTCACTAATACTGCTCTTCATTAAAAGATATTTTAAATTAATCCATTTCATAGATTATAGATTCACTATTTAAGTCAGTAAGAAAACAAGTAGAACAGATTAAACCTACAGCCTGATCAACTTCGTGTTGCCAAGTGTTAGTGAAACACCTCAGGCTTTACAGCCGTAACTACTCGTAACAGACTTCCGAATTTGTCAGGTCTTGTTTGGTCTTGAATTTATTTGAGAAGGAAAAAAAAACAAAACAAAACAAAACAAAAACAAAAACAAAAACAAAAAAACAAACAAACAAACAAAAAACCAAAACAAAACAAAAACACACTTGAATAGTAATCAGCTGACCATTGCCTAAGTTGTTCTGTGTTCAGTGGCAAATTACTGAGGTATCAGGAGTTTCTTGTGTATCCTGTGACTTTGGTTTAGTTATATTGTTTGGTTTCAGCTGGGATTTTTTGTTTGTTTGTTTGTTTGTTTGTTTTAATCTTTATGCAATTGCATAACTCTCACCCTTTAAAATATTACCCAGAGGACAAAAAAATTAAATCATGATGTAATCAAGCCCTACAAACAGAGGGTAGGTAAGAGTGTGCCCCATCAGCAAATACAAGATTGGAAATTGGATTGGAAAAGACTGGAACAAATAAAATTAACCCTGAGAGGGACTAAGACCATCATAGAAGAAACCTTCACCAGCAGCATCACACTCCTGCCAGTGGAGAGCTCAGGACTGATGATTCATCTGAGCAATGCACAGGAGGCTTGAGCAGAGCACCAGAGAAAAGCATAGACATGAGGAACTTGGTGTGTAATAGTATTGGTTGGAATGTTAATAGGAATTAGTAATCACGGATAATTTGGGCTGTAAGCATTAGTGTCACTGCAATTACACTAAAAAGAACTATTGCACTTTGAAATGCTGCTTAGACATCAATCAGAGAAATAGCAAATTCTCTCAGGTCCACATACAAGATGTGTTCTCCTTTTTGTCCATAATGAAATTGTGTGGACACATAAGAAACTGATTCTTTAAAACAAACAAACAAACAAACAAACAACAGATTCTTTTTAAAAATTATTTATTTTTTTTAAATTTAATATCCTAAAGAATCTGCCCCAAAGCCAGGTGAGACAAATCTCACTCATGATTATGCTACATCTATTCACTAGTCTGAACTGATAATTGTACTTCTCATGGTTATTTTATAATCTCCTTACTATCATCACTCAGTGTTAATCTGTTCTTAGTAATCCTGATACTGATTTTTTGTCATGTAGAACTTGCTTTCTGAATCAACAAATCCATGTTATTTTTCTTCTTCTTCTCCATTTTCCTATTTATACATTCTAGAACAGGCCCAGCACCGCAACACGACACCTGTTCAGCTGATCTGACACTATGATCTCCAACTCTTCTATTTGTTTTTTATAAAATGTTGGAATAAAATTATCTTTCTTTTTTTTCTTTCAGTTATCTGGAGCTTCATTAATTAACTTAATGAAAATAATCACTATTGGTTCAGAAAATTCTTTTTGAACTTTTCAGTGAAACTTGCTGCTGTTGATTTTAAAATATTTAGCCTTAGAATCTGCTATTTAATATACTCCTAAATTGTAATGGGAATGTAAAGTGTTTAATGATACCTTGACATATGATATTTTAATATTGAATGACTGTTATATGAACCAATGAATGATTATCAAATGGTTATTATTTCGTCCAGTTATAATCACTGATTCCACTTTTCTCCCCAAACTGTTGTTTTGTTGTTACTGTCTGCTGTTACTGTCTGTTGTTACTTTTTTTAATAGTGATGATTATGGGATGCCATTTTGAAAACAACAGAATATTGGTTTGTATGGTATCAGTCAAAGAAATAATTAACACCAAATAGAGGTCTACCAAACTCTTTTTTTCTTTCTTCTTGGATTCTGTTTACCTTCTCTCCGATTTTGCATTATTCTGTTTATTTCACAGGCAATACTTTCTTGTTGGAGGAGAATATTTCTAAATTATTAATAGATTGCTTACTACCTTGGAATGAAGTATACTCAGAGTTGCAAGCAGAAAACTCCGGGGGATCACAGCTTTAAACTGATATATAACAGAGTTGTACGAAAATCTCTTGATGTAAAATGTTGTGCATAGTTTGCAAAAGGACATTAAACTGATAATAATTTATGATGTGTCTTTTTACACACTTGCCATAATAAATAAGGAAGGCAAGTAATCTCAGATGTATTAAAGGGTATTTTTTGTAAAGGGAAATTTGGAATTTATAGCAGGATGATGCTGAAGGTTAGAAAACTTAATCGATAAGAAGAGTAAAATTCATCTCACATAACTTCAAACATACATATGTGAGCTAGTCACGCAAAGCTCCCCAAAAGTCAGGTGAGAGAAACAAGCACTTCTAAGGCATAATTCATCTGTCTGACTTCAGGTGACTACTTTTGGTTGAGATGAACTGCACTCCGGAAGTGTTTATCCCCCTCCTTTGACTATAAAGGGACATTAGAACAAATCACTCAGATTAAAAGATCGATATTTAGTCAGGGTGAATTCCTAAGATTTCTGTAAGGAACTAGTATTAATAGAAAGTGTCATCGAATATAATATGATACTGCAATTTATATGAATAAAAAGCTGAGATGATCATGCTTCTACAAAGTGGTTTTAATGGTAGATAAATGACAAACTTCTAATATATTTATGCAAATCCTCTTTCCTTCTGCACAGATGGGAATGTGTTTTTCTTAGAATGAAATAAAGTATATATTTGATTTCCAAAGGGTTACCTGAGCATCACTACTTTATGTGCTAGCTTTGTAAAAAGTAATTACAGGGAATCACAGAGGAATTACACATGAAGAGAAAGAACAACCTCAGGAAGATGTCCATAAAGCTATGATGATGACTGACATCAGATGAAGCTTTTGTCTTTATACCTGAAAGTTTAGAACCTGATTTTTTTTTCCACTTATCCCAGTTTTTTGCTGGCAGTACTCACTCAAATTCAGTGTGTTTTTGATTTACACAGGTTAAAGTGAAATGATAATCAGGTTCTAGCAGATGCAGCACTACAGATCAACATTTCTTGCACATCAAACAAGTAAATATATTCATTTTGTATCACTGCATATTTAATCTGACAGCTTTCTTCTAAGTGTTGGTTGAAGTCTGGTGAATTCCTGCATCTGATAGTCTGAGGAATTCCATGCTAAAAATCATCACACTAGTCAGTCAAAGAAATCTGAGGAGTTTGTTTACTTAACTTATGACTACATGTCATGGGTTTCAAAGAGCCTCTAAAGAGTTTGATACAGGAATAGAGGCATTTATTGTCTTTCACTTTGCTTCACTCCATTTTTATTGAGAAAAAAAGAGAGGAAAAAAATGTCCTTTAAGGTTAAATTTCTTAAACAAACATACATATATGCACTTCAACTTTCAGACAGGTTAATAACATACCATTTCTAACTTGACAAGACAGAAAATCTCAGGAGGTGGATAATCAGGCAGACAAATACGCTTATTCCCAATTACAAGAGGAAAATAGCACCTGTCAACCACAACACAAAAAATCCAGTTCTATAAACTGGTTAGGCAAAGGCATACAGTTTTAGCATATAAACTTATCAAATTTAAGAGAAATTCAGAAATTATTTCAACACTAAGGAAGTCTCAGGAGAGGGAAATTGTTTCTAGAAGGGCTTTTTTGTGACAGTTGTACTGAATGTTCTGTGTAGCTGCTTTTGATGGTAACAGCTCAGGATCAAATATTGATATGGATTGGAACAGTTCACTCTACTTTGACTCACCCTTTCTTACCCCATATGACTCCTGATTTTAATACAATTAATTTCTACACTAACTCATAACCCATTTTTAGCAACTAAGAACTAAAGAATATGTATTAAATGCTCCATTGCTGTTAGTAGTGTTGACACTTGCCTTTAGCTCTACTTCCAATTCATGCACACTTTAGAATGCAGACACAGCTGAAGTACAACACATGAACCCTCTTTGCTTGCATTCTGCTTGCTCCCCACTAACACTTACAGGGTTTTGTGCAGTTATTCAAGCCCGCAGCAGAAGCTCTTGAGGTGAAAGTTCTGGATATGCTCCACGATGTTCGAGCTGTTTTAGCAGAATGGTTTTTACCATGAAAAAGGTAAAAACACATTACATACTGTTTATTGTAAGCTTCCCATGTAGTCAGTTAAGATTACTGAGTATACTACACACCAGAACATATCTATAGGGAACGAAAAAAAAGAAAAAAAAAAAAAAACACCTGGCAAAGCGATGCTTCTCCCTATAAATTCTGGGGGACCTACTGCACTTGTAGCTTGTATCATGTAGAATGGCCTTGGCCAAGGGGAAAACCCATCTAATTTTTCAGTTTAGATCTCTGGCCTCATGGCACCAACAAACAAAATGTAAAAACCTGGATTTCTTTATATAGTCTGGATTTCTTTATATAGTCCATGTGTGTTGTCAAGACACAGTCTACTCTATGAATATTTTTGACATCCTCTTCTTTAATACCAAGCCATTTCTCTCATTAGATTATTTCACTTATTATTACCTGATTTTGTTTGGCAAGATGCTTTTTAATGACTATTAATGTTGAGCTCAATGGGCCAAAGAACAATAGATGTTAGATGTAAATGTAAATCAAATATGTTTACTGTATGAATAATTATGTAAATATAGGTTCATGAAATTATTCCCTTAAGTTTTACACCTTCATGCTCTTTAACTTTTACAAATTCTTTCCAAATATATTTTTAATGCTACATTTTTTTGCTTTTAGAGATATCACACATACAACCAGTACATGATTTACACTTACTACACAGCTTTACTGGGGGTGCCTTTCACTCTACCACTATTTGCAGATGCTCTGCTAAGCCCTATTTTGCAACTCCTGCAGCAGCACTGACAACTCATACATTCTCAAGGCATGGAATGCTTTCCAGGAAGGAAGTGGAGATAATAGCTGCTGGAGATGTGTGTCTCTTCCAAAATACAAACCCACTGTGATTTCCACCCCATCATGTGATCTGCACCATCATCCAGTGTGACAAGGGGTATGTGTTCCTTGCATGACTCAAAAATAAATGGCTACCTCTCCATTCCCTTTACAGCTGTGTATCCCAGCTTATGCAGGACTGTAATATCCCTCACTAAATAATAAAACCACATAGAAACAAAGGCTTGAGCTGTCCTCTAACCCATCCTTTGAAACCAGGGCAGGTTCAACTAGATTTATGATCTTACATTTTAACTTATGTATCTAGTTTATTCTTTAAAAATGTGCAGTAATAGACAGGCCACAACCTTCAAGACAATCATTCCAGTGCTTCACCACATTCTCATTTGTTCTCACCAATAAAAACAGATTATTTACTTCTTCCCCCTTTTAGGTATTTCAGATTAGGTCCTACACACCTGATAGCAGACATCTCCAAAGACCAAATCTATCTCCAAAGTAGATGAGTCTACATCTCGGCTAATCAGTGGAGAATGACAAGCTATATGTTTATGAGTATCTAGTGGAGTGCCTCAAGGGTCAGTACTGGGGCCTATATTATTCAATATATTCATCAATGATTTGGATGAGGGAATAGAGTGCACTATCAGCAAGTTCGCTGATGACACAAAGCTGGAAGGAGTGGCTGACACGCCAGAAGGCCATGCTGCCATCCAGCGAAACCTGGACAGGCTGGAGAGTTGGGCAGGGAAAAATTTAATGAAATATAACAAGGGAAAGTGTAGAGTCTTGCATCTGGTTAGGAACAACCCCAGGTTCCAGTATAAGTTGGGGAATGACCCAATTGGGGAATTAGAGAGCAGCATAGGGGAAAGGGACCTGGGGGTCCTGGTGGACAGCAGGATGACCATGAGCCAGCACTGTGCCCTTGTGGCCAAGAGGGCCAATGGCATCCTGGGGTGTATTAGAAGGAGGGTGGTTAGTAGGTCGAGAGAGGTTCTCCTTCCCCTCTACTCTGCCCTGGTGAGACCACATCTGGAATATTGTGTCCAGTTCTGGGCCCCTCAGTTCAAGCACAGGGATCTGCTGGAGAGAGTCCAGTGCAGGGCAACAAAGATGATTAAGGGAGTGGAGCATCTCCCTTATGAGGAAAGGCCAAGGGAGCTGGGTCTCTTTAGCTTGGAGAAGAGGAGACAAAGGGGTGACCTCATTAATGTTTACAGATACATAAAAGGTGAGTGTCATGAGGATGGAGCCAAGCTCTTCTCAGTGACAACCAATGACAGGACAAGGGGTAATAGGTTCAAACTGGAACTCAGGAGGTTCCTCTTAAATATGAGAAAAATTCTTCACAGTGTGGGTGACAGAGCACTGGAATAGGCTGCCCAGGAAGGTTGTGGGTTGTCCTACTCTGAAGACATTCAAAACCCGCCTGGACACCTTCCTATGTAACCTCATCTAGATGTTCCTGCTTTGGCAGGGGGATTGGACTAGATGATCTTTCGAGGTCCCTCCCAATCCCTAACATTCTGTGATTCTGTGATGCTGTGAGTTCCAAATTCAAATATAGCTCTCCCTGACTAAGTACCTAAAAAATGTTTTGTGATTTTTTTCAGAATAGCATCACTTCTCTAACTTATGTTTACTTTGGGAATCACTAAGGTCTCTACATCATTTCAACAGAACAACTGCTGAGTCAGTCCTTTTCCAATCATAGAATCATCTTATTCTTACTTAAATGCAGAATTTGCATATGTCCTCATTGAATGACAACCCACTATTTTGAATTTTAGATCTATCTTCCAGCCTGTGCATGAGGTCTTATTGCCCTCCCTCACTTGTTGAGAGCACACTAATTATTTCACCCTTAACACAGTAGTGAAAATGGTGGCTGTATTTGCCCAAGAACTGCAACTGAAGTGTCTTGATTCTGACCATGAACATTGGCTAAGCAATCAAGTACAGGTTTCCAAAAAGTTTTGCATCTGTTTAGTGGCAATTTAATCAAGATAATTCCCTACTTACTTATGAGAATGGCATGTTGAATAGTGTAAAAAGGCTTAGGAAAGACAAGTGACTCAACATCTGTGCTTCTCACATACCCACATTTTGGTTTCATTTCCATATAGGAAAATTAGATTAGCTTGACCCAACTTGTCCCCTGTAAACATGATTTCATTGTTACTTAACAACTTGATATGTTCCTGTATTTGGCTTTTAAATATTTCAGCTTTTTATTCCCAATAATGAATGAATAATGAAATGAAGCTATGAAGTCTAAAAGACACCAGCTTCCCCATTTCTGGTTTGGTTTTTTTTTTTTTTTTTTTGAAAGACCCTTTTCAGTCTTTTGCAGGGTTGTTCCGGAACTGTGTAAAGAGGTCCTTTCTCTGTTAACAGTCTGATCAGCATTGGTGACAGCTGGGC
Source organism: Streptopelia decaocto (assembly GCF_964273445.1). Taxonomy (NCBI): domain Eukaryota; kingdom Metazoa; phylum Chordata; class Aves; order Columbiformes; family Columbidae; genus Streptopelia; species Streptopelia decaocto. The sequence goes on from NC_138663.1 coordinate 160,314,131, forward strand.
TTGAGCAGAATTAACTATTTCCAATGGAACCTATGAGAACATTTGGCCCTTTTTAATTTTTTTTTTTTTTTTGCTTTTTTTTAATGACTCTGCGTGATTTATATCATTATACTTCCAGAAAAACATATACTGTGATGTCAGGTATTCATACGCATTTTACTTTTGCAATACAACGTATAAGGTTCATTATGAAGCTTTGTAATTTATACTGTTCAATTCATATATAATCTTGAACGTATGCATGCCAATACTGATGAAGGCAGTGATGTTTACTAAACAATGCCAATGCCAAACTCAAAACCCACAAGGAAGAAGGCAGTGAAAGAACACGTCAGTTTAGCCCACGTATCACACAAGTACACAAGGTGGTGGGTGGTGATTCATCTCAGCTACCACCTCAGCTAAATACTGTATTCCCTTTTTTTTTCGACAGTAGAAGGTTGTGGGGTTGTTTAAGGCATGATTCATCTGACCTATTTAAGATGTTTATGGGAAGAATCATGCCAAAATACTTATGAGGAGATGAATCATGCCTCAAAAGTGCCTCTCTCAATTTTCTATTGAGGGAGCTGATGGTGACAAGCTCAACAATCCAGTCTATTATACTAATAATCATTAGTGTTGCTATTTCACCTGTATAACTTGGTTATCTTAGTTACAAACTTACTAGTAACTTCTGTATTATTGACATATTGGCTCACAACTTCTGTATTATTATTATTATTACTTAGAACTTCTGTATTATTGACATGTAAAAGCTTCATCTGAATTTCCACTGTAGAAAATTAGATCAAACTATGTCTCCTCCAGAGATTTTTTTGTCAAGAGATTATTTTCTTGCTACTAGATTTGTTTTTAAAATTATATGTTCATCTAACCTCAATTGCATGAATGTCATCTATAACATAGAACAAATTCCTGGTGAAAGTAATGAACTCTTAAAGAAAACATACATCCTGTACAGAAGCTGAACATTATACCTCAGCAAGGTGGAAGTGGTGCCACGTTTCTTTTTGATGTCTGCAGTTAGTTTAATGTTGATCTAACAGCCCCACAAGACACATATGTGTGCATCTCCTTTTATACATACATATTGAGCATATACAGGCTTGTATACCTCATAGGCTATTCCTTCACTACAAGAGGCAATTTTGAAACATATGTATTAAGTTATCAACTAAAGTTATTTTATCTTTTAATTTGTTTCTCTGTCAAACCATTCTGGTTCTGTGTTAATAAACAAAATATATAAGATGAAACAGTGTAAGGCATAAAGCAGACTGCATTTTGCTTATGTAGACAGACAGATTTCAGAGACTTTTGAATATGACTGACTCAACCAAAAGATAATCTGATATATTCAACCACTCTTGATACATAAATTGTGTCTTGAAATTGTAGCCTAGATTTTAAAAATCTATTCTCTACGTATTCTCACCTCTGAACTTGACTGTCTGTCAGAACACTACCACAAAAGACACATGCAATACATAATTGTCAATACCTACATAGTGTAACATCAAGAAACAATTAAGTTGGAATCCCAAAATGATTATGCACTTGCAGCATTTACAAGATACACATGCAGAATCACTTTTCTTGAAAAAAAAATGTATATTCTAAGGTACTGAAGAAAGGCAAAATGTTTGTAATGTTAAATTAGACTGCACTGCCAGTATTTAACACACTCCTAAAGCTATTCACCAATAATGGATAACAAGCCTACCAAAGAAACAAGGTCTAGGGAAATAATTTGACCACTGGACCCATAACTAATTACTTACTCCCAGGTTTATTTTAGATCACTCCTCTTAGTTCTTTCCAAGATAATATGTGTGGTTCTATAGACCACAGGGACCACTTAGAAAAAACAGTATGAATTAAACTGTAAACTTTGGCATGCTCCACACTCTTCCAATATTGCTCCAGAAAGCTTCTCACTCCCTATATCCTTCTGATATCCTTGAGCATACAGCAGCCGAAATAGCTCAGTTGGGAGAGCGTTAGACTGAAGATCTAAAGGTCCCTGGTTCAATCCCGGGTTTCGGCAAAAAGGTTTTTACAGAGCGATCTGGATTGTTGGGCTGAGGCCAACTGTATGAGGTTTAACAAGGCAAAGTGGCCAGGTCCTGCACTTGGGTCACAACAACCCCATGTAATGCTACATGCTTGGGGAAGAGTGGCTGGAAAGCTGCCTGGTGGAAAAGGAGCTGGGGGTGTTTATCAACAGCTGGCTGAATATGAGCCAGCAGCATGGCCAAGAAGTCCAAGGGCATCCTGGTGTATTAAGAATAGTATGGCCAGCAGGTCTAGGGAACTGAATCCACCTGTACTTGGCACTGGTGAGGCACCACCTTGAATACTCTGTGCAGATTTGGGCCCCTCACTACAAGAAAGACGTTGAGTTGTTGGAGGGGCCTGGATCACAAGTCTGATGAGGAGCAGCTGAGGGAACTGGGGCTGTTTAGCCTGGAGAAAAGGAAACTGAGGGGAGACCTTATCACTCTCTGCAACTACCTGAAAGAAGGTTGTAGCATGGAGGGGATTGGTCTTTTCTCCCAAGTAGCAAGTGATAGGACGAGAGGAAATGGCCTCAAGTTGTGCCAGGGGAGGTTCAGATTGGATATTAGGAAAAACTTATTCACAGAAAGGGTTGTGAAGCACTTGAACAGGCTGCCCAGGGAAGTGATTAAGTCACCATCATTGGAGGTATAAGTGACATTCTTAGGGACATGGTTTAGTACCAGAGTTAGGTTACGGTTGGACTCAATGATCTTGAGGGTCTCTTCCAACCTAAATGATCCTATGATAATAGCTTGGTTCATTTTGGTAGGTTTCTAAATCCTTCATATTATTGCAGACAGAAAAAAAAAGCATTTTAAGAAAAGAAGCGTCATGTAGAATCAAGAGTGCACAGACATCCAACTGGTACATAAAAAGGATGTGGTCATTCTGCTCTAGAAGAGCACCCTAAGTGGTGTGGACATGAGCCACACTGCATTATTTGGCCTGCAGTCTGACAATGCCTCATTAGGCCTGCATCGTTAGCAATGCTGATATAGCTTACATCTACTTCTGGACAACCTTTCTTCTGTAATCTGGAAGACAGTGCTGCAATGCTCTGTCTTGTGCATCTTTTGTCTCACTTCTGAATTTTGTACTTGGTTCCAGAACTCCTGATGGGGCTTCCTCACCCTCTACTAATAGAGATCAAAACGATAAACGAGGTACAGCAGAGAAAAGCAATAGAATTTGTGTGCCTTCTACTAAAGATTGAAAGTGGCAGCCCTATTCTCCACTCAGTTTAGCAGATGCTGCCTTTTAATCCCCTGCCAAATCCAGTTTCACGAGAAGATCACAAATTAAATGATTTCCTGAACTGGCCGCTTGCCTAGCGGTGACAAAATGGGCATGACCACAACTCTTCTCCAGACTGCAGTTCACAAAAAATGGGGTGGGGGATAGAACACCAAGAACACTGATCTCCTGTGACCATCCAAGGAAAGAAAACTTCCATTTCAGTTCCAACAGTACCTCTTATAATAAAGCCATGTAAATTAGTCCTACTTTAATCCTAAGGGATGATAGATAATTGCAGCTCTTGAAAAAAGACTGTTATTCTGAACATAGGATATTCAAAAGCTGTAAAAGCTTTCTCCATGACCATGAAAATCATGTGTTTAGCAAACAACAAAATATTCCCTTCTTGTAGTCCATGCATGCAGGAACTATGTTTCTGAATTAGCAAATAATGTACTGTGAAAACAAGAGGAAGGGGAACAGCCAGGGAACTTCAGCTTCTTGAGACTCTTAGAAGTGCTCTGCTATTCTCTTCTGTGACCAGAAGTTCACATTGGAAGCTTGTGCATATTAAATACTAAACAAATGTTCCGTTGTGAGAACTAATTTTCTCTCTTTATTTGTAGGCATTAGTGGGATGACATTTATGGCAGAGATACATGATCTTCTTGCTCTTTCTTAAGGCTCCTGTGTATTGTTATCGGTGGTTCAAGGGGACTCCTCAAACCAGCATGACTGATGATGATGGACTCTCTTCTCAAGGATGGGAAATTGTCCTCAGAAAGCTGACATTTGACTTGAAGCAAATTGGTATGGAAGGGATCCCTTTCTCCCCTAGCTCGCAGATGATGCAAATTAATATAGCTTAATATACCTTAATGCTGTTCTGTAACACATACGTGAGTAATCACATGCAAGGAGGCTGAAGAGCAGAGCATGTGTGCAATGAGTAGCACTGAAGTGTACTTCTAAAGCTGCAATGAGCATTACTTCTCTGAAGCTGAGTATCAGAACATTCTTTACACGACTAATTCGCAAATTCTTTGATTTATTACTATCATGAAGATTATGTTTCTTTTTTTTTTTTCTTCACTTGACATCTTTCTGCATGGCTTGGTTCAGATGCATAAATTATTGTAACTGACTTTCTATAGGGCATGAGCAATAATCATTGGTCATTTAGGAACCATGGAAGAAAGCAACATTATAAGAACCATTATGGATCAACTCAAAAAATGAGGCTTAGGAAACTTTAATCTACATGAGAAGAGATGACACCCATGACTATTTTTTGTGGAAAAATGCACCATAACATAAACCATTCCACTGAGCAGACACAGGTCTGTGAACACTCATATTATAGTCATATGTCTTTAGAGATGGCACATACAAAAAAAGACTCAGAGGAATAATTTAAAAATGGAAAAAAAATCTATATGAAAGACCTTTTTTTTTTCTTTTATTTTCACATTCAAGTAGAATGTTCTTTGCTTCTCGGGCTTTACTGGTTTAAGCTTTTCTAAATCTACAATAAATTATAACAAAATTTTAAAACCGCAAAGTTCTGGCTATATTCTGTCTTTTAACTATTAATGCAGTATTTTATTTTATGCATCACTAACAACTTGCTAATAAAATCCCACCAAATCTATAGTCTTCAATAATAAAAAAGTAAATAAATAAGTATTGTTTTAAAATTTCTCTGGGACGGCTTAGTTTTTACAGGTATGTAAGACAATGATGCAATTGTATTTTTCCTCAAAGGTGTTCTGAGATGGGGGGGAAATAAAGTGGACAATATTTTCTTATTTCTATATGTTTAAGAATTATGATTTGTAGTATCATAATAATGAAACTATTCCTGCCAAAGTGTCATATTTTGAAAGTATACAGCAGGATTCATTTCACTTTATGTTGGTCACCTAAAAGTCAAATACTTCATCTATCCTGGCTATTTGGATAATCAGTGGGTTCAGATAGGCATCTCCTCCTATTTTATCCCTGAAGCAAATGTAAGATTACTGATTAATTAAGAAGATGATTTAACCATTCAAGCCATAGTTGCCACTCAGGCAACTCTGAAGGACAATTCATCCCAGTTATGTCAGCCATCCACCTTAGGATGGGATGAATTGCACTCTGGAGTTCTGTTTCTTTCTTCATGAACTATGCTGAGCCTAAGTGTGGCAATAGATCAGATATTCTTTTAGCTACTTTATAGGTGGCTAAAATTAGAAAATATTAATCCCACTTATAGGGTCTGCAAATTCAATCAGGTTTAGTGCTAGGTGAATTTAGTCCTGAGCTTAACTATCTCATGGGTCTTCAACTGCAACAAAATATTGTCTTTGAATTAATGTATGGGGGGAAAAAAAAAAAAAAAAAAGGAAAAGTGCAGTCAGATTCTCAGCTGTTTGGTGTTTGGGAACCCTTGACTGTTAAATTATTTTTGCAAGGGTCTTCAAAGTGCAAATGACTAATGTAATTATGAAATATAAATTATATAAATTAGCCTCTCACCTGATTATATGCTTGCCCCTGCTGAAGCCTAAAAGGTCTAACCTAAATTAATTACTTTCAGCAAAGGTTCCCCAAAACTCAGGAATCATGATGGAAGAAGAAAAAAACTCTGGTAAAATCTGCTCCTGCTGGCTGTACTGATTTTGTCTGGCACTAATAAGATTTGCTACCACTGACAATTTATTCAGTCAAACCCTGAAATTTTGATTAATACTGGAGAAAGGACAGGGACAGCTCTAACTGATATCCTAATGTATCTGACTCAGTGATATACTGTTAAACAAATCCTAGCACATTTAGTGTTTTGTAATTATTTAGTATATATCTAACACTAATATATTTATTTTGAACCTTAATAAACGTGTGTTATTTGATATAGGGATCAGTTATCACCCATTTAAGTATTTATTGATAACAATTTTCCATTCCCAAAGTAAGGATGCAGCACACTGTTATTTCAACATATTTTTCCTGAAGAATATTCTACCATGTTGATATGACTGTTTCTGATTCATCCCATAGAAACAGATGACTAGAAAATAAATATTGCAGTGAAAAAAACAGTCAGCACTGTGCTGACTTTATTTAAGGTACCTTTTCTAGCAAAAAGTATTTTGATTGCAGACTTTCTAAACTACATCTTTAATTCTAAAAAAGTCCATGTACAATTAAGTATTCTGAGTATCTTTATCTCCATGTGCATTAAGACTCGGGAATTGTTTTTCCCTGGGTCTGGCTGCATGACTAGCTCGTTTCCTGAATCTGTATTGGGATAAAATCCAGGTGTGCAGCAGTTCCCTGTCCCAGAAAATAAACTTAAATTCCTTCCCCTAATAAGGCCCATGATCAAAACACCCAGGAGAGCAAGACCTAAAGGTAGGAAGACACTGACTATTAAATAATAACAGTCCAACTTTTCAAGAACGCTTGTATACTAAGTTGAGCCAGCTACAAAGACAGATTTTTGAGTAGTGTTCTAGCATAATGAAGACAAAAGAAAACCTTATAGTAAACTGATGCTATCTGGTCTTTCTAGCTTAGGAAGAATCCAAAGAAGACTGTGAGTTTTACTAACACTTTGGCCAGCAGAGATTTCTGCCTTCAGCGGAAGATGGAGAAAATAGCTTGCCTAATTCTTCAGAGTATTTCCTTTTCTAATCATCACTTCTGTCTTGCTTGAGGGAGATTATTTATTATTTAAAAGCTAATATCCCAAAGATATTCTGACAGTTAGTTATGTGCATCAGTTGAAAATAAGACACAACTTAATGTATTGTTAATGTCTAAGTGTAGCCAAGGTTGTGGTATCCATTCATCTCACACAGTGGCCTTCTGTGCGGCAAGGAACAGAATAAATAGCCTGGTTCCACTCATGCTCCACAGATAATGGTTTTTAGACCAGATGAGAAATTACCCAGTAACGGTTTCTAAGTTCCCCTGAGAAAAACGACGCAAGCCACTGCTGGGCTGGATCATCTGCTTCTGCTTTATCACATAATCATGTGTTGATCTTTGATCTCAAAGGCCAGAGGGGAGAACGAGCTTGGAAATCTCATCGTGTTCAGAGTGATAAGGAAGTCATGGTTTATTGATGTTATCGGCCCTTGATCTTTTTTGTCGTGCTGTACTGTGGTCTGATCCTTGATGGTGGAATACACAGGAAATTCATTCGTGTTGTGTGTTAGTGGAACTCAGTGATTACTTGTTTCCAGGAACGAAAAACTGAGCCTGGCATGCTAGCCAGAGAGATCCTGGATCAAATGCAGACAAGAAAAGCTGCTGCATTTTAAAATAATGTGTTAAGTATTCTTATCTGAAGGAAATCACTTATTTGGATTAATAGTGAGAACAGTGTTGTTCTTTTATTTAGCAGGCAGGAAATGCATCTATTTTGGACAACTGAGTTTGTGAAGTTTTCAAAGCTGCTTGAGTTTCAGCCTGCATTTTCATGCTGAAGGAGTCAAAAATTGTGAAAAGAACTTACCTAATTCCTTCAGGTAGAAAGCAAGTCTACCTGGATCTCCTATAGTCCATTCAGTATTATTGATTAGTATGCAAAATAAGACTTAGTTCCATGGAAGCCTGCAAGAAAAGCCAGGCCTGCTACAGTATTTCACAGTGAGCCTTGAGCCTAATCCTGCGCAGTTTATGAGAATCAGGATCCAAGGGGTTTTCGTATGATGATCTCAAAATTTTGTACACCACTATGGCTGGTTACATTAAAAGCTTTTAAAACATTAGAAATTGAAGTGTTTCTACATATTTACGGAAGTACACTTTTTAAGTACCTTCAGCAATTTAGAAACTGCAGCACCTACAGAGTTAGGTATCAGCTAAATGGCAGATTTTCAGATTACAGTACTGCACGTAGACAATAAAATTTTCTCCAGCTTCTGGTATTTACTATCAAAGGTAAGTTTGTGAAAGAGTCATCCAAAAACATTACTGTTCAATACAATTTGACTTCTTCCTGGCATCACATGAAAGTCAGTAATCAGCTGTAAACATTAAGTCTACTCATGCACTTGTACCAAGAATGTCTGTCAGTTTACGACTTGACATAGAATATGTGTTTCAGCAGGCTGTCACACATCACACACAAATTTGGCTGTCAGATCGTAATATGGTAAAGATGCCTGAACCCATGGAGATTGGTGTTTCACTAAAATGTTTGGTGTTTAATTGCTTCTCGGGACTAAGCTTCTTGATACAACGTTTAGAAAATTACTTACCGACTTTGAAGCTTTACTTTCACTGAATGTTTAGTCCTAAAATCTGAGAAAAAACTCCAGTTTTCTTATTGTGCAGTAATAAACAATACAGTATACAAATCACTTGTCAGATGTAATTATAGCGTCTTGAGTGACTAAATGGTGAGTGTCCATGGAATTATAGCATTTTTAAGTCTTAGGATGGAAAGGAGGAAGAATAATAAAGTAAATATTAAAGACATTAAAAAAATACTTCAAGAAACTCACAAATAACAAGATCCCCTGGGGAAAAAAAAAAAAAAAATCAATTTAAAACTTCCTTAAAGAAATTCTGTTTAAAATGTGACTGCAAATTATCTAGCACAGAAGACAGAAATTGTGCAAGATCAACTCTGTAAAATCACAAAGTAATTACTTCAGACACAAGAAGAGTATGTACAGAAAATGAGTACTATTCAAATCACTAAGGTGAGAAACAAAGAACAAAAGAATAACAGAACTACCAGGAACATAGAAATACATGCTAAGAAAAAGTGAAGGCACAAAATGTGAAACACCCAGCAATGAATATGCAAAGAACAAGCAAAGAAAAAGATCAATAAGTACATTAGTTGCAAGAGAAAGACAAAGGAAAAAGCTGGTCCACTACTTAACAGGGAAAAAAGCTATTAAATCATGGCACTAAAAAACCCCTAAATGTTTAATGCATTTACTGTTTCAGTCGTCACTAAAAAGGTTAGATGAAATCAGGCAGATAGTGTTAATTAGCACAAACAACAAAGCATATAAGATAGAAAAAAAGAAAGGCTAGTGAAGACAAACATAAATTAGTTGGCTTTAAATAATCCAAATATGATGAAATTCACGGAATATAGAGAAATTACTGAAGCAATTTCAGAAGCATTTAATAAACTCATGGATAACGAATAGGATTCTGGAAGACTGGAAAAAAAATCAAGGTTACCTATCTATCCTTAAAAAAGGGAAAGTACAAAGAGCTGGAAAACTACGTATCAGTCTAACTCCTTTCCATTTCTAGAAAAATAGTGGAATATATTAGCAAACAAAAAGACTGCAAACCTCAGCAAAAGAGATGATGACTAAGCACCAAAACAATTTTTCAAAAAAAATTTCTGTAAATGGGGTGGAAGGGTGGAGGTGTAGGGGGTTGTGTAAGACAAAGTGTAAAATGAGATTTTACTTGTTTTGTAGTGAGAAAAAGCTTTAGTGAAGCTTCTGCTCCTAACATAATGTTTGCAGAAGCTGACTAAAAATCATCTAAATTGTTACTTCTATATGCAAAACCAGTTGGAAAACTATATTCAATGGTTCCCTGTTAAATAAGGGTATGCTGATTTGAAATTCCTGAGAATCTACTGTTCTAATCAACACTTTGCTTATTGATAAAATGAAAGTTTAAAAAAATGTGAAATTATGAAATCTGAGGGTCTAGCCAAGCTGGAGATAGCTGCAAGCATTTTAGCTGACAGAAATACAATTCAAAATGATCACTGCATGTTGGATACATGTTCTGTAAGAGCAGGATGAATTTCCACAGAGAAGTGAAAAATATCACACTTGGGCAGATGCAGTCAATGGCACAAATCCAGGCTCTAGAATAACTGCCTGCAAATAATCTTTCTGCTGTAGCTGGCTTGAAGACACTTTTCACTGGAATATTATATTTGATTTTGGTACTAGAATTCCAAAAATATGTGGACTGCCTAGAAGGAATGGAGGGCGCAACACAAACATCATCTGAGATGATGATTTAAACATGACTTAAAATGAAAAATATAAGTCATATAAGTTGAATCCAGCCTGAAACTCAGAAAAGACATGATAAAAGGTAACTGCAGACAGGAACAGTATAAACTATTCTTCATGTCCATTGTAGGTAGTACAAGTAATAACAAGCTTCAACTGTGCAAAAGGGAGATTAATTAGGACATAAAGAAAAAGCTTACTAGAAGTGATAGCTAGGGTCTGGAACAGATTGTCTTATGAGGGTGCAGAGTATCCATCAGTGAGATTTTAATAAGCTAGACAAATGCTATCTACTTTTGTAGTTTTCTGTAACCTATAAAATTTTGAGAGATTCTATCTTGAAATTGTAATACTGCCTTTGTTCTCCAGACTTTACAGTCTTCTGACTTCTTGAGCTGGCTGAGGTGCTCAGAACCCTTGTGACAAAGCAGGAGAGAAGTCTGGTGATCCTCAAGCCCATGTAGAGGTGGGAAGGCAATGCTTGGAGGAAATGCTGACTATTGGTTGCACAGTCAAGGGAGATGAGAAGCTGAGGCTGGCACTGGGCTAGAAAACAGCCCAGTAAATGCAGAACCAAGGGTCTAACCAACCTCAGCAGTCTGATAGCCAGGATGCCTGATAAATAAACTGTTCAGCATGAATAATCAAGGACAGTGAGGAGCTTGGAAGACAGGTCAGTACTAAAGAGGGAGTAAATTAGCCACAAGATCCAGAAGTCAAAGTCCCTTGAGACTAGCAAGCTTGTAGAAAATGAGACCAGAAACAGGTCAACTGAAAGACAGTTGCTGAGCTCTACGTTGAAAAATTTTCTTCAATCAGTGTGTGTCTATGGAATGTGTAAACTGACACTGGATCAGTATTTTCCAGTGAAACTGCTCCCTCTATGAAAATATGAAAAGCAGTTTTCTGTAATTCAATGAGATCTCAATGAGTTGCAAGGGACCTTCGTTGTGCTCCTGCTGACGAAGTCTTATGAAGTCTTACAAATATAAAAGAAAGGCCTGAAACACTTCTCTGTCTGAAATATACCAGTTCATAGGCTCTTGTTAGAAGACTTGTTTCTTGTTTAAACATTTGTGTTAGGTGGCAATGAAGTTATTATTTTCAGGTACAAGAGTCTCAGTTAAGTGAATGTGAGTAACATCTGAGTAAAGAAATGAGAAAGAATTGTTGACTGTTAATGTTTGATGCTCTTCTCTCTTATGTCACTTACCATTTGAAGATAATTATGAGGCTGATTGGACCACAGGTCACTCAGATGGTTTGCTCTCTCTTCCTAATGGTTCTATGTTCCTTACCTGCCCCAAAAATTTCAGCTGGAAAAACCAAATCTAGGGATTATTTTTCTCAATGGTTGCACCAATGGGGGAGTACAGAAGCTGTCAGCAGTGCATGGGCACGCAGACATGGATGCTGGCTGCATGTGGGTCAAGAGCTGAGCAGCCCTGCTGATGGTCACCACAAAATAGTTTAGGTTGGAAGAGACCTTCAAAGATCATCCAGTCCACCCTGCAGTGAGCAGGGACATCTTCAACTACATCAGGTTTCTCAGAGCTCTATCCAGCCTGGCCTGGAATGCTTCCAGGGATGGGGCATCTACCACCTCTCTGGGCAACCTGCACCAGTGTCTCACTATCCTCAGTGTCAAAAATTCCTTCCTCATATCCAGCCTGAACGTCCAGTCTTCTAGTTTAAAACCATTACCCCTTGTCCTATTGTAACAGACCCTTCTAAAAAATCTGTCCCCATCATTCTTATAGGCCCCTTTTAAGTAGTGAAAGGCTGCAATAAGGTCTGCCCGGAGTCTCCTCTTCTCCAGGCTGAACAACCCCAGCTCTCTCAACCTGTCCTTATAGATGAGGACACCATCCCAGGTGTTTCAGCCTTGGTCCTGGGGTGAGCACAGGCAGAGCATGGATTCAGAGGAATGGGAATCCTTGTGTGATGTATTAGATGGATCACAAGAAAGCGGAACGAGGTCTCAGGACAGAACATACTGAGAGACTTGATGTGGATAAGGTTTGGGAGACTTCAGGTAGAGATGGAGTCTCAAGTAGGATGGAATATGGGGTGTTCTGAAGAGAAGGGGGATTAAGAAGAGTTGTGGGGCTTTGGTTTAGAGAAACTTAGGCTTTAGCACTAGCAGGACAGGGAGACTTATATGAATCTTAGTGAACTCCTGCATTAAGAGCAGCTATGGTGATAATTCAGTTCCGGGCAAAATTATGATTTGGCATAGGAAAGGCTCTGGCTCAGAAGAATAATGAGTTTTTAAAACTTCCTCCTCCTTCTAACCATCTATAACCAGAACCTGGGTATGCAGAGGTGTCACAAACACAGGCAGGTCCTCCTCAAGCTGGCATAAAACTACCGTGCATCTTTTTACCTCCCTTCCACGTTCCTTCTGGGTTTTGTTTTGTTGTTGTTGTTGTTTGTTTAGTTTTTTGTTTGTTTTCTTTATTTTTTTTTCTTAAATAGGGAATAGAGTAGCTTTGTCTCATAGAGGGATCTGAATATCACTTTCAGAAGGATTTCTAAATTTCAAAAGCTTCTGTGCTGAACTTTTAAATTATGAGGAGTATTTCTCTCCCCTAATTTTCGAGATCTTGAGTGTGAACATCAAGATACAGTGGGTTAGCTGCACAGCCTCTCTTTATGGAGAGAAATATACTGAAATACACTCCTGTATGAATCCTCCCACTGTAAAATGAACAACCATTAGATCAGTCATGACCTGCAGATATCCTTTTACGTCCCCAACTATAAAAAATATTGACTCGGATGTAGAAAACTAGACTGAAAACACCAATAATTAGATGAGCTGAATCCCAGCTCTTTGCATTACAAGACCACTTTTAAAAATGTTACTGAGAACCATTCATGTACATCAGTAGTTAAGCTATTAGCCTAAAAATGGATGAATTCATGCTAGAATTGAATAGGTATAATTTTCTAGTTGTCATAAAAATTAAATAACGCTAAGATTCTTGTGGTCTAAATATATAGTCAAGGATCACATATTTACTGAGAAGGCCAATGGCATCCTGGGGTGTATTACAAGGGGGGTGGTTAGGAGATCAAGAGAGGTCCTCTTTCCCCCCTACTCCACCCTGGTGAGACCCCATCTGGAATATTGTGTCCAGTTCTGGGCCCCTCAGTTCAAGAAGGACAGGGAACTGCTGGAGAGAGTCCAGCGCAGGGCAACAAAGATGACTAAGGGAGTGGAGCATCTCCCTTATGAAGAAAGGCTGAGGGAGCTGGGTCTCTTTAGTTTGGAGAAGAGGAGACTGAGGGGTGACCTTATTAATGCTTATAAATATATAAAGGGTGAGTGCCACGAGGATGGAGCCAAGCTCTTCTCGGTGGCAAACAATGATAGGACAAGGGGTAATGGGATCAAGATGGAACACAAGAGGTTCCACTTAAATTTGAGAAAAAACTTCTTCTCAGTGAGGGTGACAGAGCTCTGGAACAGGCTGCCCAGGGAGGTTGTGGAGTCTCCTTCTCTGGAGACATTCAAAACCCGCCTGGACATGTTCTTGTGCGACCTCACCTAGGAGTTCCTGCTCCAGCAGGGGGATTGGACTAGATGATCTTTTGAGGTCCCTTCCAATCCCAAACATACAGTGATACTGTGTGATTTTTCTCAAGTTAAATTTATTATTACATTCGTATATTTATGTGCACTTAGTCTGGTTATTATCTATAACTACATGCCCACAAGTGTCTCCTAGGTCTTGATTAAATATGGAGATCAATCTTGCACAAACAAGTGCCTGTCTAAACTGGGATACCTACAATACATATTACGGGAGCTGATCTGTAAAACTTTCCTACTACTCTTTGTCATATTAATACAGTTTATTTTCACTCACACTGACAATAAATGAATCCTTGTGGGACCTTAAAAGCATAACACAATTTCTGCGTATTGCCCAGAAAAGCCAATGATGGTTAAGTAGACCGTTCTTCAGAAGCCTTTCTGTTTTGCATTCCAACAGCATCTGCCAGTGCTCCCTTGTGACTTCGTTATTACGATACTGGATTGAAATTTCTCTCATTAACTAATAACATTATGTCATTTGTTTTATTACTGTCATTTGAAAGCCCTGTTCTGCTCTGCTTTGCAGAGTCAGTCGTGTATGCAAACAGTTAATCAATGGGTGGCAACCACTTTGTAAAGCTAGATGTCTACATTTCTACATTTGTTTCTCCCTCTTGACAGAAAACACCAAAGCAATTATCAGCACTGTTTATGAAAACACACCACAGTATTTAGTTAAATCACTTTACTAGATATATGCTATTTATTACTTTCTCTGTATGTTAAAAACCCAAGATAATATAATATTTCTCATCTAAAATTACCGCTATATGTCAGGTCTTTTGAAGGAAACATTTTAAATTCACAAAACTGTATTTCTAGAACTACTCTACAATAGAAAATCATAAAGTATAGGTGGTATTTTCAGATAGCATTTTCGATATCATGATTGGATTTTCTTTCATATTGAAAGATCCTTTAAATACGTATTCTTCTTTCCTCATTTCTCTGTGTCATGCAGTCATGTTCTTGATACCATGACCTAACAAATCTATTAACAGTAAACATAACTCAAACAAATTACTAAGAACATAATTACCTTATTTTTTAAATGGCTCAAATACTTCAATTTGCTTCAGAAGTAATATTCAAAATATAATAAAATTAGATTTAAAATAACCCAGTTACTGAAAAAAGCAGTATCTGTTTTCACCTCAAAATTCTTCAGACTCACATGTAATTCCATTAGTTGACATAACATGCTTGAACACAAAGCCGGATACTGCTAGAAGCATTTACAATTACCAAAGACGCCAATAACAAAGTATTCATGCTACTTTTAGTTACTTCAAAATACTCCTTAGCTCTTCCAAGATGAGGAAGAGGCTCATTACTGGGACGATTAAGGTCAAACTATTAATGTCAGGAACTGAAAACAAAAAAAACCCTTGGAGTTTCTTGGAGAAATTATTCATGTTCCCTGGAAGAATGATGTGAATAGGGTTTGTACAGGCTAGCTAGGCTGATTACAAACATTTGTGAAGAGGGCTCTGTCCCCGAAGCCCATTCAAGTTAAAGGAATTCTTTCTGCTGACTTAAATGGACCTCGAACCAGACATTCAAACTGCTTTTATCTTTTGTATACCCTGAATAGGTAGTATGTACATATCACGTTCAGGAATACTATCAGAGACTACATTTTCTTCCAAGAATACACTTCAAAATAATTGTTGAAGTGCAAAGTGCACAAAAATCTCATGTATTAAACTAATTTCCCTGTTTAAAATAATAATAATAATAATAATAATAATAATAATAATAATAAAACAACAACAAGTAGTAGTAGTAGTAGTAGTAGTAGTAGTAGTAGTAGTAAAAGGATTGAATCTACCGGCATGGTCTTGAACGACCTTATGACATAATAATAGGAAATATGTCTTCATTATATGAGTTGTTTAGTGGACATTCTTTCACCCTTAAATTATTATATCACAGCTGCTTTATCAACGTCATGCTTATTCATTTTCTTGCATTGCTGGCTGAAGACCCCAGAGCAGTCTGATAGATACCAACTACGAGAAAATGTACATTCAGTTCCTTCTTTGCTAGCTACAGTAATTGAAAGGTAGTTATCAGATGAAAAGTAATTTAGAATCTGGGCATATATGAATATTTTGAAGAAATGTTTTATTATATTAATCTTTTGAATGATGAGAAACTTCTATGGTTCTTGAAGATTTGTTCACAACCAAAGGATTTTTTTAACATACTTGAAAGGAAAATACATGACCAATTTAATTGAGAACGTAAATGGTGGGGTGTTTGATTTGATTTTGGTTGCCAGATGAAGAGTTCTACTTCATATAATGTAATATTGTTATTTTACTCCCCTTCCTTTCTCTCAAAAAACAGTTTTGTAATTATAATTTCTACAACATTTGAACTTATTACTGTATTACTGAGTGGAAACACAGCTAAACTATAACATCATCAATAGGATGAGCACATGAACTTTCATAAAATGTGGTTAATAAAATGTTTTTGTGTATATTCATTTTTATGTTCATATATTTTGAGCAGTGGTTTCAGTTTTAAAACAAGCTGTTCTAGAAAAGAAAAGGTAAAAGATGCAGACTAAAAACAAATTCAAGGACATCACACAACTGAAATTAATTTTGCGTTGAGGAACGTCTTTGTGTATATGCTAGTTATGCCCACCCTTTCACGTACATGTTATAAATACTGTCCTTGTGTGAAAAGCTTCACTAAGCATAATGTTTTTTCACACTGAGACAATCTATTACCTTGCAGTGCTTTTGCTCTGAATACTTCCCCTTAACTTCCATTTAACAGATGTAGCTAACATTCCTTGTCCTTGTGTTATTCTTTTTGGCATTCTAGATTATTTTGAATTTAAATCTTCCTGGATTTCTCTCCCCTGTCTCAATCCATCTTTCTTTCTGTTAAACAAACAGCATTTTTTTCTCTTGGTACTTAGTATCATAAACCAGTGCTTAATTCACAAAACTGTGTCTTGCTTATCCATGTCTGCTGTATGAGCCAGCCGTTTTGTGAAGCTTCTGAAGTGGGGAGCCTGATGATTGCAGGCTCAGGTTTGAAACACCAAGAAAATCAGGTATAAAATTCAGCCCATCAACCGGACATCTCTTCAGCATCTGTATTATTACACATTTTTTTACATTCCGTATTATTATTGTGTATAAACACTTCAGATCTCTACTCAGTATATGTTCCAGTGTCTTTAAAATCCATAGGAACTAAATATTTTTAAGTGGCCAGCAACCGTAGGCACGTGACAACAAATATATGAACTTTCTTATCGCATTTCATGATAGTGTTAAAAATCAAAAATTCACCTCTTAATCTTATCTCTTCATCAAATTCAAAGTACACCACTCATGGTCCTATTAACCTAAGCAAAGGTAGACATCTGCAGTGTAGATGTGTTATGTCAGCTACCAATTCTAGATTTTTGTTTACAGTGGCATCCAACGTAGTTCTAGTGGAGTAAGTCTGGAATGTGCCTCATTTTTTCCATTGACTGTAAAAGGAGTGAGGATTACTTACAATACAGACATGAAGGGTAAAATGGAGAAATTCTAGATTAAGTATCTGAACATAATTTTCCCTATTGCTTACTGTAAGGTAAACTTTCTTCTCAGCACTGGCACATCTGCATATTGGAAGGTTTGTAAAACGTTTAGTACACAAGGTGCAGTAGCATTGCCTGAACTTTCTTTAATTCCAACATATTCCACTTTCCAGCATTTGTTATGTGTAAAATAAAGTTACTTTAAAGGAAATGCAAGTAAAGCATTGCAATATGATGTAAAGAAAAGTTCTGATAAATTTACATCTGGATAAAACATGGAGAAGGCCAATAAGCAGTTTATGACAATAAAATAAACTAATTCATTCCAAATGTTATGCTACAGTAGGTTATATGATTCTGCCAGATGTTTCTATTTACATTAATTTTATTACACCACAAACAGCAATTTGTTTTAATGAGAATATTTTTTTAGGATAATATATGTTCTAGAAAGTAGTATTTCTCTAGCTTACATTCTAATGAGACGATTTTGTTTGATTCATTGGTGTTACCATTATTTTGTTGACTCAGTCAAAACACCAATTAGCTGCACACGTGCTGCAAGAGTGATAAAGCAGGAAAACGTTGATTAGGGTCCCAATCCTGAAAACTCTTGAGCAATATAATGAACTTAGCAGAGTTCTTTGCATGAGCTGCTTGCATGATTAGGAGCTTAAAAGGTGCAAAAATAACATATAAATCCAAACACAGGATTATATTCTTTGCTTCTGCATGTGCATATATAATACTTCTCAAGTCCACTTGGTAGCTACCTTTTTATGGAAAAGTTTAAGTACCTCTGTTGCTTAGGTTGTGTTATCTGTCTTTCTGGGGTTTACCATTGTTGCAGTTCTTATTCTTCAGCACATATTCACTATGTATTTGTCTCTTTAGTATTACTCAGCTATGGCTTCAGATTTAGAATCTGAGCTCTTTCCAATACAGAGCAGGGACAAAATCCAAGTGTATACATACAAGTGCTCACTTATGTCCACCTATGTCTGCCTACATTTATTTTCACTCTTTCAAGTTGCTACCTAAAGGACTACAGCAACCTAAATTGTATGCTCAAAAGACAAAATTTAAAATAAGTGATTTTACTCATGAAAATGAAATTATTTTCATTCTGCTTTAGCTTGCAGGGATTTATACATCTTCTAGTCACTTTGGCCAACATAGATTTTCTCATTAAAATATTAAGAGGGTGTTTGTTAGGTTTGAAAGACTCAGATGTTAACCAAGTCACAGAAAGCGTAGTTTATCTTTCAGTGCACAAATGGCTCCCTTAAATTTCTGTATGTTTTTCAAAGTTCCTATCAGAAGTGGGGATCCCACAAAATTTATGCAGCACAGGTACCATTCATAAAAATCAGAATTGTTAGTTTCTTAAATTACCAGGGTAAATAAAATTGGTTTGTTGTCTACAGAGTAATGACTACAGGTAAAGCTGAATTCTAAAACTACATATTGAAAATGCATTATCTTTTAGTACGTAGTATAACTTGTCACATCAATTTTCACAACTTGATTTCTAAAGGTTTCTCTTCTGATGTTGACTGAATTTTATAGCAAATTATACAGTGTCCTCTTACCCCAAATCTGAATAATAAAAAAAAAAATCTCATAGAGAACGCATACTAGCAAACAGATATATAAAAGGAAACTACAATAATAAAGGAGTCTTCAATTTTTCTGTTTAAATTCAAGTAATATGCAGCAAATAAAACAGAGCTCCTGACTTAATGATGTTTTCATATACAGTACCTCCAAGGAACCCCTTGTACTAAGTTAATGCAGTTAACGGCTTTATAATAAACTCAATAACTCATTATAATGTAAATGAGATTTTTGCTTTCACACACAAATTAAGCAAGACCATTAATCAGAAACTTTTACTAGTTTCTCCGTGTTGTTTTGGAAAAAAACATCACAATGTAGCTCCGTAAGAATCAGCTTGCTTACTACATAAAGGAACTGGGATCTATTTGACATACATGATTTTTTAAAATTTCTTAAGCTTATTAAAAAATATAAACTTCAAGCCTTCACAACTATTATTTAATAATAAGATCACTGCAGCACAATTAAAAAAAGAAAAGGATTGTTACCTCTGCTACATCAATTTATTTTATGCTTCAATATTATCATTCAGAATGAAACACAGTTCATCTTTCTTATTCAAAATTTCTCTCATTGATAGTTTTGTACATACGTAAGTCCTATTATATTTTCTTTTATATTTTGTATGTATTTTATTATAACACCATTAATTCATCCCAACCAGAATAAGAGCCTCACCATGCTAAGCAATATTAAATATAAATTATATAAATTAGATGCAGTTTATTGTCTGTATTGTGCAGTATAAACATGTAGGTTTATGCTTCTTTTTGAGTCCTCATTGAAGTTCTCATAGACTTTATGTGTTCTCCTGTATGGAGTTAACAGATTTTTAGCTATGTAAACTCAATTGAATAAAGGAAAATGCATTTCGTAAGATATTTAAGACAAAACTTTGAGATAAAAATTAGTTACTTGGAAAATGTTTTCAGTTACAGTGAAAACAGTGGTTTTATGAAGATGATGATATTATGATTATACTTAACAAATTCTATTATGATCAGTTTTCTTTGTTTATTTGCCCCACTAAGCGTTACTATCAATATTCCCATTATAGCATGCATGTGCTATATATCCTTTTGGTCTATACATAAAGCATATTCATGCTATATGTATCACAATATGCAGAAATCTAGATTTGCGTGAAAAACATGGTTGATACATAGAATCAAGTTTTAAATTCAGAGCAATACTAAGGAAATTTCAATAGACTGTCTACAGACACTATCCATATCAGTTTTCAACACTGCATTTGTTCTAAATAAATACAATCTCCCATCGCAGAAAACAAGTCTATTGTCTGTGATTGGGTGTTGGTTGATGAGAAGCTCAACATGACCCAGCAACATGCACTTGAAGACCAGAGGATGAACCATCTCCTGGGTTTCATGAGAAGCAGCATGGCCAGCATGTTAAGGGATGTGATTCTCCCTTTCTGCTCTCACAAGACCCCACAGGGAGCAACGCGTTCAGCTCTGGGGCACCCAGCATAAGAGGGACTTCGACCTGTTGTAGTGAGTCCAGAGGAAGGCCATGAAGATGATCAGAGGGCCGGAGCACCTGTCCTATGAAAACAGGCTGAGAGAGTTGGGGTTGTTCAGACTGGAGAAGGCTCCAGGAAGACCTTATAGCAACCTTCCAGTACCTAAAGGGGACCTACAAGAAAACTGGAGAGGTACTTTTTACAAGGGAAGGTAGTTTTTACAAAGGAAGGTAGACAAGGGGTAGGTAGTGGTTCTAAAGTGAAGATATATTTAGATTAGATATAAGGAAGAAATTCTTCCCCATGAGGGTGGTGAGGCACTGGAACAGGCTGCCCAGAGAAACTGTGTATGCACCATCCCTGGAAGTGTTCAAGGTCAGGTTGGACAGGGCTTTGAGCAACTTGGAAGGTGTCCCTGCCCATGGAAGGGGGATTGGAACTAGATGATCTTTAAGGTCCCTTCCAAACCAAACCATTTTATTATTCTGTGATTCTATACATAACATATTTAGAGATACCAAACACTATCTTTATTTTGAATTGTTACATAAGATAACATAATTCAGAATGATTTTGAGGTAAATACAGCATCATTTTATAAATCAGAGTTGATTTTGTGGGATCAGATTGCTCCCCTTTGTAAATGGATGGCACACTGGATGACAACGTACATTTAATCAGATGCTACAGCGTTTCAAGGGGAAAAAAGGGACATTTGATTTCTCTCATGTCCCCCAAATGTACAGGCCATTTGTACAAAAACATGTAGAGGAGAACACTGGCAGCAGAAATACAAGAAATACTAATCAAAGCTAAAGGACCAAAGTCTGGTCCCAGTTACATCAATGTAAACACCTTTGAAATCAAACAAACTATTCCTGTTTGAATCAGTGCAAGATGACTGGACCAGAATTACCTTTTTCTATTCAATGGTTGATACCCTTTATACCTAATTTAGTGACAGGTGCCCTCACTGGTGACATGTACAATGAGAAGGCTGCTTTGCTAGGCTCCTAAATGCAGGTGTTCATTGGGGGCCTAAACACCAAACACCAACTGAATCCCCTCCTGGTTTCTTCTGCTTCCTTTAGGGAAGGTATTTGCAAGAGAATTAAGATCCTAGCAAGTAAATTAACTCTGGCTATGTCTTGTATTTTTCTCAAGGTTTGTGATAAGATTACATGTATTGGCTATTTTTTTTCTGCAATTTCAATCTGAGAAGTTACATAAGTTATATGAGAGGAGTTATGTGCACATATGAGTATCTCAGCTTTTTTTTAAAGCCTGATGGTTATGTCTGATGGTTGTGACCCAGCAACATAACAAAATCCCAGGAAAAATTGCTGGCCTCAGTTTTATCATAGGTGTTTTGAGCCAGTCTCATCATATTAGGGAGTTCTGCTTCTTTCTGAGAACTGTAATACAATAGTTGATCTAAGTTACATATTTTTTGCCTAGAAGACACTGTACAACAGCTAAATCAACAGTCCTGCCAAAAGTTTTAATCCATTAGTGTTTATGTCTATAATACTACCCTTCGCTGGCCACACTGTTGTTTGTAGAATATCTGCATAAACTATTGCTCAATGTGGTATCATAGGATGCTTGTTTTCAGAGACCACTGAGTTTTATGTAATTTTTTTAATCTACAGAAAGAATTACCATTTACAAGCAATTTTCGCTATGGAAACTAATTGATATATTCCTTTTCAAGTTACTTCACTGTGCTTTTTTAATAGTTAATTATCTATTTACAGCAGTTCTTTAAAAAAAAGTATTTTAAGTACATCAAACACAAAAGCTGTTTATTTTAATTTCTCATGCTTGCTGTCTATTTTGATTTTTAAATTGCTGTGGATGCATATTATCTTAAGGTAATGATCCTAAGCCCACAAGCAAAATTCAAAAGGAACTAAAGATGCAGGAAACTGATTGTAATCAAGAGAGGTAACAAGAACCAAGTGCCTGAAGGCTTTTGAGTCATTTGATACATACATATAATAGCGTATGTAGCAAGTATATCATGTTGTACTTTGAAGTGAGGTTAAGCCTGTAATACTGTTGGCTTCATCAGCATGATAACCACTGCTGGTTATCAGGGCACTTCCCACAGAGAGCGAAGAAGGGAGCAACTGGAACCTGTTGAAGAGGAAACAACCACAGACTTGATGCTAGGTGTAATTTCTACTTTTGCTATTGCTATCCAAAGATGAGACAGAAAAAAAACAAAAAAAGGCTCTTAGTCATATTGCAGGACTAACTCTTAAGTGACTGGCTAGTTATCATAGCTAGTGGATTTCCTCATGTGTCATATGTTTGGCTGCCTTAACTAGAAAATGAGCAGTGTATTCTTGTAAAACTTGGCACTGCAAGCATTTGTGGAAAATTCACACAGATACTTGAATTTCCTGGAGATTTACCATTCCTAGAAATATTCCTCAATATTAATGAAATATTCCTCAATATTAGTGAAATCTACAAAGAGATGTCCTTCAGCATTATTTGCTGAAAAGCAGTGTCCATTTCAATAAATATTTTTCAAGATGAATGAAAATATTATAGAAAGAAATGTAGGTTTAAGTTTTTTTAAAGCACCAAACCATATGATGTAACTGTAGAGAAGTTAATAACTGTTGACTGTGTTTGAGATTTTCTGTTTGTTTGTTTCTGGGTTTGTTTTGGTTGGTTGATTGTTTCTTTAGGGTTTTTTTCCTCTTTTTCTTTCCAAAGTAACTTCTCTCAGTCCCATTTCATTGCTTATATCCTAGCATACTCTAAACCTAAATCTTATTAAATATGTAAAATATAAGTTGATTCTAAATAAACACATTTGTCTTATCCTTTGTTCCTCCATACTGGATGAATAGGTTATTACCTCTTATTAACATTATTAGTCTGACTATCCCATTCCAACTGCACAGCCTGAGAAATATAAAAATACACATATATATATTTCAGCAGAGGCCAAAAGACGAATACTGCAAATATACAGTGCTAACCTATATGTACCTATACCTATACATGAGTTTGTATACACTGAATTTGCATTAAAAATATTTGCTTTGAGTGAATACAGGGTGAGCGGTGCCTTCTGGTTATTTCATAATAGACTGCTTAGGGCTCTAAAGACAATTACCAATACCATGAATTGCCACCCAGGAGGGAAAAGGACTCTACGTATATCACATCTATTCCCCCTTGATTCTTTTTTTTAATCACTGACACTAATAACATTCTGGGAATGTAATTCATTACTTAAAATATCATTCTACTTAGTGTACATGTTTTTTTTTCTTAACTACCTGCCTGCTACTCTTGAATTTACTATTTGTTTCTAAGGGTATTCTTCTCACTGGTAAGAATTTAATCTAGACTTACAGAACAGGATTTATGAGGATCATTTCCCTTTCACCCCCTTCTCTTTTTGAAGATCAATGTCACCTTAACTTCTGTCTCAGTCCTCCAGTGCCTTCAAAGTTTTTTTTTAATTTGTTAGGATAGATTACATTCATAATAAACTGTGTTTAAATTCACTATGTCTGTTCATATTTATACCATTCACAAATTCCTTTTTGTCTAATTGGTTTAAATCCAGCTGCTCTTTGCCCCTCTTATTTTGCTAAGGGCCAGACCATAGCACAGGCTGTAAGAGAGTAAAGCAGCGTAAGGAGTTTCCCTGATCATCCAAACCCCGTAACCGAGCAGTCGGCCACGGCGGAGACACCGACATCAGCTCCCACTCCTGGCTGCACAGCCTGCAAACCCGTGTAGCTGACACAGCGTGAACTGGGGCAGATTCCAGTGTGCAAACCCGCTCCTGTTTCTCTTTTTTTTTTTTTCACCAAGATTGATTTTTTTTCAAATCATTTAGACACTTGGCCAATTAGAGACATGAATCATTAATTTAAGCTACCTTCTCATTTATTAATAAGCTTACTTTCTCTCAAGTCCTTAATTTTCCTCCTGATATTCTTATGAAAATTTTATCTTCTTCAAAGGCAGGATGTAATTTTAGCGGGAAGATACAGGAAGAATCACTACCAGAAACAACCTAATGTCCTACATAAGAAGAACACAAAAGTAACATTTTCTAACCAATAAGCAAGCTGCTGTCATAAGGAGCTATCAAAACATATGATACAGCTGTGTGGCAAAAGTAAAAGATTGTCACTGAAAGGATGGGTAAAGGACAGAATGTGGATAGGGCTCAAACAGGTGTAAAGAGACAATAAGGAACAAAACACACATAATAAATAATAGCACAAAGAATGAGTTATGGCTGAGAGACTTATGTATATGTACAAAAGATAAAATAATGAATGTAAATGAGATGACAGGAAATATATAGGTACGGATGTTACATTACTGGGACATCTGTACTGAACAAATTAGCCATGCTCTTACACTTTTCCATCATGAAACAAATCTTAATGGCATTTATCCAAGTGGCAAATGCACACATATAGGGAAATAAACACACTGATGGACTAATTAATAATTAATAATTTATACTGTACACAGCCCTAATCATCACATATCCAGAAGAAAATGGTAGGACTGGAGAAGGTAGAGGAGGGCAATAATGAGCAAGAATGGACTAGCTCCTCCACAGGGATTAAACACACCAGAACTCTTCAATCTGGAAAAGAGAAACAAGAGGAGGGTGGGAATGCACAAAGACATAAAATCATGAGGACAATGAACAGAGAATGAGTCTTCATAACTTCTAACACATATATGACATAACTTCTAACACATATACTTCCTCTTGAGATGCCCCATGGAGCATAATTAAACAAACAGAAGCAAGTGCTTTTCATAGAGTCCATAATTACATTGTTTTTCACAGAACTCTGTAAGAATGAAAAGTAAAAATGAATTCCAACCTTAGTGAGACAAATCAGGGAGAATCAATCCACCAGTGGAAATCTCTGAATGTTGCCTTTGGCTCATTTGCCAGATGATGTGAGGCTACAGTATGGGAAGGACATGCAAATAATTCTGTTTCTCATATTCTTTTCCCAAGCACATAGGAACACAGACAGTTTACAGGTCTCAACATCATTTTGACTCTGTGGAACAGTCTGGACATTATTTATCACTCTGAGTATTTTTTGCAACTCATTCAAATATATGTACTTTAATTTCATCTCTAGTACTAGATTACTGGTATTTCATGGCTGATGACAAGTTAACAGCAAGAGTGAGGTTTTGTAACACAAACACCCAAAATGTTCTCAGCAAGTGAAAACTGATTCTATTCTTCCTTCATATTTCTGTAAAGACAACTCCACAAAATTTTACCTTCAGCAATTCACTTACATACTAAAAATAAAACCTGAAATAAGCCAACAGCCAACTATTTTCATGGTCACAGTACACTCCTCTTGTTTGTCAAATGCAAATGGCCTGCCACAGTCTAGAGCACTCAGCTATTAGGCACATTACAGTCTAGCCTACAGTCCAGCTGTTCACACCTGCTTTAAGAATCTTTTGTTACATACACTTTTGCATTAACCATAAATATTCCGAATTTGTACACCTTTGCAGTTTCAGAAGGTGAACATCTGCTGTCTTGCAGCAGACAGCACTGGGCAGTCCTACAGGTTCCCCTGCAGTGAAATACTGATGCATGCTGTATTGGGATGGAAAGGACTACTTGATAATAAGCTTTCTTTTTACAAGTTACCAGCATCAACATTTTCAAAGACTTTTTCCTAATGACCTAGTCACAAACTGTTACTGGAAGTTCTCATGGTTTATCACAATGATGTGAACTTTCCTATTACCCCCGGGTATTAGACAAAAGTCTTTGCTTACTCAAGAAATTCCATGCTCAATAGAAAATCTCAAGAACAAAAGAACTAAAAAAAACCCCAGCCCAATGTAGTTCAAAAGATGCAAAGAAATGCCTAGGGATTCTGCAATATTACAAGAATGTCTTTGCTGATCTACATGAAGCATGACAGGTATAATCCAAGCTTCCACAGGAAAGATTAGTAAAAATCCTACCACAAAGACATGCAAAACACCAAACTATGCTGTTATTAAAACATCGCTTTTTAAGATATATGCAACAACATTTCAAAAGAAGCAAAAGTCTCAATATCACTACAGGGAATCTCTACTACATTTCATACTATATTGCATCATTCATTAAGAATGTGAGGTGTAGATGGAATAACAATAATATTGTATATGTAATGAAATATAAGTAATGGACACTAAATTGAAATTCAGAAAAAGACTAGCTTGGTTGTTTAATCTGTTACTGATGACCTGTGAGACTTAAATGAAATAATTTTATTGCTTCTGCTTAGCTTCTCTTTCTCATTTATTGACACTGTGAACTTTTTATGATTGAGATTTCCTTTATTACATGTCTGCATAGCACCAGAAGTATGGGAGTCTCAGAGAAATATGTACTTTGATGTAATCCAATAGCTATTTTCGTCATAATAAGCCCTTTATTTTCCAGCACTACTTAATCTTATAGGTTCAGACGCTACTTTACATACTCCTTTGATTGTCCTGACAATTTTTGGATAGCCATTGTTTATTATTTGCATATCCTAGGTCAGAAGTGTCCTGAACCAAGCACACAGTTGGCTGTTTCCATCTTACACTCCAAAGTAACCTAATGTCAAATCAAATGACAGCCTCCTCCTGCCTAAATGCCTGACAGAACCCCCATTATCCACAGTCTTTCTGAAACTGCCTACATCTCCTGCAAAGTAATGCCAGTTAGACAAAACTTTGCTCAACTGCCAAGTTTTTAGACCATTTTCCTAGAAAGTAGGACAACTTTAATCTAGCTCTTCAGCTTGATAAAGTTTGAACCTAAATTCTTTATCTCAAGTGGATGCACTCGTTAGCGTACATGGCCATAAAGACGTGACCAACACATGATAAGGGAGGTCACGACAAGAACAAATCTGGTCAGTGGTTTGAACTGATAAGGACATACAGTGTGTGAGAATGTTTATTTTTTTCAGTTAATAGGATCAGGAAAGGAAGGAGACAAAACACACAGAGACATAAAACCCGATCAGTTAGCACTAACAAACAATAACGAGAAACAAACCTGGCCAGTCACACTGATGGGCTATCAAGAAACTGCATGGAAACTGGGATTTTGCAACTGCTAACGATGCAAACCTGGGGATCCTGCATGTTGGGAGTGGGTCAGTGAGACTGTGCCAGCTGATGGGGGAATGGTTAGGGGAAGGTGGAGCAGGAAGGAACAGAGAGGAGGGTAGGCAGAAAGCGATATAAAAGGGTTCGTTTGCATGTTACCAGAGCTAGTCTGTACATTCCTCTGGCTGAGCCCTGCACCGCATCACCACAGCCTGTCCTGTCTTCTTATTAAATCTTCCTTTAACTCTCCCTCTGTGTAACCTCACTCTCTATCCCATGTGCATGTGTGTGCTGCAAGGACTCAGTGCCAGCTGCTGGTGAGACCTGAGTGTGTATGAATGAAATTTGGAGGCAGCTACTGGACTCAGACCCAGGGTATGGGAACACCCAGCCTGTGGTGTCAGCTACTGAACCTGGTGGGATCTAAGCAACTGGAGCTGCTGGACATTTTAACCTCCAGCCGCATGGGTGTGAATGGTGTGTGTCCAGGCTTAGCTGGGGCACCGGGGTTAGTTGAAGGGCTCAGAGATGGTCACTGGAGTGGCACAGCATGTAACAGCCCATGTGCCTGGAACCAGCTGCTGGGAGTGAGTGTATGCTTCCCCAAACTGGGTGTTCTTCTGTAAGAACAGATCCAAAACACTTGCAAGTCAAATAAAGAGAAGAGTCTGTTACACAAAGGTCAACTACCTGCTCAGGAATTCAGCTTCACAAGTGATTTTGCCTCCAGAGGATATTGCAACTCATTCTTTACAGCAGTTGCTTACAGACAATGGCAGAGCACTGAGTAGAAAATATATCTCTGAAAGGAAATACAGCTCTGAAAGGAAAGCAAGTTTCACACTTTTATTTGGTTTTGTGTAGTTTGTGGCCACCTTATTTCCTTAGAATCATAGAATCATTCTGGTTGGAAGAGACCCTAAAGATCATCAAGCCCACACATAACCTAACTCTGGCACTAAACCATGTCCCTAAGAACCTCATCCACACATATTTTAGACACCTCCAGGAATGGTGACTCCACCACTCCCCTGGGCAGCTTGCTTCAGTGTTTCACAACACTTCCCGTGAAGAATTTTTTCCTAATATCCAACATAAACCTCCCCTGGTGCAACTTAAAGCCATTTCCTCTTGTTCTGTCACTTACTTGGGAGAACAGACCAACCCCCTCCATGCTACAACTTCCTTTCAGGTAGTTGCAGACAGTGGTAAGGTCTCCCCTCAGCCTCCTTTTCTCCAGGCTAAACAGCCCCAGTTCTCTCAGCCGCTCCTCATCAGACTTGTGATCCAGGCTCCCATGTTCCCCTGTTGCCCTTCCCACCACACACTGTTGCTTAAGCAGAAGGGTAACTTAAGATGTTCAGGATTCTTCTGTCTGCCCAAGTCAGCCAGGGATGAACTAGTGTGAGCCCAGCACAAAGCAAACAAAGTTAACGGGCCTGGTTAAACTTTGAGCTCTTCTTACAACTTTCCAGGTCAATGGAAACAGAAAACAGGCCCACACAGGGTTGCCAAAATAGAATAATATGTATGAGGGAGTCACATAGCATATGTAGTATAGATACATGTACACACTCTTATACAAACAAACTTGTTTCCTATTCTCTTTAAAAAAAAAAAAAAGTTGAATTTCCATAATTTTGTGCATTATAGATATTAATATTAATGCAATACTTATTTTTCACAAAAGATAAAGTGACATGACAAGGCACCTCTGCTGTCACACCATCTAAAAACTGTTAGTGCCTGCCTGTTATAGTGACCCCAGACAGCAAACAACATTGCATGCTACTTGTGTAATAAGCAGGAGGCAGTGGTATGTACATAGCCATTTGACAGTAACAGTTCTAGGAAGTTCCTTTGAAACAAAACTTTTCCATTGTTTTTACTTACAAAATACACTGATCTTTAAATGGATAATTTAAGAAAAAAAAATTCAATAAATAAGGAAAGCCAGATATTAATATCTGCAGAAATATCTGCATGTAAATATCTTATTCATTCATTCATTCGAAAAGGCTTTTTACCTCCCAGAAAGACACTTCCACAAATAGGCCACAAGGCCTCTCCACAGGACAGAATAATTTTATTAAGAACTTCGTAAATTTCCAGAACTACTGACACAGAAGTGAACTCATTATTCAGTATAACTGACACTACAGTGGAAGCACATCTCAACTTGCACGGAAAAAGGATTTTTATAACTTCAAATTATTATATCCGTAAACTAGTATCTGAAGATCATAAAATATACACACATGAACATACACACACACACCTGTGTATGCTAATAGAGAATATATTGAATTGTTCAAACAGGTACATGTTTGTAGCGTATGGGCTACTCCACAGAGAAGATGCTGTTTGGAAGGCAGTGGTGTCAGTCTCTACAATTATGGGTAAACTCAAGATCATTTCCATCTCTCCATGGACATGCACTCTGGCTGTGTCCTGGGTACATGTTGTGATAAAATCAAGGTGTGCACTCCATGGTTGTCCTCACTGCCACTAACCAGTTGCCATCAGAAGAAAGCACTAACATGTAGGCAAAAAAGAAGCCATGGGCAGGCACCTCTGTTCAGATACTGGCTGTGGCTTCTCAGTTCTACAAAAGTTTCGATAGTATCCTGAAAAATTTTAGAATTATCTCTTCAGTTTTCTCTGTTTAAGAATTTCAGATGAACGAGACTGGAGAGATGAACATTTTTAAATAATCAGCAATACCACTTAATTTTGGGTGACACAGAGGCCTGAAATTACCAATTGGAACAAAGGCAGACAATAAATCTGTGTTCTCAATATAGTTAAAAATTGATTAATATACTATTCTGTTAATCTCCTTAGAGAATTAACCTCTAAATTTAGTCAGGAGGAATCTCTGTCTGGAAATTTTGGTTTGAAAAAGCTGTTACAAGAAAAATGTATTTCCACAAGGGAAGCAGAAATTTATCCCCAATTTAAAAAGCTGCACCTACACTCCTTATTATCTGTAGTAACATCTTGCTCTAATATCTCTCTGCCTGTATTATCTCTCTGCCTCACTAGCACAATGAATTTTCAAGATTTTAATCTAGAACATCATCTTTTTATTATAATGGGTTTTTTAAATTTTTTTAGTTTTGAAAACAGTTTTAAGACTAATGTTCTGTAAAATGTGAATAATTATGTACTTTTCATTTATAGAATGATAGAGGAAACTGAAATGTGAAAGTCTTTCATATTGTGAGGTTAATGATCATGAAAATACTATAGAATGTACACTAGTAAAGTTATTATTAAAATTATTATATTCTACTGAGAAGCCAACTATTATATAATTCATTTTATTTTATTTTTTATTGCTGCCATTAAGTTAGCAGGAAATAGACCAAAGTAAGGTGTAACACTTGCCTATTAACAAAGAGTTGATATAAGAAGTGATACATGAATGCAGTGGAAAAGTACCTGACTTTAACTTTTCACTTATTTTTTCTTATTAAACCAATTATTCTTGCACCATCTAAATCCTTCTGAAATAATTTCCTACTGCCTGAAGCAAAACCCACTGCTGGGAGCAAAATCAACTGATTATTTGAAAGCTGCCTTGATGTTGAACACACACACACACACACACACACACACACACACACACACACACACACACACACACACACGCACAACATGCTACAGAATTCAATCAGATGTTTTCAGTTTCTAGGATTAAGGAAACTTTGTATTCATGTCTTCCAGTGGAATTATTCACAAAACCAGATGTCCTTCAGCTTCACTGGATACTCAGTTCAGCAAGAAAGTGATATAAAAATGTTATGGTTATTAATCACCAACAAGTAAAACTAGTAGCTTGTACAAACTCCAAGAGAACAGCATTTGTATTGCTGTCTAACCCATTATTTTTTTGCAATGCAGCAAATTGAAAGCCTTCTGTCATCACAGACTTTTGAAGTGTACTTTTTGTAACTTAAAAAAATCACAATCAACTGTTGCATACTGAAAAATAAAAACTGAGTAGTGTTACTAAATATAGCAAGAATTATCACCAAAATCTTTCAAAGTATACATCTGAAAGTGCAAGGAAGTAAAATTCTTTACAGAGATCCTCGTAATATAAGGACGGCTTTTCTCTCTTACATTAGCTGTAGGTGAGGTACAAAAAAAAAGAAGTACTGGCACTGTAAATACATTATAGTTAAAGCTTTGTGAGCCAACTGGCTCCAAAGGGATGGTTACCACAGATAACTGCAGATCTGTCTGAACAACAAAAAAGTCCCTGTTGCTTGTTCTCATTCTAAGACATTTTTCATCAGTTCTCTTGGTAATAAAATGTATTATTTGCTTCTAGATGCACTTTCAATATTTGGAAAATTGGAAGGGAGGATGAAAGGCAATAAGAGTGTGAGGAACTTTATTTTCCATGGTACTGTTGTCTTTGGAAACCAAGAAGTTGTAGCTTACTAAAAGGATGGCCATGAATACTAACTATTGCTCACATTAGCCAAGCGACCAGTCCTGAAGTGAAAGCAAAAAACCTATCATATATGGATTCATCCAGTTTTAAAATGAAAATTTTTCTTTTACCTAATAATAGAAAATGGGTATGGGAATCAATTTATGTAAATCCTATTTATGTTTCTACAGTGTGATGAGAAATTATCCAGGACACGGTACAGTCCCCTACTTTCTAGGTCTGCCTAACTTTGTAAGAGCCTATTCATGCAGCAGCCTCTTTGCCTCTTTGCTTTGGAAGCTCCTTTGCCATTTAATTGCAATCTGGTGCGCTTGCTTATTTCCAAGAGATTTACACTTTTCTCCTGTTCAGAATGGCATTTCAATACATGTTTGGGTAGACAGGCATCTGAAGTCTGCCTAAGATCCCTAGGGAAATCCCAAAAACTTGTGTCATCTGCAGCAGCGTGGGTAACAACTCTTACCAACATTTTCTATAATATTTTTAATGTCAGAAACAGCTTCTAACTCCTAGATGCAAACTGAAGAAGAAAGAATCCTTTTTGGACCCTGAACAGTCAGACGGATTTAGTATTTTCAGCTGAAGAATGAACCTAAATTAGACAGATTATACTGCCCAAGGCCACTGTCTTCATTAGCTGCATAGGAAACACATGGTTTTGAACAACAGACTAGATATTTCCCACCCCCCAGGGCCCAGTAATCTAAACTTCAATTGAAACAACGCCTGCCTTAGCATCTTAAATTAGACAGACTGTATTCCAAATTGTATTTCTTTTGTGACCTTTTTCCACTTTCATGAGGTTACTTTATTAATTAAAAATTGATGTTGTGTATTCCATGGCCTTACAGGAGTTGAAAGGCCTCAATTTAATTTTATTATCCAAGGAATGAGAATCAGCAGTTCAATAATTCAGAGTTAGCAGAAAAAGAAGAGTAGGGCAAATACCAGGTCCTTTTCTAGCATATCCAAAAGATATGTATACAGACTGTATAAAGAAGGCAACATAAAGATTTGAACATTTGGATTTGCTTCATTTGATAAAAACATGTACCTGTAAAAGTCCTTACCACACAAGTCAAAGTGCACACAATAGTTTCTCAAAGACACACACGTGTAAGAAGAGTATGATTAACTCCTAGCATCTCTGAGAGTGACATAGAATACACAAAAGGACAAACAGTGAGAACTGAAAATGAAAACAGGGAAGCCAGGAAACATAAAAATATAAAGGCTACAAACCTGGACAAAATAAGATACTGGCATTATTGCACTGTCAAATTCAGTATTGAATATACAACCTAGTGCATAACTGACAATGACGAAAATGTAGTAGGGAAAACACAATATTTGCAGCCAATTTTGCAACAATATGGTGTAAGCCCCTTTATCTGATGAGGAATTTTTCTTTTATAGCCCAAAAAGTATATTTATGTGGGATAAAATAGAGCCCAAGTACACCAGTGGCCAGATTACACCTGACTTCTAGGTAAGTGTGATAAGCCATAGTAAGAGTTTTGAGACAGGTTGACTTTTTCCATAAACCACACATCCCAAAGGCACCAAAAGGCTTTGAATCTCAATACCTCAGTTTTACTAAAACAGTGTCATTTTTAAAACAGATAAAAAAGGTCTGCTGCCACAACAGGTCTTCAAGAAAAGTCTTTCTTTTTGTCATTTTTTTTTAGTCTGGTCAAATACCTGCTTCTTGCTTCCTAGCCTCTCTGCATACTCACTGCTTCCTAAATATCTCCTTCTCAGCTTGGCCTTCCCTGCATCCTGGAAGACTCTCCCAGCTGATAGGCTCAGAAGCACTCTACCATCAAGTTCCAGGAGGTTCACGCTTACCTGACACAAAGAAATCAGATATTTTACTGTCATTATTTATTTTGTAATATAATTCAGGCAGGAAAGATGCGTAACAAACCTGGGTTTATACTGACTTATAGTAAAAAAAAAAAAAGGTCAAAATAGTTATAACCTTTTTTCCCATCTTCAGTTTATTAAAGAGAAAATAGAACAGCTTCCACAAAACTGAATCAACCCCTAATACTACATAATAATTTAAAATCTCTGAATCATTTGAGAAATTTTGATTTTTCTCAAAGTTTTGCGACACATGTTTTATAATGAAGAAATTCCATAACAAATGAATGCTATTCCAAGGTCATCACTTAAACTAATAAAAAATTCCACCACATGTTAACAAATGCTAATTTTAGTTAAACAAGATTTTTATTCATGATCGAGATGGTCATATTCATAAATTATTTCTCCAAAGCTAAATAAGACAGCCAAATCTAGACTAATACATGTGATACTTCTAAAATCCAGGAAATTCTGAAGATGGGCCTAATTCAAAATCATGATGTACAGTGGCCCTACAACCCAACTGAAGACTAAGCATTTGTATAACAGCTGAAATTTTGAGGATTACAAAACTGAAGCAGATTTAAAGTAATTTTAATTGTATTTTTCCACCAAATAAATATTATGCCTCAATCTTTAAAATTTGTAATATTTTGCTACTTTGGTTGGTTGGTTTTTGGTTGATTTTTTGTTTGTTTGTTTTGTTTTTAATTTCCTCAATCACAATGAATAAAGCAATGAGGAGGAAAATAAAATGAGAATCCTAGGTTTTTCCTCATTTTAGTCATCTGCTATAAGCAAGCTTTTGTTTTATTTGTATTTCCTAAAGTTCCTGCCTTGCAAAATTCAGAAACCATCTGGAACAAAGAAGAAAAAACACAGAGGAAGGAAATGAAAGCACTAATATTTGTGTGACATTCTGTGCTACTAACCGTCTTTGTATTTTTTTAAGTGAATCAAAGAACTTCCCAGATTTTTTGTACAACAAATTCCTCTAACACCAAAGTCTTATAAGATGTCACTATTTTCCTGTACTGACCACTGAAAAAATCTCATTGGTTACAAAGTTTGTTTTTGCTACTCAAGAATGAATTGTAGTCAGATAAGTGACATGAAACAGCATATATTCCCTTAATAGCTTGATTTTTAATTCATTTGAAAACTTTCATCTTCTACAGGCTAAATTCTTGTATTCTTTCAAATAGCACTGAAAAACCTCTAATCTATGACACAAATGAGAGAATAAGTCCACCAAGGTGAATTAAAAACAACTTTGTTGAATAATTCTTGCCAAGTAAGGAGTAATCTTAGTTATCTTCCCCATACTTAGGCTTATACTGCAAGTTATTTTTCTAAAGAACTGCATGGACCAGGTTCTAAGTCAAAGCTTTACTGTCATTACTTACGTTTACTTTACTTTACATTACTTCCAGGTGAAGACAGAGTCCTTAATGTTTCTTAAGTTAGTGAGCATGTAACAGAGGTCTCTTTAACATCAAGAAGTACCATGTAAAGTACCACCAAGATCATGTAAATACAGTAAACCTCTTCCTTGAGCTTCCATTTGAGAGCAATTATCTTTGTCAGTAACTGACAGCAATTGATTTACTGTAATCTCAACACTAATTATGTCTATAGGGAGTCACTGTACTGATAAATTACTTTTTACCTTCTCTTGTGGATTATAAATAATATGATCACAGTTTTCTGAATAGCACTGTCTCTTTATAACAACCTCATGCGCCCGTGTGAAAGTATAAAGAACAGATCACTTATGAGCGTCCCTTATTTATTTCATTATCCAAAGCCCTAGTGGTGATGGACTTTGAAAAATATGAACAGAAGGGCCACACTGTGATACAAGAGGTGATCATTTTTCTTTTTTTCAAGATATATTCAGAAAAGGTAAGTTAACTATAGGCTATTGCTGCACAGTACCCATTAGGATGATAAACTGAGGCTGAAATAACCTAAACTGTGAATTTTTTATTACTTTAAGGATTTATTATGCTTTCCACTCAAATCTCAGTTGAGTCCAAAGTGTAATGCTTGAGTTCTGGGAGAGCAAATCTGCTTGAGGGAAGATGCTCAAGAGCAAGCAAACTAAGTTACACTGTAATTGCTGCTTTGACAATCTGCAGTACGACGACCTCACTTTCAAAATGTCAACCTTCAGCTAAAACAGAGCATGAACTATTGAACAGCGTGGATCCTTTGACCTTGTATCGTAGAAACCTAGAAATTACCAAGACAAACAGCTCCTGTCAACATCAAGAGTGTAGCTTCAGAAATAACACACAGAATGAAACATTTCAGATGAAATTCAGGAACCATTTTTGCAATAAAGTTAGTGGTCAGTCATTTCTCATCTATGTGAACTTTTGTGTATGGTACATCAGCCTTAAGTGCCTGTAATCTTTGGTTGCTGCCAGCTAAGAAAACTGTGAAATGATGCAAAGAATATAACAAGAAATTATAAAATTCATGAGAATTCATATCAGGATTTCAGGCAAAGGTACAATCCGATACGTGCACAGATTGTAAGAATTCTTTAAAAAACATCACTACCATTAGAAAATACAAAACATCATTGGTGTCAGATAAAACATTTAACAATATGGAAGTGAAAGCAAATAACTTGCAAAGTTCTCTCTGAAATTCCCTGCTTACATTTTTTTTACATGTTGCAAATGTGCATGATGTATATTTCTAGTAGATTTATTAATAAAGATGAGTCAGGAGATCATTTGTGGGCTAATTAAAAGTGAAAAGGTCCTGGGAAAAGCCACTTTCCTGTCATTCTAAATTCTAACTAGACTCCTGTCTCAAATATTATATTGCCAAGCAGGTAAAGTTACCTGTAAGGTACACAAATCAGTATTTGTTAGCATACACTTCATTTTTAAAAAATTTAGACATGTTACACTCCCATTGCAGCCAACACATGTCTAGTCTGATTAAAAAAATTTAGTGAGCTAAATATAACCTAAACACTCAATGGTTAAATTTCATGGCTATTGCATACTGCCAATGTGCTGTTCATATTTTCCTTCTTCACACTGTAAAGCAGAATCTTTCCACAGATTATAATAGAAGTGATGATTTACATCACATATAATACCAAATTTTGAACAAAGAATACTTAATATTTTTAACAGAGAAGATACTGAGTAATTTAATGAGAAGTGTTTACTTTTAGTAAGCTGTTAAGATCATTAGACATTCAAAACACACACTTAAATCATCAAATAAAGCAAGGCATTCTTCAAACTACAGGGGTAAACAGCACATAGGAAGAAATTTAGCAGTACTTAATGATGAGCATGTCCTATTTCAAGTGCAGAAAGTATTTACAGATCTTTGACATCAGTGACAGCATCCAGTCCAGATCCTGCTTAACTATTTGGAGAGTTCCAGATTGAAAAGTCAGTTATTCTGGTCGATGACAATTTTCTGCATAACAGCCTTGATTGACAAATAAATTTCTGTCCATGGTACCAAATAAATTAACATCCTGCCAGGAAGAATAGTTTTGTCAATAAAATGTGGTTTTGCAAAGCCTCAGTCACAGAAGCCTCATAGAAGGATAGGCTATAGAATGACCTATCAAATGAATCTATCATGGACAGTGGGAAACAGTAAGAATAATTTTTTATTCTAGAGTCTTTAATATCACTTTCCAAAATAGTCTAATCAATAGACACTTTCACTCCCTATCTATAAAGCAACCTATAAAATATATCTATAAGATCCTTAGTAGGAGTCCGCCATTCAAGTAGTTACTGTGGCTGGAAAGACTGATACAACAGGTGTAACTACAGCACCTACCAATGAGATCTGGCACACCATGTATTTACATGCCAACCTCTGACTTTATTATATTTCGCTTGGTTTTGATTCTGTTCTGAGGAACAGAAAATGGATCGCTAACAAAATGTCCCAAGAAGATATTTCCAGTTCTGTAAAACACTGAAGAACAACAGAAGCCATTTCAGAAGTGAATTCCGCATGAGACAGGCATGTACGACACAGTGCCTTGAGAGACCCTTTCTGAAGCCACAGTTGTGGTCAGACAGGGCACTATAGGGACCTCTATAATGGTACCATCTCTATTTTTGCTACTGAATCCTGCACAATTATCTGCTGTATCTCCTATATTCTAGTATCTTTTCACATATACTGGAAAAGTGAAACTGTGTGGCTCTCTGTGGCAACCATGTAATTATCTTTCAACCATAGCAGATTAAAGCTACTTGTTACAGCTACTTGTTCTGCCAGCTTCTGCCCTCTCTGATGATTTATTCCGACTTTTACTTTTGAACATCTTAAAGTAATAAGAATGTAAGAAGTTATTACAGGAAAAAGCAGTCTCCTAGCTAAAACATCTCCAAGCAGAGTGGTACCCCTTGCAGCTCCACAACATGAACTGTAGTAGTGACTTGCAGAATGTTGTTGACTTTTTTCTCCTCATTCTGACACCGAATGGATCTTGATGCCATAGCGTGGTGTGCTGCATTTTACCACTACATTAATTTTAGTTGAACAGAGTAGGATTTTAGGTTTTCAAGGAAGAACCACCTTCATTCCAGGAACTTGAATTAGCTTGATGGAAATCAGCTGGACAGGGTGAGTTTCAGCTCACCTAGTTTAATATGATTGTTTAATCAAGTTGTTTAAATCAGTCATACATGTTCACTTCTTAGGAAATAAAGGGAAAGAGATACCGCCAGAAGACAATTCACTCAATTTTTAAACAGGTTAAACTATTTGATCATTGGAAAGTTCTTATCATTCCATAGGTTGAAAAAGAGCCTTTTCCGGAAATATGGAAACTGAGATAAGATTCATCTGCCCTGATGCAAATATCTACATCTGAATTAATCATACTAGTCTACAGTTGTAGAATCGATATGGACACCTTGGCATTTTAAAGCACAATTCATCTCCTCCTAAAGGATATGGCAAAACAAAAAGCTGTGTGACTCTTTCTCTCCAGTGACTTTAAATGAAGTCTGGACACCTACCCCAGATACAGACCTCCAAATCACTGATACCTAAATTTGGACAAAATTAAATTCCACACAAAATACAAAATAACTCAGACCTGTTGTGAGGGACTTACCACCCTGTGACAGCAATGGCAAACTGGTTTACATTCATCAATTAAGCAAAACTATTGACAACCTTCAAGAAAACTGACAGAAAAAGGAAAATTCTGTTACAGAATTAGAAAATGAAACTATATTGTGATAAAGACCTTTTATTCTATATGATAATGATGCTGGCTAGTAAGTATTACATTTTATTAAATGAACAGAACTATTATACACAGTGTAGATCCAAGGCTATTGAAGATTGTCTTTGGAATAAACAATCTAGATCTTTGAAAAACATTTGATTCTGCAGAATTTCTGAAACATTGAGAAAAAAATGTATATTGCAATAATAACTACTAAAGAAATAAAGATTTTTTTAAAAAAATATTAAGAGCTCATTCATATAACCTAGACTACCCTGATACTGATTACAGGTAAAATGATGTAGGATTTCTGGAAAAATGAAATCAGAATGTTCATAAAAGATGCAGAATAAAAGCGCAATTCCAAAAAGCATGACTTTGTGGAAAACAGGTCTTCTTGGCAAGGTTGCTATTTTTTAATGAGATCACAATATCTTTTAGCTGATAAAGGTAAATGAGGTGGGAACCTAAAATCTTTACATTAATAATTAAGACAAGAACAAGCACTATCTGAAGTAAAAACAGAGTAAATATCCCTCTTGGATCACTAAGATTAACCAGGTTCCCTAAGCTCTTGTGTTGTGACTAACTGCACTTATTAGAACAAGAGGTAAAACGATTGCTGATATAATTTGCAGATATAAATAATGATGTGGTGAGGCCAACCATACAGCAAAATCTAGATCTTTTGGTAATCTGCAGTTATTTGCACAGCCTAAGACAAAACATAGCTGTCAAATGCAGGGCCAGAGGAATCTAAGACAGCAATGCGATATCTTGAACTAAACTGATACTGAGGGTCCTAGGAATACTGGCATACAGGTAACTGAGCTAAGAGTGCTTTTATGACAGTGCAGTTAAAAAGGGTAACTGAGTCCTTGGGGGCATATTGAGTCAGAAAGGATACATTCATATCTGGAGACAGTGGAACCAGTATTAAAATCCTGGGCTTTTTAAGGAGAATGCAAGAAAGTTGGAAAGGATTCAGAAAACAGCAAGATCAAATCAAATCTGTAACCAATGCTTTATACCAATAGATTGAAGAAGTTTAGCCCAAATTAAGGAAGTCAACAGATGCCATGACCATGAACAACAGATTTCCATGGGATTTTTCATATTTTTTACAGTTTTAACTCCACATTAATAGCATTTCCTATGCCTATTCGATTCCTCAGATATAAGGAGTGTACAAGGTTCATGGCTGCAGGACAATTACACTAAGTTATCTCAGTAACTTATTACAGACTAAGCACACTCATTACCAGTGCATTAACCAACAGTTTATTTCTTCTTGCATATTGCACATATAACAGAATTCCAAACACCTGAAAATGGTGATGAAAGTAAAGAATCTTCATAACTGCCTGCCATTTTCCAGGTTAACACATGCCTAGGAAATCTCTTACCCTGACCTACATGAGTAAGAGATGTCTGACAGTAAGTGGCAAAAAACAAGATTGAGTGAATGGAAACTAATACTAGACTATATTATATCAGAAATAAGGCACACATTCTTCAGTACTGAGGATATTAATTACTAAAGTAACTTACCTAAAGAATACCACGAATCCATCATCATTTCAAGTTTTTTGTTCACGAAAGGAAATCTCTTTTAAGGTTCAACTGGACAGAGTGCTGGCCCACCTTGTCTAGACTGTGCTTTTGCCAAGAAAGGTTGGGCCAGATAATCCTTGTGGTCACTTCCAACCTGGTATTCTACTATTAGATATGCTATACATCAAAAAAAACTACAAGTGACAATGTAAAAATTACTAGGTGAAATTTGATGCCAAGTATATTGCAGCTATTAACACTAGATTACTACTGGCTTTTAAAAGGTGCTTGTATAAATCCTTTCGATTAACAGATCCTTATTAACATCAAAATGCTTCCAAAATGTTTTAATAATATCTGAATGCTTCCATACTCTTCAATGGAATTGTATCTCATTGCTTTTCACAAAATAGATAAATAGACAGATAGATGTCTTTTTTTTTCATATTTTTTTCTATTTCTTATTCTGTTAGAATTTAACTTAAGATTGCAATAAGAATTTGGAAGTTCTTATAAGTTGTATAATGAGGCTATAACATGAACTGAAACTATATTTCTTCTAGGTAAAGAGAGAAATGATTCTTTGTAAGAAGATAACAGTGAAAACAAAGAAACAAACCTACTCTGTCTGTGCAAGAACAATGACAACTATAGCAACATCTGACAAAATAAATTGTGAAATGCCATCTCTTAGAAGTTGCATTTAATATTGGTAATCTATGAGAGATTGTATATGCATATACAAGAATAACTATGTTATAGTGAAGTATATGCAACTTGGTAACCTAATCCATCAATTCCAGAAATTTAATTTACAATACAAGGGATCACATTTATCCTATATCAGCTATGTCCAAGTTTTGCTACTAATTACAAAGATTACAAATAAATTAGAGGTTCAAGGTGGAGAGGTGTAATAGATATATTTCAGGTACCTGACTTTGTCTCCCACAAGGTTCCATGTTTTCTCTGCAGTGTTTAACAGTGACAGAAATCTCTGCTTCAACCATTGTCAAAGATATACAGAAATAAGATGAGATCAATCAGGTAGAGATTACTCTGTGAACATGACAGCAGCACATTGTCTCAATATCTCAAGCACAAAGAAAACAAGCAAGACATTTTAAGTCATCGCTCTTTCTGCATGTAGCATTGATAGGTAGTCAAGCACTGAGGTCACAACACCTGATTAAAATAATTTTATTCATACTTTTTTTTTGCTTCTAATCTTATTTCAAGTTAAATAAGCAAATTTATTTTTTCTATGTTTTTTATCATTGGCAAATTTTTATTTGATTTGTCAGCAGAGTTAATCTTTTTAACAGTGTAAACATATCTCATGAAAATAATCTCCTTGTCCAGTCAGGTTTATCAACTGAG
Organism: Streptopelia decaocto; assembly: GCF_964273445.1. Classification (NCBI taxonomy): domain Eukaryota; kingdom Metazoa; phylum Chordata; class Aves; order Columbiformes; family Columbidae; genus Streptopelia; species Streptopelia decaocto. The sequence goes on from NC_138663.1 coordinate 160,356,333, forward strand.
ATAATCAGAATCAATTTGTGAGTGTAAATACTGTTTTATGAACTTCACCCTATTCGGTTAAACTTTCTTCTAGTTGGTGATACTGTATTTTCAGAGTATTATGCTTCACTATTAATTGTAAATTATACAGAAATATTAAAACAAGTGACTTCTGATAAAATGTTGAGATGCTACACTTATGCAATACATACACACCACAAGTATGTTTACAACGAGGCTAATAAACAGAAAAGCCATACCATCTAAGTCTTACAGGCTATAAAAGTATATAATTATTTTCAAGAATGCCTAATGTATATGTTCTTTCTATTATACAACTGGAGAATCACGCACATTCCCTCATGTACATGCAAATACCTTCAGTTCCATGTTTGTCTTTATTCTCATTTCAGAGATAACATCTTTTGATTATAAAAATAAAAATAATAACTTAATCCTACTTGACTCATGTCCAATGCTTCGGCTAACTTCAATGGAGAACAGAATATGCACAAAAGCAACCACTACAGATCCCAAACATGCTGAAGTTTAGATGATCTACTACACACCACTACATGCTTTCTTTTTAGACACACCATAGAGGTGATAGAACACTAAATTACTTCTCATGTTTGTTTTTCCATACTCCCAGGGCAATACAAGTTATCTATTTTTCTAACTCTGGCAAAGACTGCAGAGTTATTTCCCATTAGACAGATCCCAGCCTCCCAAGAGCCTCAAGAATCACCTAAGCCATCACTTGGTTACTGAGAAATCATTAAGTCATTATAAATAATTTAATATTTAAACATATATTAAATACATAGAAATTACCGGACTCCCAGGGACTTACCAGAAAATACAAGCCGATTGTTCCCCTACTTTTCTCAGCCATGACTGGTTCTTCACTTCTGAAGCAGATATAATGTAGTGCCATTGCTAATGAACTACTTTTTCATTAGGATTAAATTTAAGACTTAATCACTTTTATGTTAGAAAATAATGATAGTATTCCACTGAAGTTACTGAAACTCTGAGCTATGGTTTATCACATGGTATGGCAAAAATCTTTTCTGAACAATGTCAGGCTCACCTTTTGATGGAGGAATGTTTTAAAAGACTTCATGAAATATAAAGCATATGACCACTAGACTTCAGCAGTGATTCCTTCAAACAATAATGAACAGCTCTGCAAGCAGTTTGCTATTAAATGGCTTTGTGAACCCTTCACGTTTGCTCAGCACATTCTTTTGCAAAGTCTAGGAGACTTATTCAATTGACCAAGATGTTGCTTGGTAGCAGTTTGATCATTTGATTCTCACTGGGAAGATTAAAACTAGAGCATTTTGTTGTTGCAGTCAATTTCTACCACAGAGAGTCAAGAGAGCGAAAGCAAAGAAGAAGAGACCTAATCTGAAATTCGCATTAGCACAATTGCTAAGCAGATGCAGCTTCTGATAAAAATCCCACATAAAAGCTTTTTGCTTTAGATATCACAGGCAAAAAGAAAGCACGGTTCAGCACAATATTAAAATATGGCTTCAAACCTCTTAAAAAAGAATCCCAACAAACCTCAAATGCAAATGCTAGTAGTTAAACTTTCTAAGAATTTTAATTATTATGTGCTGGTATAATAGTGTTTTATTAAAAGCAGACTATGAACAGATTGATCAAAGTAATGTGAGAGTAATTTCCAGAACTTCAAGTGTACAGATATCTGTGACATTTAAGCTTCATCTCTACTAATAAATTAAACACAGCCGTGACTGTCCTTTGTCACTGAAGACAATTTACACGGAATGACCCACATCCACCACAAACCAGCACGCTGACTGTCAATGGTAGATGTTTTTGACCCATACTACCTGCAAAATGAGGCACGGCAAGTTTTTGATATAGTGTTAGATAGTGTGGCTAACAAGCAACCAAGGGACCATTCTGACAATTAAACAACACAGACAGTCAATTCCAGAACACAGCCATATGTCCTTATATTCTCTGATTGATTAATTAATGAAAACACAGCTTTAATTTTCATAGACTCAAAGTTCTTAGCTGGGACTTGGATGGAGCACAGGTCAAGACTGCCAAGAGGAAAACCATTAGCAAACATATAATGATGAAGCCAGAGAAACTGCTTTAGCATCTTTAGCTTAGACCACAATATTTAACTGCTAGGTCCCTAACTTTGGAACGGTAATTCACAGGAGCAGCAATAAGATTCTAAGACCCCACACAAATGGTGGGGCTGGGTGTAAACCTCTGAACTGTAGAATGATTTAAAATTTAATGATCTAATATTTTATTAACACTGATTAGTTGAGTTCTTCTGCTGTGCAATCCACAAGATGTAATGTGAGCAAAAGCTGGAAAATCCTGAACAAAAAATATCTTGGGGTTCCCATCGTCTGTGGAGTTTCAGTGCCTTAGTCCGAAATTTCTATTAAGTATCTCCATTTACTTGCCAGAAATATTTGCCACGTACTCTCCATAACTAAAGAATACTTTCAGAAAGTTTGAATCAAACTGATTAAGCCTTAAAATGTCACTAGTGGTGGCTGTTGCAGTGTACAAAACCTCTGCCTCAAGGAAAAAGCAGCACGGTATTAACTCCTTGTACTCAAGAAAGTAAGAAACTTATATCTTCAAATTCTTAGATTAAATTTTCAAGGAAAAGAAGAATCTTTAATGTGTAAAAAAAATTAAATTTGGAGTGACTAGTAATTTTTTGTTTGGGAGAAAATGCATTATATTTCTAACTTTCATTTCAGAGAAGTCCACACCTTAAAACATAGGGCTAACTTTAAATAAAATAACTTAAATATGCCAAAAAAAGAAATAGGTCACTACTGACCACTAAGAGAAAAAAAACCACACCATATGTACCCTATCCAAGAAAATTCATTATTGACAGGACACACTGAGGAAAATTTTGATAGGATGAAATATCATTTGTTTAGTGAATAATAGATAAGGAAATAAGGATAAATATATCAAAGCATGAGATTAGCAATCCAAATGCATTATAATTTGCAATCTTGCTTTTTTTTTTTATTAATAAGAATCTACTGACCTCTGAAACAATAAAAAGAGAAGTCATGCTTTGATAAATTTTGTTACAGAGGAGAATCTTGTTAGTTCACAATAATATCTGGCTTAACAGTTGTGAGCACCTAAAACACTGTAAATTAGTACATAAATACAAGATAAAGTATCATTCAGCACAACAATCCTTTGGAAGATTTTGAAGTATACTTTAGTTTTAATTATTTATGACCAAAAATACATTAATGTAGTATGTACTTAGTAAGTACTCCACACAATGCTTGAATGAAAAAAATCTTTGTAACATGACCTGTCACTACCATATTCTGGTTTTAAAACCCTTAGCAATATCTATGAAGTGTAAATTATGGTAAGTGTACATGTGATTACTCTCATGTGAATTCATAATATTGTTCCTCAATTGAACACAAACACATTAAAGAAGGTAAAATTAACTCTGAGTTTCTAAAAGGTATCCTTTAAAAATTATATATATTTTTAAATTAAATATTTTGCCTGATTATCTCCTGTTTTAAGGAAACACAGTTCAATTTTAACTTACACTGAAATTCTCCAATTAACATGTAATACACACAAGAACACTTAATTTGAAAGAAAATTAAATTCATTTTGCATTGTAGTTCTCACAAGTGTGATAGTTACAGGAAAACAATGATTTTTCCACTCAGAAGAACATAAATGACATCTTGATTTCATTTAATCTCAGCCTGGTTGGCTCCAGTCTTTTTTATAATAACTGAAGGGGTTGTGGACTATCTAATTTACTAATAAAAATGCAACATTTTTGTCTTCCTTTCCTTTTTTGTACTTTGATGCTAAAACATTTTTCCATCTTAAGATATTCATATAAAGATGTTAGAGAGCCTCTTGACTCTGTTTTATGCTCAGGAAAGTGCTTTTTTAAAGAGGAAAAAAAAATGTTGAAAGGTTGCTGCTGATGTAGAGGTTGAATAGAACAATTAGACTACCCTGCTTTTCCAAGTAAAGAGTTTTATGAGCTTTAAAAGATATTGCCCAGATCACCAAGATGTGTAAGTTCAACATCTGGCCTGTGATCCTTCCCATAAAGCTGTACTGACAAAAATTATCCTTCACCTTAGAATAAATTATCCTTTCCCAGTAACAAACTGATGGGGTTCTTTGTTTATTATGTTCTGTTTTTCACGAAAAAATATGAGATCTGTATCAGACTACCCCTTTTACATTTATTTAAGGAAGGATTTAAACAAATTCCACATGACTAATGAAAACAAGTTAACCTTGTTAAAACCATCAATAGAAAATTAGTTCAAAATATTTATATTTAAAATTACTGTATTTAAATGTGTAAGTAAATGATCTTATTATAAGGAAAACATAGCTCCATCTTATCAAGCCACTGCTTTTTGTTTTTCTCCAGGTCTGTTAGAAAACCACATTATATTTGATTAACAGGTAAAATATTTTTTCCGGGGAAGCTGATAACAAAATCTATGTTAATTTCTTGCCCCTAACATTCAGAGAGGCAAAGAAAAAGTGAGGCATGAAAGTGGAAAGTCCCTTCATCTTTTCCGATGGATCTTCAGAAAAAGAGCAAGAGTTTCACAGAAAACAATGTACCAATACAAGGGAGATCCACCACTGTTTAAGGTTAGGGCACTCAACCATAAAACAGAATATCAGGTCTTTCTCCCCTCATTATTTCTGTTTTTCTTTAAAAAAAAAATAGTAACACTTTTTTTTTTTTTTTTTTTTTTAAAGGAAGGTTTCTGCTGTCAATAGACAAGCCTCTCTTATTTTTTGGTGTCTTATACCCACATAGAAAAAAAAAAAGAAGGCAGTGCCAAATCACTACATACTTTCAAAATGAACCTTCTCAACTCACTAAGGCAATCTGCATTTAAGATTCTTCTCTAAATGTCAGAGTAAAAAAACATGAGGCACCACAGAACTTGACTTGCAAGCCGGGCTGCACACAGCATTTCATCTGATTCCACAAAAAAAATGTGAATTTTTCAGCAAGTTGTACCTCAATCAATATTTCAATATGAAAATCCAAAAGTATTTATCAATTGTCCCTCAAACAAAATATTAACAAATCCTCCAGGTTGTGATTATCATTTACTATAATTTCTAAAATATTCTTTTTGACAAATACTGCCAACATACCAGTGCAAGATGTTACATACCTTGTTACGAGAATATACTAGACTTGGTTAGAGTGTACAAGATTTTGCATGCTTGTCAAAATAAAAAGCAAAAATATACGGATCATGAAGAAAAGGTAATGGTGCTGGTAACTAAAAGAAAAGTTATTCTGTTGGATACAATAATTAGAAACCCCTGATGGTACGTATTTCTTGAAGTGTGTAAAGAATTATATAATGAATATTCAAAATTTTGGTTTGTGTCTTTTGACAAAAATTAGGCACTTTTGTTCAAAATGCCTAATTTAATAAGTACCCATTAATGATTATCTGTAAGAAATAACTCTGCAAAATCATTGTCATTTGGGACTTTTTATTTTCCTCTCTTTAAATAGTTGAGTTTAAAATTGCAAAGCCATTACCTTAATCTTACCCTTAGTCTACTAAAATTTTATATAATTTTATGATCCATACCAAATAAAGAAATTGATTGCATCAGCTTGTAATACTATGTGGACAGGATCATTACAAAGATCCAGTTATATTCATATCCTGTCTGAAGTAGTGGAATAGATCTCTATTGAAACTCATAAAATAGGGCAGTCATTCTCCAGAGTACTTTCTGAGTTACCAGCCATTTGAAACTGGAAATCTTCCTCAGCCAGAAGTGGCAACTTTGCATTTACTAGTGAACTACTCTGTGGAACTGAACTGACGTAAAATTTTTGCAGCCACTCTATGCTGATGCCATTAGTGTCACAGCTTATGTCTTGTGAGAAGAACCACGTCGTAAGAAGTTCATTTGATGCCCCCTATTTCTTGTGTCAGAAAGTGAAAAATTGATCTCTGTTCTCTCCATGCCACTCAGAATTACAGACATCTCTATCATATTCTTCCTTGTTAATCCATTTTCTGGGCCAAAGAGTTGTAAGACTATTCCAGAACTACTTTGTCATTCCTCATACAGATGCCTTGCCCTTGTGCATCTGTGACTCCTTGTTTCTCTCTCTGAACCTTTTAAATTCCATGGTCTGCACCAGGAGTGTTAAACTCATTTTCGCCGGGGGCCACATCAGCCTCGCAGTTGCCTTCAGAGGGCCGAATATAATTTTAGGACTGGATAAATGTAGGAGTTGCCTCTGAAGGCAACTGCGAGGCTGATGTGGCCCCCGGTGAAAATGAGTTTGACACCCCGGTCTACAGTATCCATTTTAAAAGGGATAGAAATGAGCTGAAAGGTTTTCAAAATGCAAGCCTATTGGGTCTTTCTGCTTTAGTATCCTAACACTCTGTTTTCTTCTTTGTTTTGTTTTGGGTTTTTTTCCTTTCGGAGTGCTCTGTTTTTTTGACCACCATGGGCCATTAAACTGACATACTCATAGAACTATCATAAACCCAGTGGGAACAGCTTAGAACTACTATTTTTACATAAAATACATTTTTTTTTCCATAATTCCATTAAACTTACACTGAGTGTCATCTGGCCGCCTAACCTGCAGTTACTCTACCTCCCAAAAGATACGTATGCAGACCCACACAGTTGGTTCTTATTTTTACTACCCTAAAACAGTATCACAAGCAAACTTGTCATTTTGCTCTCCCTTTTCCAGATTACTTAGAAATATGATGAACTGTATCCCAAAACATATCCATCTAGAACTCCAATGGAGACCTCCTTCCACTCTGAGAATGGAGTATTTATTTTCATCCCCCATTCCTTATCTGTCAACCAAGAATTTACATCTTACTTAAGGCTGATTTATTCCTGGAGAGTCTTTTGGATAGATTATAGATTATATCCACTGTATCTCCTTTATGCAGTTAGCTGCTGATTGTTTCCAAAAACTGTAACAAATGTGAAGAATGACCTCTATACAAATCCATGTTGACTCTCCCCCATTACTCATCTATGTATTCACTAATTATATTTTTTATTTACAGTATCTACTAATTTGCCCAGTAAATCCTTTCTCAGAGAAAAATATCTGCAAACCCTAAACTGAATGAGAAAGATCATGGAAGCTCCTAAACACATAGAAAACTTTCCAAGCTCAGTAGTATGACACTTGATTCCCTATGTAACAGAAATTATATTAGCCCCGGTGTCATACAGAACAAGCCGAAAAAAAAAAGTAAGAAGAAAAGCTTGTTATGGAGGTGACATGGTCTTATACGTACCCTTCATATAATTACACAAAATCTTAGAATACGTAATTTGAGGAAACACATTCTTCTTGTATATATTTGAGAGAAAAGAAACAAACAACAACAACCACCACACACAAAAAATCCCGCAGTCCCCGGAAGCAATATGATATTAAATATACCAGCACAGTGCCAGGATGTGCTACTCATTGTAGTAGCACAGTGGTGAGCTTTTCTATGATAATATCCCCGATTCTCTTTGCACTTTGATGTGAAGTGTTTGTTTCTTGGAAGTGTTCTGCACTGCACTGATAACTCCACATACTGTTTGATGCAGGGCTGGTTACCTAAGTTGCCCTTAATGAATTCCCTCGAGGTAGCTATAACCTGTGCTCCCATATTAAAAGAACAGAATAACTTATTTTCAAACTAAGTGGTTGAAATCGCAAGTCAATCTATAAATAAAATGGTATTTTACACTGAGAAATTCAGGTCATTTTAAATTTCAATGTTTTCTCCAGCTTTTATTTTAACAGATCCTCAGCTGTAGCTTTGTCAGAAAATCACAGTACTTGATTCACTACAACAAAATGGAGAATTGTTTCTCATGGATTATTTTATATGGTTCTAAAATATATATCAGCACTTCATCATGCCTTTATTAACTGGTAATAGCAGCCAGCTTTCCAGAACAGGACTATCCTACAAATCACTGAAAAATATTGCAGTGGATTTCCAACAGAAGACAAGTGTGCTGAAGACTGAAAACAGAAATCAAAAAGAGTTCTCAATCTGACACTGATCTCCTTATAGACTTCTCTTAAGTAAAGCTTAATAGGAAAATAAAGTTCCCCTTCCTTCTGATTCAACACCTAAAAGTCCTTATCTTTTTTATCAAATTTCATATTATTTTCAACTACAATCTGCCACCGCCCCACCACCCTTATTCCTCTGGAAAGCTACACTATTTTCTATCTCATGTTAACAGAAATCCTGTCTCAGTTCAACTTCATTCCCACAGTAACTGCAAAATATTGTAATCAAAGTAACTTATCAGACTTCATTGAGCATATTTCCATTAATGTGCAGCATGACTTATGTTTATGTCTTCTGTTATGAATAGGAACACTCATATGATGATATTCTCATATGCATTAATGCCTTTTAATCTAGAAAGAAATAGGACAAACTTAGATGAATTTTGAGCTAATAAGCTAACTCCCAGTTGTCACTATCAGCTCATCTTCAAGCACTGCTTTCTTTCACTGTGCAAAGTCATCTCAGGAAAAATGTTTTCTAAAAATAATAAAGGCTTTGGAAATAGCCTTATTAGTCCTCTGTGGAAACAACTGATGTGATCTCTAAACAACAAAACTTTGAGTTAAAACTTACTTTGTTCAATCATTATGGGCTGAAAGGGATGGAACAGAAAAATAAATATCCAGTGAAATGCTGAAGGTTCCATTTTATAGGGAAGATCTATGATAAAGAATTAAGATTTGTGTGCATGACAGTAAGCAACTTTTTCTATCAACTGCCAGCACTGTACAATCAAAGGCAACAAAACGCACACAGAATATATGTGTACCCAAATCCAAGGAAGACCTTCTTGCACATACAACCTGTACACACATATCCTATGCAACATTAAATTATTCCCTCCTGTTTGGCTTTAATAATTATTAGCTGTTCTCTGACACTTCTGTTAACTGATAAATGAAATGAATCTCCATAAACAGCCAAACCACATTCATTTTTAATGTAGAAAACATTTCAGAATGAAGACAAAGATGCCAGATAACCATTTTTTCATTACTTTCAAGTATTCATTAACCTTTGTAAAGATAAATGGTGTATGGCTTCAAATACTTAAAGAATTCTCACCAGACATGCAAAGTAGAAACACACACACACCATTTAAAGCATGATCCTTACAAAACCATTATTCTTTGTGTGAATAAGACTCCTGAGGTAAAAGCAATTAAGTTACTATAAATAACCTAAAAATTTAAAATACATTAAAAAAAATCTACATACACACATAAAAATAAGTATATTATCAGAGATATCAATTAGCTTATGATCCCAATTGTTTCTAAATCACCCTGCATCTCACAAATAAACACAGAATATCAGAAAGTCCAGAAGGAAATGACTAAGAGACTGTTTTACAGTCTTATGACTGTGTTATACAATATTCTCCTTGGAGATTTAAGCTGTCAGAAGATAAAGGGATCTAGCAAGACTGTAATGAAAATAAAAGATCATATTTTCCCAAAGGAATTAGAATAGCTTTGTAAATTAATAAATAGAAGACATGAATACTCCCCTACAAAATAAAGGCTTCTTAATTTACTATGATTTATGCATAAATGCCTTTCATTCCGACTGTTAAAAGGAAGATGAGCAATAGTTAAGGGCAAGGGATACATTTCATTTCAATAAAACAAAGTGTAATTGAATGGGAATTAGATGAATGTATTAGATGCAGATAGAATAGATTATTTGGAGAAAAACTTGTAATAGGGATCAATAAAGGAAAGGCTTTGATGTCATATTACCATGCAAGAGCAATAGATGCATAACTGTTCACAGAGGCAGACCACTTTCAGTCATCAAATAAATCAGAATTCAGTGTGACAAATTTGCGGAAGGGAATTACCAATCAAAAGCCTGCAAACATTAACAAAGATCTGTAAGAAATAAAAATTAAGTGCAGGATGCTCCCCTGATCCAGTCCTCCTTGCCAGAGCAGTTTGTCTTGTGGCGTGGTCAGAACAAGGGTTTTGGTTTACGGTTCCACTCCATCCACGGTGACATCCATGACATCCACAGGGCTGTCTGACAGGCGCCCTTGGCCACCATCCACCACCTGAACTGCATGGCTTCTTATCCCTTCTGCCACTTTTTGCCCTCCTTTGCCCTCCTTCAGGTTTAGCAAAACTTGCAACCTCTATATAACTCTAAGAGCACAGAGTTTCCTGTGAATTGGCTATTTATTAATTTATGAGACTCCACCTGTCACTGCTACAGTGTAAAGTCCCTTTGTTTTGATCAACAAAGATAAAGGCAGATACCATGCAACCGTTCCCAGGTATATTGCTAAGTTATATAACATCATAGTAAACACAATCGCAAGTGCAAACCCATATTATCCACAACAGATTTTTTTCTCTCTCATTGGCAACAATACTTTCAGTGTTTTGACAAAAAAGTTATGCCCAGATGTACCAGGTGTGATCCCTCTCATTTGATTTTAGATGCCTCCAGTGTATGTACCTACATTTGAGATGGTCATTTTAGACCCTGCAGAATCAATGGAGAAAAACAAGCATCTCAGCTCAGCTCTAGCATAGGTAACTACAACTTACCCTTTTTTTTTTCTTTTTTTCTTTTTCCTTTTTTTTTGGAGGGGTGTGGGTGGGGGAAGGAGAGGAATATTGGAACTTGATGTTAAAGTCAATCAAATGTGTTTGACAAACTCCAGCTGTCATTCTGAAAAAAAGTTATATTTGTGGTAAGATACTTTTTCCTCTTTATTTGATACCACAAGTACAGACCTCTATAGAAAACCAGAAAGCTCTTACAGAGTGAAAGCACAGACATGAAAAATGTGCCAGTATGATTCAGTCATCCACTTTTTATATACTCAGGAGGCTCTTCATAAAGCTTAGCAAGTTCAGACAGAGTGAACTGATCTCACTGTAAATTATAGTTGGGGTGCCTAAATGAGGACCACAGCCACTTCAGACTGCCTCTGGTCAGCTTTGGGTGGTCTATACCACCTCTGAAGCACAGGTTTAACCCACCAACTCGCTGAAGAACCCTACAGCATCAGAACTTAATTTTTACTTTGTGTTCAAAGTGTCAGTGTGTCACAGCCAGTGGCAGTGCCTTTTCATAGCATATAACAGAGCATACAGTCTTATGGCAATAATGTCTGAGTACCATGTAGGGTGAAGATAGTCAAATTTACCACAGTATCATCCAAATGGCCTTTAAGATTAATCTCTGTCATTAACATTTTAGGAGAGTATAAGGTGGCACAAGCCAAAACATTAGCAGAAAAAATACTAATGCTCAAGCAACATAGGTAAATAATAGTTTAAATCTTCCTCCCAGGCTATGTGTGATTTATCAGTACAGATGCAGCTCAAACTAAATCGAAGGAGGATGAATATAAGCCTAAGATCATAGTCTTTTCACCGTAGGTGAGACTAGCCAGGTGCTAAAGGCATGGCCATGGCATGATGGCACATGCCTGTGACCACATATGAGTGTGTGTCTTGAGCTGCACCTCTCTCCCTTACTGAGAACTGTCAACATAAATCTACTCTTATGCTCTCTAGATGAAATATGCTTCTTTTCATCCAAAAGCCTGCAGATTTCTCATTTCATTCAATTGCTACAGTTTCATTTGCAAAGAGCTGGGAGCTGGTGCATTTATAAGCAGCAGAGACTTTTCTTAGTTGGGACAACAGACTTCTAGAAGGACCTGGCACATCTGGATCAAAAAGGATGTTTACAACAGCAGCTAGTATAAACATGCATGTCTGTTTCCCTCACATTCAAAATTTCTCTAGAAAAAAAGGCTTGCCTAAACCACGTTTTCTGGGAGACTTTCTCCCTGTAAGGGGGGGGAAATAACAGTCCTCATTTATTAGAAATACAATCTTATTAAAACAATGACAATAAAGCCACGTAGGCTGAGGGTACAACGCTACTAAGAATTATTACATATCTGCTGAGAGTCACATTATGCAATATACCTTGACTAAAGACAATATATCCATGAATGCTTATTTACTGAAAAAATTAAAATACAAGAATTATTTCATATCCTGATGCAAAAAATGAAGTTACTTAACATACATCTGTTCAAAAGCTTCTGCTGTCCAAAAGTTCCCAGCACTGAACGTATGGAGTATATGTGAACCAAGAGTTGGATGGGAAAGACTTAAAAAAATGTATAAAACAGAAATAAAGTCAAAGCAAAGAATTGCTGGTACTCAAGTTAATTTCTAAATATACATTTAGTTATAGGTTAATTCCTACTTCTGAGATTTTGCTGGTCACCTGCAGGAGTAAGAAAACATTTTCCTTTTTCTTTGATTCATAACTGTCTCCTGAATTATTACTTATCACCTTAAATCTCAATATTTATATTGGGTAAACCAGATCTTTGTTACTTTTGAGATAGATGATAAACCTCAAAATTTTATTTTCTTCAGATGAATGAGACTCTGAGCAATGAAGAAATACTTTAAATGAAAAGTTAGTCACATCTTCTATTGCTGTAACTTTAATGCACCTTAGCACTTATTCAGAGTTTAAGTTCTGCTGAATATCCAAGTTCAGGTCGGATGTCCTACAGTAACTTACAGACCTAGTTTGTGCATCAATCACACTTTATTTGAGAATAATTGCTGTCTATAAATACTACTATATTTTCAGTCTGCACTGTAGACTTATGCAACAAATGTAGACTGCACTGTAGAATTATGCAACAAACTTGCAAACATACCCTTAAGAAGAAGGATACCATTCTGATGCATTTAATTTTGCATTTACTTGGTTATAAATATCCAATATGAAGCATAGCATATTGTGGTCAAAATATGTGAATCTTTAATTACATATATTTTAGCATTAGCACAAAGCACTCAAAGTGTCAAGATTTCCCCACTACTTCCATTCCCACTTAAAGTGGCCTATTTGACTTATAATAAAACAGGTGTGGCAATAATTACATCTTGGGATGAATGTAAGTATCCATTCCAATAATAACGACTGTAAAAACAGAAGTTATGACAGACCTGTAATCACAGCTGCCTTTTTATCATAAGCCCTGGAAGCAGCTCAAAAGCACTGTGACAGGCTATGGTTTCACAAGTCTTTGGCTGCAGGATCAGACAGACACACAACTGTTTGCACAGCTGCTCCGTGAAGCAGATCAGGGAAAGTATCCAATTTAAATATAATACAGAAGGAAAGATTATCCAGTGTCAGTTTCCCAATCTAGTTCACAAAGCAGCCAGAAAAGGGGTTGGGCTACTATGGGCAGGAGAGGACACAGCACAATGCTGTCAAAGAGGCAGGAGTATGGAGCAATGAACAAGAATACCTTGAAGTTCATATCGATGCTAAAAACAAATAAAGAGAAAATTAAAAAGAGCTTTATGAACACCCATGATCAAAACTGGTACTTTACTGAAAAATTGTCAGTCAAAGGTATCCCACCCTGTTTCAGCAGAACACTATTCCTCAGCATAAATGTTTCTGACACAAATAACTGAAAATAAAGTGGGGTAAGTCAAACAAGAAAAAAATAGCTATTTTTGTTAAAAGATATCTCCAATACTCAGCTGGCCCATGAGCCTTAGTGAGTGTATTTTATCCTTCCAGTACCACAGATGCTTACAAGGGAAGTAGGTATTATATGCAGACATGGAAACTGAAAATAAAGGCTATGCTCCCAAAAAGATGAAACTCATACTGACTTAATGTAGGAACTCGTGGCGAATAAGAAAATCAGGATTGCAGGGCACCCCACAAAGCCAATAGAGAAGCAGATTCCTAAATGAATCAGCTGAATCTCTGTTTGCACAAGGAGTCAGATATAGATGTTAGAAAACAAAATATTTAAAGGTTGTGAATATGACTCTTAATACCTAAATTCACAATGGCAACCCAATTCCTACTAAAATCCATGGGGCGTGATACCTCGGTTCATGTTGTCTAACTTCAGGTACCAAATGAGGCTCTGGGGAAGGAGATGAAGAAGCAGGATAATCTTCCTCTGCAAGTGCCTTTCTCTCACTGTTGACCACAAAGGAACCCAGGAAAGCCAGGCCCCTAACTCAGGTGTCCCAGTTAAGTAGAAGGAAGCCAGGTTTTCATACCTTTGTGGATTTAATCCAACCACTCAAATGCAGTCCACTGAAGTACAGAGGGAAATGAATTCTACAGCCTTAGGCTCTTTCTCTTGTTCATGGAGAAAGGTGACGCTGGTGCACAGCATTATCCTTTCTCTCCACACACCATACTGGGAATTTAAGTGCCTAATTTAGGACTGAATTACTTCAGCAACTTTTCTAAAACTTATGATCATTAAGTGTGAGCGGACAACAGTAAAAGACAGGTACCTTTAAATGGCAAATTCATATGACTTGTCTCAGAAAAGCTTTTCAGCACATCCTCAAGAGATTAATTAATTATCTCAGTGGTTCCACCACTCAACTGTCTTGAGTGACTCAGCGCCAAATCACCGTGCTATCAAACTAATTTCAGTGAGGTGTACCCTCCCACTTATCACCTCTCAGCTGAAAAAAAATAAGTCCTGCGTAAGTAAATTCAAAGTCTTCTTACATTCAGTGTACAAACATGAGGGTGGGACAAACACATATACTTTCTAAGCAAATTTAGAAAGAAAAAAGAAAAATATATATAACCTGGATACAATCGTGTATGTTGCAAAAACTCCTGCTTTTTCTATACCAGAAGAGACAATATAAATTGAAATTTGCTGGGTAATTTTCTTGTAAGTTCAGAGCTACAGTAGGAAAAAGTGTTTCGCTATAAAATGTTTCTCAAATTACTTTTTCTTCAGACTGATACTGCAGGCATTCAATCCAAATATTTTTACCTTCTGAAGCAAATGTAACCACAACAGGCTTTATATTCTTCTCAAAAGTATTAGAGAAACTATATTTATAAACCATTACATGCATCTTTCACGGTTATTCTTAAGAGAGCTTTAAGTGAAAAATATATAAAAACCAGAGAATATCGGTTTTCACTTTCATGTATTTATAAGTGTGAAGGAAAGGGTCAAAGGCAAGAGCAGAATTTCTCACAATACATTCCTTGTGAATAACAGCTGAGAAGTCTGGAAAGCAAACTAATTGATTAACTTTCACATTATCAACAAAGCTGCCTTTTGAAAGCACAGTTAAAATATTGGTCATCTGTTATGTTTGATCAAGTTAGTTTTAACTGAAATGCTCTCAATGTCTAAATTAAAGAGAGTTCTTTATTTTCTTTAAAGAATTTCAGAGACACCTAAGAAAATGCTGTTTCCTTTAACTTCTAAACCTTTTAGGGAGAGAATGCAGGAAAAGGCAACCATAAGTGCTGCTATCAGAACAACAAAACAAAACTGTCTAGTTAGAAAAAAAAAAGTACATTGAAACAAAGAATGTACATATATTATGCCATCTCATGTTTCTAATACCTTAGCATATGGTTCCAACACTACATATGGCATGTCATACACAATTCATCTTTCAAGTCCTGATCTTCAATTAAGGCGTTGTCCAACACTCCCCTCAATGGGATTTGAATCTGTGTCCTAGGTATTTTAATGAACAACAATATCTAGAAAAGGAAAACTTCCAAAAAATACCTGACCAGGTATTAGCCCGTCTGTGCAACTCTACCTCTGACATAAAATCTGTCTTTGCAGGAATCAAGATACTTTCTAGTAATTATGGGCCTTTGACAGCTGGCCTCTTATCCTGGCAAAACAACTGTGTAACTTCAGCAAAGACCCTAAAAAGATGCCACTGTATCATGTATCTGCTTATTCTTACTTGGGAAGCCACATTCCCCCATGCATTCCAGTAAAGTATAGACATATACTAAGCTTTTAATGTCTTCCAAGTAAATAATGGCTTATTCTCCCAGTCCCATTGCATTCAGCTAATTCCTAAATAGCAGTGTCAAAAATGCTGTTGTCTGTCAGTTCCTCCACCATCAACACTACTGTCAAAAAATCTGCCAAAAAGCAATTTGAACAGGATTCAGCCACCTAACCACAGACAGGTAGTGCCACCACAAAAGCCCCAGAGTACCTGAAATCGGTGGGAAGATGTGTCACAGGATCCACAGGACACCTGAACTTCTCTAGAAGAGTCCTGGAGGCCAGGTAAGAGGTTCCAGTAACCAAACATAGTGTTAGATATTTGTGCTTAGGAAACTAAATAAAAAATTATTAGTTTGTCTAATACACAAGAACAGAACAGCTTTGCTCTTAATACTACTGATTTTAATCTCACAGTCAAATGAAAGTATTAATGAAAAATAACCAAAATAAAAATAGATATAGAAAATAAAGTTAGGAGCGTAAGAAGGAACACCACATTAAACACACAGGAAATCTACATGCTGGAGCAAAAGAATGAGGTATTTAACTTAAAGAAGTACTGGGAAAAAAGTGAAAGAAAAAGAACGAGGTCTCCTCATGCTCTGTGAGCTGGCTACAAACTATTATCTTTTCATGACTGGTATGTCTTTGTTCCTTTTCATTTTTTCTGCTGAGGAACTCAGCACAGCTATCAAAGGTGCTACCAAGAATTCCCTCTAACCTGAGAGTAACAACCATCTGTGTTTCCTTGGCAATATAACAGGGTTTACCTTTGCAGTAGATTTACTTTCTGAAATTGGTGTAAAGGTGATGCAGACAAAACAAAACTTCTTTAAAAAAACAAACAAACAACACTTATCCATAGAAGGAAAATTATTAAAACAAAAGGTCTGCACACACTCTGCAGCATTCTCTTGAAGTTAGATATGCCAGAGCTTCTGAGGACAATATTTGGGAATGAAGTTTAATCTTCTTCTCTGAAGAACACATTTCTCCCTCCAGCTTAGCAACATGGCTTTAAATCACTTTCTAGTTCATTGTTCATGGTCTCCTATTTCCAGGGCCCTGGCTTTGTCCTTCGCCAAGCCAGCTGTCTGTGGCCTCCTCAGGCAAGGAATAATCTGATATCTGTGCTGTACATAGACAGGGGGGGAAAAAAAAGCAGCAATAGAAAATATCTGCATCTCCATGTTAAAATATCTAACACCTAAAATATTGACTGTTTTCTTTAAGATGTATTAAAACCAACAGAACTGGATTAGCTCTTTGCATACACCAGTCAAAGGAAAAGAAATAAAATTATTGAAGTATACATAAGTATCAATTAAAAAAAAAAAATGTTCCAAATCCCAAATTAAGGGATGTGTTCTGTTCCCCTCAAGGTTCCTATGACCATTGTCACCTCCTTCTCATACATTAACCTTCCTTGTCATGTTTCTACCTGTTCATAGGCCTCACAGGCCCTTCCTTAATACCTTTTATATAATAAACCACTGCCACAGCCATGTTGTCACAAAACAACCTTTACTATGGGTCTCTGAACTGTGCTTTCTGAAGCTTATGATCCCTAAATTCTCCCACAAATTTCCTTTTACAAAATTCCTCTGTTTTATGCTGACTTAAGACTAGCCTACACCTAGTCGTAGGCATGTTCTGAAGAGCTAGTGCCTGGACCAAGGATGTGATGGTCTGCTTTTAAGGAGTCTTGCACATACAGTGTCATACTAAGGAAAAATGTGCAATCAAAAGGCAATCCAATAGGATAACTTGACTCTTCCAGCACTACTACAGTTAAATTTCTAACTTTGTTTCTTTCTTAATGAAGGCAGTCAACTTCAGTTATCATTAAAATCATTTCCAAGTTGAACATCTAGCTTTACTAAAGCCTATCAGAAGATGGCTAAATTGTAAAGATGGACCAACTTGTGTATATCTGGCTGTGTTTCACCCATCAAACATACACGCTACTTAGGCATTAAAAAAAAAAAAAAAAAGAAAATCCCTCCAGTCTCTTAATTGTGTTTAAAATGCACGTCTATTCTAAAGGCAACCCTAGCTTCTGTCCCTTTTGGACCCAAACTGTGTGTTCAGTCAGGGAAATGCAATCCAAGATGAAAAAAGACCTATAAGGGACTTGACACAGTCTATCTCAGCCATGTTAGAAGACACAGTGCAAGAAGTTGCCTTCTGGGCTTGCAATTGTAGCAGGGCAGAACAGGCCTGCGTCTGATTTCCTGTTTCACAAATGCCTACAGAGCACTAGAGACCAGGAGCCCCAGCACCATTGCATGCTGAGGTGGATGTGGCCGTTAACATGGACTTGGCAGACAGGAGGGAAAGCAGCTGTGCAGGGGACAGCTGGAGCCAGGGCAGAGTTGGCAGTGGCACACTGCGGGAGGTGGCTGCTGGTACAGGGAACCTCCTCAGAAGACAGAGGCAAGACTATGCACAGCTGCACCACAGCAGACAGGCCCTGGCACACACCCTGCCTGCCCATGGGCAGCAGAGGAGGTAACTGAGTGGGTTACAGAGGAGGAGTTACAGAAGAGACCTATATTGAGTCATCTGAATCCCACTCCTACGTTTAGGCGTGTTAGCACACTCAGATTTTGTGCAGTCACCAAGGATGTTATGGAAAGATTCACCTCTTCCAGTTCTGAACCCTTAAAAGCACAAAACAAGACAGCAATATTAGCTCTGGATAAGTCTAGTCTACACAGTCCTGGCTCTCTCAGCCTTTACTCACAGCAGAGATGCTCCAGTCCATTAGTCATCCTTATGGCCCTTCTCTGGACTCCTTCCAGTAGCTCTGTGTCTCTCCTGTACTTGGAAGCTCAGAACTAGATACAACTCCAGGTGTGGCTTCACCAGTGCTCAGTGGAGGGGAAGGATCACCTCCCTCACCCTGCCAGCAACACTCCTCCTAATGCATCCCAGAAGACTGCTGATGGACTTTGACACAAGGGCTTGTTGTTGGCTCATGTTTACCTTGGTGTCTACCAGGACCACTACGTCCTTTTCTGCCAAGCTGATTTCTAGCTGGTCAACCCCTAGAATGTAGTGGTGCTTGGGATTAGCCTTCCCTAGGTGCAGAACTTGACATTTCCCTCTGTTTAACTTCATGAGGTTCCCATCAGCCCATTTCTCCGGTCTGTCTAGGTCCCTCTGGATGGCAGCAAAACCTTCTGGTGTATCAGCAGCCACTCTTCCTGGTTTTGTATCATCAGCAAAATTGATAATGGTAAACTGCACTATCATGCAGATCATTAATGAAGTTGTTGAGCAGGACTGGACCCAGTATCAACCCCTGGGGTCTGCTAGTTAATGCGTTCCAACTAGACTTCATGCCAGTGATCATCACCCTCTGGGCCCAGATGTTCAACCAGTTTTCAACCCCACCCCCCCAGACTTCTCATCCAGCCTGCACTTACCAGTTTTGATGTATTCCTCCCAGGTTAGTCATCTTTGCTTTCACCCTCTGTATACTTCCTTGCTGTGTTTCAATTTTACCAGAAACTCCTTGTTCATCGACATATGCCTCTTGGCATTTTTGTGTGGTTTCCTGCTTCTTGGGATGAACAGCTCCTGGGCTAGGAGGCAATGAACCTTGAATATCAACCAGCTTTCTTGAACCAGATTTCTTGCTTCCAGGGCCTTATCCATTCGCATAATTCTATTTTTATTACAAGATACTATCCTAATTTGTGAAAACAAAAAGATTTGAAATCAACATACTTGCCACTAGCAGTTATCAAATATCCAAAGATTCTGTGCAAAAGTATTTTCATGAAAACTACTTACCTCACCACATTCCTACTAGAATACACGTCCTTCTCAATAGATAATTTTTGTTCTCTATTTAAATACAAAGTATTTTTTCTCTATTAGTTGAGTAGCAATCATTTCACTGAAAGAGATTATTACATTTCCATAATGCAAAAAAATTATTCCTGTGGAAGGGTCACTGCAAAACACATGAACTACTTAACCTGCTTTAAAGCTATCTCTGAAGTACTAGAAGATGGTCTTAAATGGCCTTCTGCCATCTTTCCATCATGATAGAGGATACATGAATATAAAAGCAGATATCATCAGTCTTAAAGATGTTTTGATGAATTAAAATGAGAAGCCTTTAAGAATTTGATCCCCAAAAATTCTAAATCTCCCTTCCAAAAATGTTCATAAGGATGGGGCTACTCTACTCAAGATCACATAGGTTACATGGCATAATAGGAATAGATCTACAGGGTGAAACAGCTGGTGCAGATGATCCATTGTTCACACTACTTAAATCTGGGAGGACTTGGCTTCAAACAAATTCTAATTCCACAGACCACATGCCCACTACTGGATGGAGAAAATTAGATGCAATCCTGAAAGACAGTTTTCACTGTAGATTCATCTGTAAGGAGCTTGTGAACTGTGCAACTGCTGAGTGATACAAACTAAAGCAGAGTCTGTGAGGACAACTGGGAGAATCCCTTCAAAAGAGCTCTCTTAATCCAACCTCAATTGCCAATGTAAATTCACCCACACAAGACTACAAAGCAGACCGAGTTCTCCTGTCCTCTGTTATATCAGTCCAGATTTACTTCCCTTCTCTCTAATCAGAAGTACATCCAAGAACAGACACACCTATTCAATATAGGCACCCACATACAGCAGTAGTGTTGAAAAGCAGTTGGTCTGCATCACTGTCCAGAATGCAGCTGCACTTGTAGCTGCTCATTTCTGTTTAGGTAGGTCTTATCCTATTCCCCCAGAGTGACTAAATGACTTCTTAGTTCATGTAGCAAATCTATGATGTTACTAGGGACTGAACACTGTGGTCTGGTCTAGGACTTTATTGAAAGAACTATTGTTCTGATATGGTATAATTTTAAAAGAACAATTCTCAGATTTTCAACCAAACTACTTTAAACTTACTAAAAAAAGCAGGTGCTGCATTAAGCTTATACATCTATAGATAACATATAAATAAGCAGGTAGATAAAACCACTAATATACATATACTGATACACAGAAATTGAAACATTAAGTTGGATTCAGTCTGGAAACACACAAAATCTCTCCTTTAAATCTGAAAAGAGCCAGATGAGTCCCCGCTTTGGGACTATCATGCAATGTGGGAGGAAACACCCTTCACTACTCCTGTGAAAGTTCAGCCAGCCACCCTCTGGGCTGGAAGGCAAGATTCTCAGGGCAGGAAGGAGAACAGGCAGAAGAAACCTTGCTCTACCTTAGTGATCAGAAACTCGGATAATGGCAGAAAGACCTACTCATTCAGTTCCTGCTTCCAAGACACAGCACAAGGATGCTGTGTCAGCGTTGGAAGCATTCTGCTTTCTACTGTTGTTTTGAATCCACTGGCTGTTTAAAATAAAATACATAAATATCACAGATAAGAGAGTTCAAGTTACCCCACTGTCCATTTCTAGGTAAGCACCTTTTCCCTCGAATGGAAAGGGATGAAATATGTATTTTCATAAGAGTAGCATAATTAAAGCATCAAGAAAGATTTTTACCATTGTCCTCTCACCAAGTAAATACTTAGACATAGCTGCTACAACTTATTTTTGAAAACTTATCAAAGTGACAAGACAAAAATGTAAATCACAGGTAAAAACGCTAGTCCTTAATGCATTTTTCAAAAGGTCCTCCAAGGCATAACTTTACTAGGTTAATAACAACAGACAGATTAGAACAGACCTTCACAGGGCAACTAGATACTGGTGTTGGGAATAGATCTGGGATTGGACAAAGCAAAACACTCTTTCAAAAACTCCTGAAGCAGAAATTAATTGAGATGGTGTTGAGTAAAAGAATTTTCTCACTGGATTAATTTTCATACGTGTAAAGTACGCTATGTAATATGCTACTGTTCTTACAGCTGGTGACCTAATGTCCTGGTTTTGGCTGGATACCTAACAACATGGAAAATGAAAATGATATTCACTAGAAAATCACATATACAAAATAACCTGGTTTCACTTAATATGTAGGTAACTTACAAGGCATGTTAAGTTTTAGCATCCTAAAGAAAGGAGTCAAAATGTTATTCCATCTGAAGACTCATTTAACAAGTAATAATAAATCATTGAAGCTTGCTTCCAACTTTGTTCTTTCCCTGTATTATGCTATGGGTTTCATTTGATAACCTAAAGAGGACTCCAAGGGGAGGGCAGGGATTGTTTCTTCACGGTGAAATAACAATGTTGCAAGGTTTCAGGATGCTGAAAGTATCTTAGATTGGTAAGAAACAAAGTAGTTATGTATATTTTTCTCCATTTGTGATTAAAAAAAAAAATAATAAAAAAATTGACCAAAATCTTTAAAGCCCAGTTTTATTGTAGAACTTGATGGTCTGAAGTTCCATTGATGGAACTCAGGCTCTTAATAGCACTTTCTTACAAGCTGGAGCCAAATTCAACTAGACAGTATGAATCATGGTGAAGAGTGCAAAGAGAAATTGAAGAAATTTTGGCCGTTATCTGTTTTGAAAAAAAAAAAAAACAAAAACCAAACCTTAATGAGTAATTATATAAAAACTGACAGCATAGAGCAATAATTTCAGTGGTGTACAGGTCTGTGATATTGAAAGAAATAAGTGAAATAAGAAATAAGTGAAAGTGACCTCAAAACTTAAATGTGCAACATTACCTGATACCCCTAAGCCTAGCAATCCAGAAAGGATTCACTAAGGACACAAAAAAGCATGAGTCCTAAGGTCCTTAAAAAAATGTGTAAAGCATGCAAAGAGAATCCGAAGCAGCCATAAACACTTGATTTGATATTTATACTTGAGAAGAATTTCATGAAATACATACCACGCTAAATCCCACTTAGTCATAAAACTGCTTGGAGAACTTGAATTTGATGGTCTTCCATTAATTCTCCGCATAAGGAAGAAAACTGGGCAGAGTGGGGGGTGGGGGACATGTGTGGGGTAGACTGTATTCAGTTCTGTGATTAAATTGACATTATTTATCTTTCAAGGAAACATACAAGTGCCAGACTGCACTACAGTCAATGCCTTCATAGATTCGTACTCACCATTTTTAAGACTAGAGTAGGATCATAGAATCTGACAGCTGTAACACACCTTGTGCCTGAAAAGTATTCCTTTACAAAATAGGGCAGTGACTGGCATTCGACTACAGTATATCTTCAAACACTGATGCTAAACCTGAACTGAAGACCTTGAGATGAGGTTGATATTCTACCATCCCCACAGGTAACCTGTTCCAGTGCCTAATCACCTTGAGTATTAACATTTATGGTTTATTTCCCATCTGAGACCACCTGGCTGAGCTCCCAGACACTGGCTGTTGTTACAGCTTCAGTTATTAAAGTCCTCTTTAGTAACCAAGAATATTGTAGCTACTGATAAGCTATAAAAATAAAATCCCAGAACAAACAAAATATAGATTGAAGCAACTCTGAGAAGCCATCAAATCTCTCATCTGTCCCCCAAGAAAGGACAAATGACAACTTTTCTGACAGGTGATGTTTAGGAATTTTTCTGTTTAGAAGTTAGAGAGCTTCAATGCCAAGAGATGCCAAAGTCTATGTCAGTAGTGTACTGCACACGGTATTTAAAATGCAGAAGAATAGTGATTTATGTAACAATATACAATGGTTCCTGCTTTGCCATCTGTTCCTTTTCTACTAGTTCCTAATATGCCATTTACTCTTTTGCCTGCTACAAAATAACAGTCTGCATTTTCCACTGAATTACCTATCACAATCACAAGATCTTATTACTGGTCAAGTTAGAAACTACCATTTTATACAAGGAACAGGAGTGGGTTTTTTTCTCCTTATGTATCACTTGACATGTAATTCAACTGCATTTTGTTTGAGATCTTAGTTCCTGTTGAGCCAGTCTTGTAAAGCCTTTCTGTGCCTTTTTGTATTTGCCTCTCTTCTATATTACCCTGTAGAGCTTATGATCATGAGCATCGCTTTACTTTTTGTTTCTTCTTCCAGGTTGTTTTGTTGTTGTTGTTGTTGTTGTTGTTCTATGTTGAACAGCACACACCCTTGAAGAATGCTTTGGTGACCTCCCTCCACTTTAAGAATCAAACATTTCTTCCCACACTGTTCTGTTAACTTGTTCTTCCTTCTCCTTCCCCACCCTAGTTATTCCGTCATGTAAGGATTTTCTGTCTTATTTATCTTGTCTACTAAACACCTCTGTTGATGGACTTTGTCAAAAGCTTCCTAGAATACTAATCAGAGCAAAGCTATGTATACAAGGCCGAGCACATTATTTCCTCGGTTCATTCCCATCTACCCTGATCATCTGTATTGTCTAAATGTCAGCGTGCTCCTAAGACTGATGTCAGCCAACTTGTGTCAACTGAAACAAAACTCCAGTTCACTCCTGGAACTAAAAAGCAGTATAAATGAGTCTGGCTCCCTCCAGTCTGTACAGTTCATCATCACTGTTCCAGCAGCTTTTGCCAACTCAAGGACCACCATTTGCCCCGACACCACACACAACACATAGATTTGATGCCATGCTCAAAAAATGCTACTCTAGTGGGTAAAAAAGAAAACCTGTGAAAACAAACACATTACAGAGCATAAGGGCAGGAAATGGTACAGCTCAATACCACACACGTGGATGTGGTTAGTCTACCATGGAAGCGCTGGCCTAGATACTGGATATTGCATATGCACCTCAACCAAGCTGGCTGCCTCCTCATGGCCAGAGATCACCCTGCATAGAAGATGCATTTATCAGTGTTCATTTACTTAATAGCTCACATCAACTGGATTCATACGCCGAGTCCTTCAGATAACTGAGTATTTACTCTGTGAAAGTGGACCCAAAGTAACAGCAAAAAATGCCACTAACGCTGTATCTCCATATTAAATAGTGATGACTACTGAAATTTAAGGTAATGGAAAATCCAGATGTAGAGCAAAACAGCACACGTTCTTTGCCAGACTTTGTACAAGCTCTAAAGTTTTGAGTCATAGTAACCCCTTTTACTTTTTCTATTATCATGGGAACAGAAGCATGTTAGCAGCTTTTTTTTGAGAAACTACTTATACTTTGAATTCAACTTAGCATGCTCTATTTAGAATGTTTTCTCTTCTTTTTGCTAGAACATCAATTAGGCTTTTCTTGGTTTTAAGAGTCTTCATTTTAACTTTGCAGAAAAATGTTGTAACATTGTTCTCACACTGTATGAGGTATGACATTTTCAAATGAGAAGTCAAAAAACTGTTGTTCTCTATTTTCGACATACACAGTGAGAAGATGCCCTCGTTGGCCTTCTTTCAGTGTTACAGAAGATACCTGCATGTAAATGGACCAGGCTAGGGAACTGCTCCTTACAGGTTCTAGCTGCAATGTGTTTCACTGAAATCTAAAGCTAGAGAAGATACAGCAAAGACACGAATCATAATCTCTAAAACACAACTGGATTTTTTTTTTCTTCTGGTTACGTAAGTAGCAGTGTCCTCATTTGAAGAGCAGAAAAGAAACTTCCCAGATTCTCTACAACAACCACCTGATTAACTGAATACACTGAATTCTTAATACTATCTTTGACTTCCCCCTTTCCTTTCTGATACTTAAGAGCCATTTTAGGTTGTAATCTCCTCAAGAAAGGAGTGTCAGTTATGGTTGTACACTGCACAGGTGAGGGAACTGAGGGCGTAAAGTTCTATAGAAAAGAAGAAATGAAAGAGATCACACCTATTTCCCCCTTCGCTCTTCTTTCTTCCTAATGCCCTAATTCTATACTTCTCTCATTATTTCTCTAAGGTTTGGCTTTCTGGTTTGTTTATTTGTTTTGGGTTTTGTTGTTGTCGTTTTTTTAATCCATTCCCTAGTTGATTGCCTTCATCAGTACACAGACGTAAGCTGATGCTTGGATATTTTTTAAAGGTCTTTAATTGACACAGGTATTTTTACTTATTTATATCACTAGTATAAGTGTTCTTTATTGGTTTTATAAGAGTAGCTGAGTTTTAAGAAGATACCCAAAAAGCTTGAGCCTGAGTGCATCTTCCCAAATCTGCTTGATAATATGTTCCTGTTCCAGTTGCATTAGGTACCATAGCAACTGCAGGGAGGGAAGCTGAGAATCAAATAACTATTTCAGCTAGGGAAACAAATCTGTAGTTAGAAGCAAGAACAAACTTTTAACCATTATTTTTTTTCACCCTACTACCTTGTCTGTTCTGTTCTTTTTTACCTCAAAAAGTGTAATGTTCCTCAAGTGCTGCAATTTGAATTGCAATTTTTTAATCTTTTCCCCCTCAGGCTCCAGGGACTGTTCTGTAATGGTGACATTGTCAAAGGCTTTAATATAGCTTACTTTTAAAATATAAATATACACTATATACAGTTTAAGTAAGTAAAAACCGTTAATATAGGTGTAGTCGTTTGAGCTACGTAAATCCGTTTAAAATAGACATATCTGATCTTATTTCCTTTGACCATTATGGGACCAAATGCCCCTACCTCACATGGAGACACTAAGATGTGAACATCTACAGTCTGAAAGAGTGAACTTGAATCTTTTCCCCAAAATATAGTGGTATTTGCTTTTCTCAAGGTTATGCAGGACATCCTCCACAGGATCAACAAATATGACAGAGGACAGACAGCACCATCACCTCTCTGCAGGGGTGGGCCTGCAGGACAGACAGAAGACCCTGTGACAGCTAAACCAGCACCAGACAGATGCCTGTTGTGCAGCTGAATCAAGCCCTGAATCTCATATCCCAGTGATTTACTGTTAAAAACTTTGCCTCTGGGAGGGTCACACTGCACTATATCACTAAACTTTTTTGTTCTGATCCAGTTACCTTCTCTTCTCCCCATGGTCCCCTTCTAACTTCACACTATTTCATCTTCCATGTTTTTGGCTATTTTGTCTCACAGTAACACAGCACAGAGAGACAAAGCAAAATTAAAGTTTTCTAAACCAAAGGGGTCATTAATCTGTTTCCCAGTAAGGACTAAGCACAGTAAGCGCAGGAAGGGCTATATTTAAGACTTAAATTATAACAAACACTCAAGAAAGCATTATCTTTAAAAGAAAACAGCAGGTTTATGATCACCAGGTGTGAAAGAAAGAAAAAAAGCCAGCTTAATGAAGCATTGAATATAAAATGGAAATATGAAATGAAGAACTAAATCTTTCCCAAGGGAGTAATCACTACAAAACTTCCTTAAATATTAGCTTCTACCCAATAACACAATAAAGGAAAAGCCCTTACATAAAAGAAATTACAGATTTTAATCCTCTGCTCTGAAGGAAACCCTCAAATTATTTGGTTATTTCAATTTATTTTAAAAACAATAAGAATAAGCCATGAAGAATCAAGTCCCTCATGGGACTGATCAAAATTGAATTTGCAGTTTCCTGTACTATGCTGACAATCATTTACAATAAAATCAGAATGAGAAAGGGAAATTGTCTGTGGGGACCACTGAGCCAGGTAATAGCTTCAGTGTAACACATTCACACAGCAGAAAGCAAATTAACATGGAAATAGGATCTTAATATGGTTGAACTAGGCTTTACTTTGCTTACAAAATTCTTGCTTGCAGCTTTTAAGTAATATATCAGGACTGACAAAACTAAATACTCATTGGTGATAATCAGATCTTTTACACTACCAGTAATTTGTTCAAAATAACATGAGGTTAAAACTGTGTTAGGCACAAGCAAGAAAATTAGTTTACAGACTACTTAAGTTTAAAATCACCGTGACATAACAGGAGCACAATGCAAAGCCATGATATAACTTAAAGTTTCTAGTCCCCTTCTGTACACGTACAGACCTTGCAAATTCTAAATACATTACTCCATCTTACAAATCCCAAAGACCTTTAAGGTACACCACACAGAACACGGAATACTTAAAATATTTAAATATTTTTAGATATCTAACAATAAATAAAAATGTATGCATATATAATGCATTTTACACAAGCACTTTACAAATACATGCTATATTCCAGAATAAAAATATCATGCTAATTTGATTTACAAATTATTATACAAATAATCAAAAATATTAACTGGAGTAGCAACATGCAACCTTCATTTGCTGCAGATGAGGAACCTAACCACTGAACTACATAGTTATTTTATCACTTTGCTTCTGTCACAATAAATATTAAGTAGTTATACAGACCAGAACAGCTGCAACAGGGAAGTCTGCAAGCTGCAAAATAAATACACATACATACACATAAATACACTGCAAAATAAATAACACAGAAAACAGCCAACACTCCTCACTAATCTGTTGTATTTTTAGACACTACCCAAAAATACTACATAAATGGCTATTGTACAGGTGCTGAACAGCTATGCAGCTGATCTACAGTAAATCTGTAGCATTCTGTATTGCAACCTGCTATGCATATGCATTTTAAATGCATTTAAATAAAACATTCTCTTCTGGAACTCCAGGATCAGCAGATCTCTATCACGGCACTCCTCTAGTCTGCAGACTTAAGTTGAAGTCCCTAATGCAAGTTGAGATTCATAGATTTATTTAAAATTGATACTACTTGTATCAATAGCTCTTTTAAGACAAAGTATAGTTACCTACACCTGCTGATGTACTGTTTAATATTAGTAAAAGTCTATTTCATTACCACTGTTAAAATCACTATGACAACTACTTCATTACACAACACAGACACACATTTCTGCTTCATTCCAGAAGAAGAGAAAGAAAAATAGATAATCATTTCCTATTTTGTATGTAAACAAATTGCCACATGATAAGCAAAGGGGTGAACAACAGATTTCATACTACATGCACAGAACCTACTTGCACATTTCCACCTCTCTAGCAGGAGGGAAGCAGTTTGCTCAGAGCAGGAAGACGCCTTCCATTTACTTCAGGATTAAAGTAATCACTTCCAAGTAGCTGATAGCTTGGAAACTCAAATATTAGCTTATTGCTCAATAACCAATAATTGCTCAATAATTGTGTTCCCAATTCCTTACACCCTGGAGCTAACATTAGGCAGTGTGGCTGGAAGGTTTCAGAGAGGAGGGAAGTTCTGAGGGCTCTTTGGTGTGTGTAATATACACACTGGGGCAAAGCTTCAGACACCTCAGTGTAGGTATCTAAATACATTAAACTTAAGTAAGTGTCCAAGCTTTCATTACAGTCAAGGGTGATACTGGGCTCTGTTCAGTCGTTTAACCATAGGTTTCCAGTGACATTTCATAAACTCTTATGTGTCTAGCAACAACTTTGGATTTTTTTCTTGACAGGAATGAAATTCTCCTCTCAGATTTATGTTTGCTGTACAGTTTGGGTTTTGGTTTTGTTTTGTTTTGGTTTTGTTTTCAGAATTCCTGGTTTAATTCTGTTTTTATTACACATCTACTTTCTAAAGTACAGGTGCAGTTATTTACAGGAAAAGCCAGTACTTGGTTTGTTATAATGAATTGTGTAATCATGTGTTTTAATATTTATTTGATTAATTTGATACAATTCTACCCTCCCGTACTTTTTCTTTTTGTTGTTTTGACAAGAGGATGGGTTTGTAATTTAAACTGTCGCTTAAAATGCAATCAGATTTAACTGCTTTAGATGTAAACTTATCTGTTCTTAAAAATTCCACCTAAAACTAAGCAACTTTATTTTACCTTTCCTGGGAAAGAAAAACAGTTTTACATCACAGTAAAACAAAATCACAGTACACAATTGCAGTTCTCCTAAGCAGTATGCCACATTCACTGAGATGTAATTTGAAAAAAAAAAAAAAAAAAAAAGATGTAAAAATAAGACTGTCTACATTGGAAAAAATGCAAAATTCCTTTAATTTCCCATGTGGAATATGGATTCATAACAGCATAATTAATGTCTATTAAAGTGACAGTATACAGATTTAGTAGATTTATACACAACAGTTCAATTGCGAGAATGATAAATAATAAAGAAGTACAAAGTTTTGAACAAATTAATGTTCTTTTAATACTGAAATATAGTATTCTAAATTTAAACCCATTCTGCAAGCATCTTTATGACTGAAACAGTCCACCACATTATGTTACAGTAGAGAACTGTGTTATCTTCTTGGAGATAAATTAATGAATAAACCTTTTTTTTTTGTTAGAGCATAATACCTATACATTGAGCTTAAAACTAGTTAAAACATTTAATTCCTTTAACCTTTATTTGTAAATCATATTTGAGATCTGTGATAAGGTTGAGAAAAGTCTGCTGAGCAGTCTAGTTTAACCACTGGCCCTCAGTCATATCTACAACATAATACTTGGCAGCTGTTGTCTTGTCCAGCTTGTTTCTTAGACCTGTGGACATGGAAACCCCCAAGAAGTTTAATCAAAAGCATTTTAATGTTCTCATTGGAAAATACTTTCTCATATCGAGCCTATACTTTCTTGACTACATTATGAAATCATTGGTTTTATGTACTAGATGACAGAGTACAGATCACTGCTTTCTTCTATGTAGCTGTCACCTATGTTTTTTAAGAAATAGCATAGTTCTTCCCTTTGTTTCTCATTTTAAAGAAACTAGGGCTGTCCATTTATTTAAGTTACTTGTTTAGATTTCAGAGCACATTTTTGCTGTCATTTTTTCCAGTTGGCCCATGTCTTCAAGTAAACTACCCACAACTGAACTCCAGTTTACCAGTGCAAAACAGAAAAGTTTCAGTCTACAAATCTCTGCTGTCTTTCTGTTTAAGAATCCTACAATGACAGCTGCCTTTCTCACAACAGCATGAAACTGCTGACTTCATCAGCTTTTGATCCATCATTACTCTTAGAACTTTTCCTACAGAACAGATCCATTGCAAGTTATCCCCCACCCTGTTATGTCTTCCACTGTTTCTCCCCAGTTAAATGTAGCACCTTGCATTTGTTCCTGCTGAACTCCATGATTTTCAGACTTTGTCTCAAACTTGTCAAGATTATTTTGAGTTCTGTCTTTCAACAAGACTTGAGTTGCTGACTTTTTTTTTCTTATTTTCTTAACAGAGAATAAGAATACTAAGTAGAAACTTTTCCACATACACTTTGAAATCTTGGAAATCTAAAAGGCTACAGAAAATGCTATATTTGAAACAACAGAAAACATCCATTGGAGACCAACAACTTTATACTGCCTTTTTCTGTTGCATTGGAATCTTCTTTCAAATTCATACATTTCAGCAGCAATCAGCTTCCCAAAATTCTCAGAAGAAGCAGGAAGCATCCACAGTTCTGTGAAAATGCAAACTTTCTATAGCCACTGCTCACAAGGGACCAATGCCTTAAATTTGTATTTCACAGTTTTTTTCTAATGTATGAGCACTACAGAAAGCATAAAAATTCTAAATTAATATATGTCTACGCTGATCACCATGTTACACAGATATAAATCAAAATAGTAGTTAGTCAGGTACTAATGAAAATAAGATTATGAAAAAAAATCTTAGTGTTAACAAAGTATGTGAGTCTGAACAGTGTACCTACATCAGCTTAATAGTAACTCAGATATTATTGCAACTAGGAGAAATAATTAAGTGATGGTAAATAAACATATACTGAGACAAGAATTCACAAGCTCAAGTGCATGCTAAAAAGTAGAATTTAAGAAAAGACTGGTGTGATCAGAAGCCCATTAAACCCCTGTGTGTATATACCCCAGGAACAGCTGTAGCACAGAATACATGTATGCAAATAAGTATCTAAAAGATAAAAATGAGATACAATAGAAGCAAATCCCTCTGTAATGATAAAGGCTTGCTTGCAATACAGAAATAAAACTTAGGATTAATAACTAAATATTAAGTATTAATCTAAATCTCCAGATATCTGCACTTACAACAGCCCTGTAATTCTGTGTTCTGTGTATATATAGACATACTCGGTCCAATTCTAAGTTACACCAGCAAACCATTTATCCTGGTTTTGCATTATAAAGGAATCAAAATAGCATCTGAATAGATGATTTCTGAAATTAATAAGGTTTGTGTAACAGCTTTTATCCTTAGACCAACCAGTAGGTACAGTCATTTTCCTGCATTATTAAAATTCCCAACTTCCTCAGTCCCCAGGGGAAGCTGTGGGGAAGGTCTGCAGTACAACAGGGAATAAGGCACACAATTCCAGTGAACCAGAGACATTTTTGAAACCCTCTTCCCTCAATCTAACAAGAAAATTACAATCAGGTCTCTTAGTCTGTCCACTTATTTGACTTTTAAAATAATAATTCAACTTCATTTTATTAACAGAAGTTGGGATTCACAGGCATTTGGATTTTGGCTTATTTATATCACATTTAAAATAAAAAGGATTATGAACCAAGAAATAAGAAAATGTGGGAACTTCAAAGCAGTCTTTCACATTGCAAATGATCTAGAGGGCAATGTATCATTTGAAATCATAAGTGAGATACAGCAGTTCTTACTCACAGTTTTTTGATCTTCAATTCATTCTTCAGAAAACTTAACAAATGGAAAACAACTGAATCAATGCCAGGGAAGATTTAGTTTTACAAGGATGAACAGATACTCCAGTATTTCTTATGGCTTACCATGCTATCAGAGAAAGCAGATCAGAAGATTTCAGCACATTTTCTAGTTCACACAATTTAGTTTAAGTACTGACTACAACTTTATCATATTTAAATGTAGTAATTGTACTGTTACCTAAAGCAGTATGATATAACAGTTTGACTTCTAGGATAAAATAGACATTGATGTATTGTGCAGCAATATTTTCACAGAAGAACAGGAAACTGCATCAGGAAAATCTGATTTACTCCAGAACTTACATCACAAAGGCATTATAGTTTTCCTATGTAACAGGGAAAGTATCAGGAAATGTTGTATTGAATAATTTATTGCCTTTTCCTTACAGAGGCACACTTGTCAAATCCACTGTTTTGGTGACAGGTTGTCACATTCATAAATGATTCACAGTTCCATATTAGCCAAATATCGTAACACAAAGAAAAGTCCATTTGCTTTCAGATTTTACAACCTAATTATTATCTCTAAATTTTCCATTCTACCAGACAAGCTGCTGTTTTGTTACATGTCATATATTGCCACTTTTTAAAGGGTTATGAGCTCTCTGTGTGGAAAAATAGTGAAGAGACACAATATCTGCTATTTTGTTGTACCGAGCTCCATCCCACTCCAAATCACCAGATTCTTAGATGACTGTTCCGTTCTTCTCCATAGTGTTACAAACTGCAGGGAGTTTTTTCCCTACACAAAAAATGGCACTGCATTGTGAGTATACAAGGATTGACCCTGGTGGTCCTTGTTCCTCTTCTGTTTGGAGGTAAACAATGGTCCATGTGAACTTTGTGTAACATCTAAGAACCATCCAAAGGGTTAGGGGGGCACAAGGAGAGAGAGGGTGGATGGGTGGGGGTGTAGGGGTATTGGTGGATGTTGGTCTACCAGCATATAAAATAAAGGTTAAAAAAGCATTTCTCTTTATGGTTTCCACTATAATAGAGATGCTATGAAAATCCCTGTACAGCACTCACAATCTTTTTCTCAGTTGTTCTTAAGATAATAAATATTAAAAATGCAGAGATATGTAAGTATGCTAACCTATCAAAATAGCTGCCTTGAAACACAATTATCATACGCTTTAAGTTCTCTCGTCACCTTTGCCAAGGGAAGAGCGATTTCTTGCTCTCCATAATATATCTATCACTTACCAGATAAATATCTTATTTAACTGCAGTCTCACCTCTCCTACTGTCCCCCCACCACAACTCGAAGTTATTAAAAAGAAACAAGATTTACAGTGAAAAAGTAAATATACACTCCAAAACATGCTGAAATGTAAGGAAAAAACTGTAAGAGTACTTGCTAGGAAGCAGTACACAAGTGGTGCGATTACCATCATGTAGCTTGAAATAGAATGGAATTGCATGGAATTTTTGCAACATTTGAAAATTGTCAGCAGAGCTTAGCTCAGCAGAGCACTTACCATGATATAACCACAGGATTTTAACAAACATTAGAAAATGACAAAGACATGTCATACATATCTATATTTACTCTGGTATATATACGCATACACATACAGTTAATAGATAAGAAAGGCAGACAGATGCCTCATTTCACGAAGTCAGTGATGCTAAAGTACTTAGTACCTCATCATATTGAAGGACTCAGGATCTCTAGACTGTCTGTAATACAGAGAGAAAACGCCCCTCTGAAAACATCCAGAGACAGATACAGGTTACATTTTTAACTGCCTACCTCTTTCTACTGAATATGAAAGAAACCGAAAAAAAACCCCACATTTGCTGTTTGTTGTGTTTGGATGCAGTCCACCTCTTTTAGGCTGAGGCATCCAACCTCAACAGACTTTGAATAGACGCAGGTGACAACAGTGGCAAAGTCCAGGACACCTGCTCCCCTCTGCACACACCCCAACAATCTTTCCGGCTTTCTGCACCACTGCTGAGACGTCTGCCCAGTTGCCAAAGCAGCAGAAATAATCACACTCCTGGCTGCACATCCCAGCCCCAGCCTAAAGATTCCCTGGTGAACACAGACACGCTGTCATACAGTAGTTCAGATTGGAAAAGACCTTCAGGAGGTCTCCAGTCCAAAAGTCCTCCTCAAAGCAGGGCCAAAACTGCATTCAGATCAGGTTTAATGTCTTATTATGTTCCTAGAGTACAAAACCTAAAAAACACCAGCAGCACCTTTTTATGGTTTCTGAATCTGAAATAATGTAGTTTGAATTTTAGTCACCAACAGTAGCAATTCTCAGAAAAATTAGTGGTATGTACAACAGCATGTTTTTCCACAAATAACTAACTCAGTGTTAAACAAGGTTTTAAATTTAAGTATTAGCATAATCCACGGAATCTTCTCTCTCAATTATACTTCTTTACGCAAACGGATTTTTAAGAATTTTAAGACAAAAGTACTACAGTGTGTAGTTAAGAAATACATGAAGTGTATAAGGTATATAATATAATACATATATCACAGAATCATAGAATGTCCTGAGTTGGAAGGGAGTCCAACTCCTGTCCCTGCACAGGACAACCCCACAGTTCACACCATGTGTTTGAGGACGTTGTCCAGTCTCTTCTTGAACACTGTCAGGCTTGGGGCCGTGACACCTCCCTGGGGAGCCTGTTCCAATGCTCCACCACCCTCTGGGGGAAGAACCTTTTCCTCATGTCCAACCTAAACTTCCCCTGGCACATCTTCCTGCCCTTCCCTCAGCTTCTGTCATTGGTCACTAAAGAGAAGAATTTGGCCCCTGCACCTCCTCCTCCCCTTGTGAGGAAGCTGTAGACTGCAATTATATATGTTAAAGTATATGCTTTGAAAAGTATTTGTTTAAAAGAAAATTATGAAAGAAGGCCAGTGGGAGAAGTAATTAGTGTTGAGCTACATATGTGGGAAGGATGGCTTGTGCTCCTGCACAAGAACTGCTCACACGTGTTTTGCCAAAAAAAATGAAAAACTATAATTCTCTAGCAGTCCTGAAACCATTCTTCTATAGAAAGGACATACCACCACTAAGCTACAGACTCCCTTATTTGGGTCAGTGTTTTTTGAATTCCATTCCACACTGTAAAATGAAAAGTGCATATGTGCCACATAAGCCTTTAAACTGGTGTTCAGGGCACCCTCCTGGACCAGCAGGTGATACTATTTGAATCTTTACAAGTTGAGAAGGGCCTAGAACCCACATTTTTAATAGCTGCTCAGATTGTACCCAAGGGAAGCACAACCATTTCTCCTCGAAGGCACATGTATATCCCGGTCTTTGAGGGATAACTCAGCTACAAGAGAGATGTACACTGCACACACTCTGAAAATACCCCACTGACTGAGCCCCTCAGGATGTAAATGCAACAGAAATGCAGTTTCTGGGTCCTGATTTCACTTAAATTCACTTAAATGTCACTTAAATTCCACTATTGTGAAGACTAAGAAATCTCAGGCTTCCAAAAGTATGTTATCTGAATACCTAAGGGGGGGCTACTGCATTGTTGTTTCCTTTTGTTTTTCTAGGGGTGAAGGAAAGGAGGGAACAGACAGTTCCTGACCTCTACAGAGGCTACAGCCCAAGGTCAGCAAAGCAATACAACATATTATACTGTTATGGTCCAAAAAAAAGAGAGCTAATATATAGAAATTAGAAGGAAGAGGAAAGGCAGAAGACAGGGAGGGAGAGGTTTCTTTGCACATTTTATCAGTGATCTCCTGATCATGGCACCTATTGACAGCTGTGTTAGGCAGGCTAAATGGCAATACCCCCAGACAGCAGAAAAACAATTCCAACTTGTTTTCAGCATTAGACAACCCAAATTTCAAAAAAGAGAAGGCTTCAGGACCCCGGAGTCAACTTTGCTGCCCATTTTATGACCATAGGCAGCTGGTTTTGTTCTGCTAATCATTTTACCTTCACAGGTTAAACACAAGAGAGCCACCAGAAGGACAAATTCCTAAGCTGGTAGGAAGTTACCATCTTATCCTGTCCAACCAAGTAGTCATTCAGGCCATAAGTACACAAATGGCAAGACTGTAAGGCTTTGTCCTCAACAAATATGAACTGCATAGGCCTTTCTATCACATACAACTTCATATTGCCACTATTTCTCACATCTTCTCAGCTCCTAATCAATTTCTGCAGTAACTTATGCCTTATTAATGCAGATAAAACTGAATAGTATGCAGAGAAATTGCAAGCAGGCAATCCCACCACCAGCTCAAACAACTTCTAATTTATCAGATAGCTTCCTATTGGGTATTGGAACAACTGTCACTCAAACTCTAGATCTAAAAACTGAACCTCAAAACCAAACTACCCAGGTATTTCTATCAGAACAAGACAAAAAACATGGGGGACAGAAATACCAGAGTAACAAAAAATCTCTCTTTTATGGCATTCCAGGCAATAATTTTGCATTTTAGTATTGTCCAAACTAAACCAGTTCAAGAGGAACACCAAATTCTTGGTTTTCAATTTAAATCAAAGCATCTTACTAAAACAGTTATTCCAAAAGCAATACAGTTTCTAATCACTTGCCTGATTTAATACTCCTTTGAAAGCATAAAAGCATAGGGAGAAACTAAAAATTAACAGAAAACTTTTATTATATGCATAAACTAATCAAAGATGAAAATCAAGAAAAGCATGAACAAATCTGGAAACAAAAAGCAGAAAGCCTTACCTTGAAAAGCGGCTGCATTATGAGATATTAAAAATTTTAATGTAGCGCTTGATGTTTGAAGCACTTGCTGTATATCTTGCTTTGCTGCAGTCTGATATCTTTCTTCCATCTTCTTAGTACAGCATGTCAGTTTTTTAGAAGTACAAACCTGGAGATCAGCCCCTAGAGAAAGAGATAATTACATTGATTGCTATGAAACAGGAGTATGCAATACATAAATACACAGAAAACAGTTACATTTTTTTAAACATAGGAATAGACACATAACAGAAATACCCAAAGCTTTACAGACATCTGGCTTTGGTAAACAGAAAATAGAAGGGGATACTAACTAAAATTGTGTGGGAAGAGTACACTTACTACAGTCAATTTATGTCACATAATTTCCCTGACACTGTAATCTTATTCCAGCTGTGAATATTGTTAAATATATTGATAAAATACATGGGATAAGCATTGTACATAATCCAGAGTACTGAACTGCTGGGCCAGGTCATGGCCCAGATTCTGTAAATCCTGGACTGGAAAGAGCTAACTACTGCTAAATATTACAAATACACCAGTAGGAAGCCCATTCCTGATGAGTTTATAATTAATATTCTCATACTAACTTTTATATGGAACAGTCATGAATTCCAGTGTAACCTCTCTTACTGTGTCCTTCTCTAATGTCTAACATTCCCATGTATCTGTCATGCCAATTCAATACTTCACCAATAGGTTGGGAAATATTAACAGAAAAGTGCATCTTTTCAAATTTTGGGCATGCTGAAATTCAAGAGGGGCAATTCAGTACTGTTATAACAATTGTCCATTTCATTGTTTATTTTAATAACTGAGCATAATCAAGCATAAAAATACCTTAATACATTCCTTGTTATCATATATTTAAAACCTTTATTCTCACTGTATGTAAACAATGCTTTCTAAAATGAGGAAACAAACATTTAATGAAAGAAGAAAGGTACGAGAACTTAAATTGTATTAATACAAAATATCACTGTCCAATCCTAATTTTGTTCTCAGATACAGTGTTTCACTCACAGATATCACAAGATTTCTACCAAATATAGCAAGAAACTTTTCTTATCTGCTCTGTGGACTGAATTCAGCTTCTGGGGTTGCATGCATATGCACCATTCTTTCTTCATAATAGGTAAAAAGGTAAGATCATGATCAGAAGAATAAAAGTAAGAAGTTAAAAAGTAAAAACTTAAATCCACATTGCCCTTGCCTCTATATTTGCTTTCAGCTCTTACACCACCTCTTTTTACTCAAGCTTTAATTTCCCTACCACTAAATTCTCAAGATTTAACATCCCTTTTAAATCTTTCATTTTTTCCCCCTTTTTTTCTCCGATAAATCATTCTAAGGTAGTATGACTATAGTTATGGGGAAAAGGAGGCCTTACACACTTTGCACTCTAAATATTCCTTTAATTATCTTACATAAATTATGTGTTTTAAATAAAATATTCCAGAAAGCTAAAACGGAAAAGTTAAGCTACTGAGGGCTGGACCAGAGCATTCTGGAAGAATGGCAAAGTGTTTAAATTCATTATATCAAACTTAAGTCCCTTTATCCATGTGTTGGTTGAAGCGATCTTAATGAAGGGACTCACAGCCCTGTATATTAAGTTCGGCTACACAGTGGGGAAAAAATGTTATTACTTACATACAGCAACCCAAATCATGAAGCAGGAACCCACTGTGCCATATTTAGACAGGTAGAAATGATCCAGAAGATTCCTTAGAAATCACATTTAGAAAACCACAGGACCAGAATGAAATAGGTAAATGATAAGGACAACAAAACCAAACCAACCAAACAAAAACATACACACATAAAAACACCCCACACCACATAACAAAAAAAAAAAAAAAAAAACCAAAAAACAGTTATTCAAACCCTGAATGAACACTTATATCTACAGTACTACAGAAAAGCAATTAGATTCCCATGACAAATATACAAATTTTCGCTTGCTAACTGCAGATAATATGGTCTCAGATTTGCTGAACATTTTCTTCTGGCATCAGTGGTTTCCATCTTCAAAACTCCTGGTCCCTCCCTCCAAAAGCAGGTGTGGAAGGAAGACACATTTGAACCTCCAGTGGTAAATACTACAAAATTTCTCTTAATTTTTAAAGGATCTTTTCTGCTTCATGCTTTAGGTGATATGATGTAAGCTTTCAGACAAAGCTAATTAATTTTGGTGAAAAGAGCTGTCAAGGAATTGATATATCTCCTTCATATTTACAAAGACAAGTGTTTGACTCCATATACACAACAACAGTTTAGTGCCCATGGTAAGAATGTGTGCTTTGAAATAAATCCATTTCACAGACATAAGCAGAAGTAAATGCCATGTTAAAAGAAAAGCAGCACATACTATTAAAAAAATCCTGTTTACTAACTACCACATAGAAATCACAAATCTGAGATTGCCTTCACGGTAGCATGCAAAAGTAAGAACATAACCTCTAGATGTGAAAATGATCTAAGCAAGTGATATCCCTGTAAATCTCTTTGAAGTGGCTTACAGTAGATGTTTAACACACAGTGATTAGTACACCTACAAATCACAGTCTGGGAAGCTGAACACCTTCACTATCACAAGAAAAAGTTAAAACATTATTTTAATTCAGGTACAAATCACTGATCTTCTGCAAGTATTAAGAAATTTTATTTCTTAAGTGTTATACTATTGCTACAAGGTATCTTTTTCCTCATATAGTTTGATGGTTTTGAAGGTTATTTACCCTCATCATTTATTTTAAAATAGAATTTCCATGTTCTTCAGTATGTAATTTTTTTACGGCTTACAAACTAAGTAATGTCTCCCTTCCAGCTATATTTACAAATCTCTTGTCATGTGAAAACTCATATATTCCATCCACCAACATTCCAAGTCAGCAGAAGAATGAAAATAATGCTGAAATATTAAGGTGGTCTATTAAATTATCTATTTATTAACTACTCTAGTATTTATGTT
The DNA here is from genome assembly GCF_964273445.1 of Streptopelia decaocto. NCBI lineage: Eukaryota > Metazoa > Chordata > Aves > Columbiformes > Columbidae > Streptopelia > Streptopelia decaocto. The sequence continues at coordinate 160,396,468 of NC_138663.1, forward strand.
ATTCATGCCAAAGAAAATGCTTAGTATCAGAGTCAGCCAAAACCAAAGTTGTTTCCCTTTGAGCAACATTAATAATTATCTTAAAATAATTTTCTTATGAACATTGAAAGAAAAACATTCATCAGCGCTCCACAACCTCAGAAACCATATAAACATCTCTATACAGCCTCACTCTCCTCCATCTCCTCCTGCACAGCCCATGCTTCCCCAAGCCACATTTTAATCTTTTGACCCCACTGCATCCAAACTCCCAGTCCAGACCAGCTCTCCAATGTGCACTGCTGACCATCCCTTCCTTCCTACAAAATTCCCAGTCCTAGACATCACCACCCCACTCCCAAAATACTGAAGACTTCTCTCATAGTACCTTTCCTTACAAAATAATGGCATGGCCTGCAATAGTTCAGATCACAGCCAAGGATAAAACAAAGCAGATGTAGAAACTGCTACATCATGTAAGAGTGGTATAAATTCAACAAGGACAAGTGTAGGGTCCTGCACCTGGGGAAGAATAACCTCAGGCACCAGTACAGGTCAGGGGTGGACCTGCTGGAAAGCAGCATTGCATAGAAGAACTTAGGAGTTCTGGTGGACAACAGCTTGACCATAAATCAGCAATGTGTCCTTTTGGCCAAGAAGGCCAACAGTATCCTGAGGTGCATTAAGAAGAGTGTGACCAGCAGGTTGAGGGAGGTTCCCTCTTTACAGTGGTACCCAATGATATGATGAGGGGCAATGGGCACAGACTGAAGCAAAGGAGGTTCCACCTAAACAGGAGGAGAAACTTCTTTACTTTGAGGGTGCCAGACCACTGGAACAAGCTGCACAGAGAGGTTGTGGAGTCTCCTTCTCTGGAGACATTCAAAACCCACCTAGACACATTCCTGTGCAATCTAGGTGTACCTCCTCTAGCAGGTGGGTTGGACTAGAGGATTTCCAGAGGTCCCTTCCAACCCCAACCATTCTGTGATTCTGTAATGCAGATGAGCTGCTCTGGATACAGGCCTCTATGCAGGGGGCAATAGCTGCAGAGAATCTAAAACACAATAAAAGTGAGGAAGGAGCAGCAGTAGGAACGGATCTAGTCACAGGACCCCAAGCAACCGCTGCAGATGCTTATGCTTAAGGCTGGACAAGTCTAGGACTTAAAACAGGCAAAGATGGAACCTGAACTACATGAAAATTTGTTTTTCTGCAACCTATAGCTGTAGCTATTATGACAGTTGCTTAAAAGTTGAATTTGTTTTTCAAGGCACTGGTAACGGCTTCGGCAAATTTTAGACCTGGAAAGAGAGAGTACATTACTCAAACAAATGGGTCAAGAGACCAGATTAGTGGTGCATGATTCAAATAAAGAAATGTAAGGATTAAAGCTATGTTAATCCTACCTGTTCCAGGGGTGACTTATGCTGCACGTGTATAAAACACATACACCTTCAGGTACAATTACCCTAATGCAAAACATGTTTAAATTGACATTATTTAAGGAAATAAAGCAATGCAACATTCTATTAATCCTTTCAAATCCTCTCGCTCATGATTAGATACATTTGCTGTCATACTGAATATTAATTAATTTAAATATTAGCTGCAGTAAATGAGACTTTGAAAATAGTATATTGTTAAAACAGCAAGCAGCAAGCTGGACTAACATACCATCCACCTACAACAATTTAAAGGAACGATAAATAAGCCTGCAGCAATATTTACTCGTCACACCAGAAAGGTCTATCCACAGGTTTGACACACAGTTCTCTATCTGCCCCCCCCCCTTTTTTTTTTATTCTCAAAGAGTATCACAGTCTGAGATAAGACAAGGTATAGCCTGTAGTATGCCAGCAGCAACACACCTAAGAAAAGGTGTTTATACTGATAGCAATATTTACCGTATTACATCACAACAGCCTTTTCTCCTTTTTGGTTACTGAATATTACCTTCTGGTTGTAACAAAAAACAACTCACTATGGTAGAAAAAAGGCAGGCAGCTATCTAGTCATGTAATAGACACTGAAAAAGAGAGGAACCACGTTATTAAGTTGTTTGGGCACATTTCAATACCACACCGATTTCAGATTTACTGTATTCTTTATTCTCCTATATAAGTTCTTTAGGTTCTCTTCTGAAAAGGAAAAGTTTTACTTATGTTTGCTTATTTTAAAATAGATTCTGTATTTTTAAAATTTATTTCTGCATATGATTTCTCTTTAACCTTCAAACAAATCAGCAGAAAGCTCAAAAAGAAAGAATTAGTCATATCAACTGATCTATTAGTGTTTGTCTATTGGTCTCACATTGACAAACCAAGCAGTTTTACAGTCCTTTGCAGTACTTTTTTTTTTTTCTGAAACTCCAATTCTGCTCTTCCAGGAAAGTCTTTTATCTTCATAAAGAAGTTTCTAGTCAGCGAGGCTTATGAAGAAAGAGTGCTGGGGAGGTGAGATGGGGGGATCAATCATGATATTACACATTTAGGACAGAGAGATCTTTTAACCCTCATGCATGGATTTTGAGGTGTCTGTTACATCATTATATTAATACTGCTGCTCAAACTTGCATTTGGTAACTAATAAGTCCATTAATTTAAGTACAGCTGAAATGGTACTGTACAATGGAAATATCCTATTAATATAATATTTTTGTCCTCTAAGATGGCCTCAAGAAATAGAAGCTGAATAGCTAGGCACAAATTCATCATTTCATCAATATATCTAATCAGACAAACATCTGGATTAAATTATGAACTCCTATGTTGCTGAAACCTCTTGGGTTATTAGAAATTTTACTATGTGATATATGTTGAAATTAATGTCTGACCTTGCCCAAAGCCCATCTTTGTCAAGAAACATGCTCAGCACCTACTCTAGAGACTGACACAGAAGCTAAGTTGGAGCAACCTGGAACGTGGCTTTTCCTCAATGCTGCATCAGTTTTATAAGGTCAAAAACACTAATCAAATTATTTCATTTATAGATATACAGAATATAACTCATTGCTCCTATATTATTCTGAAAAAGGTCTCTCCACTCTTCCCGCAATGTGTTCCAGTTTACCATTAGCTCTGAGACTCCTCACAAAGGCTTTGGCTTCCAAACACTTGTACTCTACCAGACCCTGGAAGCAATCATTCTCAACATGCTCCTCACTTCCAATTTCACAAAGCAGCCTAGGAACCAAATCACTCATCGCACGTACCTCTCTTTTATAAATATTCAATATAATTACCTATTTATATAAAATTACAAATATTTATTTTCTAGAGCAATTATCAGTAATTTTCATATTTCTTGATTTCATACTTTAATATTCCTAACTATTCTTATTTTCTTCTTAACCTCTGAAAATTTGAAGTACAATATAAGACCCCAACAAATCTGGCAAAATATGAAACATGGCAGTAGTTTGAGCCAGAATTAAATGACAAAGAGAAGGATAAATTAATATAGGTGGAACATAATGAATACACTCAAATCTGTTTTTCAAGGCTAGGTTCGCTATTTTAGTACAGTTGAAGTGAAAAGCATTAAGAATCACAAGGGTAATTAAAAAAATAAAATTGAACTCTTGCATTAACATCATCAACAAGAATTTATATGTTTTAGCTGTTCTCTAGGGGCACATATGCAGAGATCAATCACAGTCTTTATTGACCATAGCTTTCGACAAGGTCTATGATCTTAAATACTAGTCTGAAATATTAAGTATCTCTTTTTTAGAGCATCATATAAGTGTTTCCATGGTATTCAAGTATTATAAACAAGTATTTTGCCTTTCTCTGTTACATATGTCATTGATTTGTTAAATAAAGAAGTGAGGTTTGTACTTGGCTGGAGTTCAGTTTGATCCAAATGCAGCATGGACAATGCCTTTCGGGTTTGGTTTGGTTTGTGTTTGTTTATGACATCTTTAAACATCCTCCACTTTTCTTCTCTTCTGTGTTGTTTTTTTGTTTGATTTGGGGGAGCAGCAGGGCAGGGTTGGTTGGTTTTGATTTGTTTGAGTTTTTTGCAGGTGTAGGGGGAATCAGCCATTTGATTTGGCTGTTTGCTAAATTGCCACAACTGTTACTGAAGAGCCAGAGTAAAACTTTTGGCATGTTACCCCTTAGGAAAACATATGACAGCAGCTACAAGACAAAAAAGACAACACAACTAAAACCCAACTAATGAAGCGACTCTTCAAAGCATGCAGAGTGCCCACTTGATAATTCATAACTTATGTTTCTGCTGCTTTTTTTTTTTTTCTGCTTTGGAGTTGTCTGCAGAAGGGCAATGTACAGTAATAAATCTACACAACAGTAGAGAAAAAGGGCTCCTGAATTTTAACCTTGGCAGCACCGCAGTGTTGGTGGGATCGCTAATAATTTCATTCGTGATTTCTTCAGGAAGTACAAATTCTGTTAGGTAGTTATTGGTTTCGACTCTGTGTGGGCCTGGGCACATCTTAGCTGTGGGATGCTGCAGCACTTCCCAGACACTGGGTCCCCACAGGGGTACTGGCCATGTATCAGCTCCATACTGAGCTCCAGGCACTTGATGTTCTGCTGCAGACACTTGATGTTCTCCTCCAGCACAGGGGTAGGAAGATTTACCCACACGGGCTGTGAGGGAGCTGGGGGAGACACCAGTCAGTGGATGAAGTAGGTCCTGCCAAACAATTTTCACACTGCCTCTCTATTTCCCCTCTCTCCCTGTGTAATTTCAAGACTACTGTACGCTATGTTTTAGTTGTTATTGTAGTGAAGATTAATTCATTGATGTTAAAAAGAGGCAAGTGCTACAATTGTTTAGCTTCTAGCACCAATTAAAGTCATTGATGTTAAATACACACACAGATACCATGCTTTTAACTCAAGCCCCTTCTCTGAAAATGTAAAGTGGTAAATTGTATATCTTCCTGATTGGCTTTGGGCTCTAGATTTCCTGATCAAAACTAATTTTTCTTCTTTTTGTCCTTCATTTTGGAACACATTTATCACAGTAAGGTCACTACATTTAACTCAAGTCTGTTCCTAGTGCAGAATAAAAAGACAGAAAAAAGAACGCCAGGTTTTCCTGATGCTACCCTCAGTTGTAACACACACCATTTTGTTTTACTAATAACATGAAAGCAATCACATTTTACAGGGCCCAGAGTCTGGATATTGGGGAAACAGAGAGCCCATGCTAATATTCAACGGATCTTCAGCAGTGGAGGACCTTGTGAGACTAATGAGTGGGTGCACATATCTGTTCGCTAGCAAACATTAAGCTGGACCAACTTGATGAAGAGGAGAGCAGAAGGCGACTGGCACAGCAGTTAAGGGGAATCAGTCACAGATATTAGACTGGAAGGCCGTGACATTGACATTCAAGGGATCCATGAATGTGGGTGTGCTTGTGATTTGTAAAGGAAGTGTGTGTTTTCACTAGCAACCATCACCAGTGAACTCTCAGAGTGTACCCAGCAGCCAGGAGGAATTTCCAGAAGCAGCACTTGCTGGATTTGGCAGTTCCTATAACATTCTTAACACCAGGAAACAAACAGGCAAAGCTGGAGCTCTGCACACACCCGAAAGACCCAGACACAGCTGGAATAACTGAGACATGATGAAACAGCTTTATTGATCACTGTGCAGCAACAGATGGCTAGTATTTAAAAATAGTAAAAAAACACCTCACTAGCATGTATATAAGATGACCTACCTTACCCTCCAAATCTTAGCAGATAGTAACTACATGTAAATCTCCTCTCTCTGCTTGGAACTGAAGATTTATGAGAGAAAACTTGATGAAGTGTTATTATCAAGTTGCCTCAAATGCAAATAATATTGTGTTGCATATAGCATCATTTTAGTCAACGGCTTTGTATAATAAACCATGATTTCACAATCAGAAGTGTACAGCTGAGTTGTTAAACCAAGGAAAAATTAGAACTTCTATTATTTCTCATTCTCCTACTGACTTGATATGTCTCTTTCACAAGTAAACAGCTTTATTTCTTAGAAAAAATGATCTCCTTTTTCCTATGAAGTTCAGAAAATCAGATCTTGCACAAAACCTTTGGGCAATTTTTCCAATATGTATGATCTCTCAACAACTACATTTTAGTTATTAACAAATACTATACATGTCATCTTCTCATGTGCAATTCCATATGTATATAGGTACAGACATGCATAATACCCATTTAGTATTAAAATTAAGTAACTTAAAGATTAGCTCTATTACCCAAATTGTGCTTAATATTTTAAACAAATGTTGGGCACTACTTAGCTTTCAAATCTTCTGCACTTTGCCTCTTGTAAAGCAGAAGCTAATATGAAATTTTATCTAGGCTTATGATGGGCTTTAGAATAGCTTCAAGAAGATATTTAGACTTACAGCAAAACTCTGAAATAATAATGAATATTTGTTTATGGTTTCAGCTGACTCTTCAATATTCTTTTATTCCCTTGATTTTATGGTAAATAATTAACATGGATATCATTCCCAACCCTAAGGGAACTTTGTTTTATACTTTGAGACTTCTAATCACATACGTATAAAGAACATTATATTGACCTACTTCTGTTCCAGCTCATTAAACATAGCTGCTTTCACTGGTCAGGAAAAAGTAATCAGATACAACATGCAAATTAACCGAACTGACTAAGAATGGAGTGGTTGCTCAGAATCCACAGAGCGGCTTTGTACTTGTTTCTTTATCAAGCTACAGAACAAGCAACAGCTTACAGATAATGTTTCGAAAGAGAATACATAAACCAGCAAGTGAAACGGGTTATTAAATTTCAGTACAGCAAACATTAAAAAAAAAAAAAACAAACCACCACACCACTTATTTTCTATGTTTTCACATCTGAAAAGTCATCCTATCTTCCAGAAGAATTGTTTTGTGATAACCAATTATTTTGAAACACAGTAAGAAAACATTTTCTGCTCCAATAAGGAATATTGGCTCTTTTCAGTACCAAATTCTGAAGGGTCTACACTGCAATCTATTTTTAGACAAAACCACAAGACAGCAAGAAGTGAAGTAACTTAGACTGTAATAAATGTCTATTAACAAAAACAGTTATAGTATAGGAAAAGTTTTACAACTGAAAACAATCTATATAGGTGCAGTAAAGGTAGTTCAGCAATAATATAATGTAACTATTCTTAGGTTTAGGTTTACCTGTTTCTAGAAGATCTGGAACTGATTTCAAACTTTCATTCATGGTCTCAACCATACACATCCATATTTTCAGTAACTTGAAATAAACAAGTGCTGACAGGATGAGGACGTAAATTGCCAAGAAGAGAAAATACCAGATGCATGGTAAATTTCTGCCTGTCTACTTAGACAAATACTTCCATGAGATCAAATCCAGAGTCTAAAAAATCCCAGAACAGACCTAAGATTGTCATGATAAACAGTGCCTGAAAGCAGTTGTTCAAACCAGGGATTTATCACAAAAAGGATTTGCAACCTGTATCAGACATGAATCCTTCTCATGCTTGCCCTCTAATATATATTAACTTATTTTTGTTAGAGCCACCACTCCAGACGTAGCATTAATCACCATCATTACGATTGCTGTGAAATACTTCAGCATTGCCAAATGAGGCAGGGCTCAGCATCAAGGCCCTGGCTTTGACTGTCCACACTGTTGAACTATCACCTCACCTCTTTCTGTGACTCTGTTCAGATGGCACCAGGATTTCCCTCAGTGCGGCGCCCAGCTGCCCTTCTAGATATGGTGCATTCTTCAAACTGCTTTCAGAGGATACCGTAGGCAACACTGCAGTACAGGTTTGGCTCCTTCCTAACATCCTTTGAGACCATCATCCTACCAGCAGGCACCCTAGTGAGGTACAGGCATCCCTCCATGCACCCACACAACATGCAATCATGTTACACCACACTCGTTGCCTGCAAAAAAGCTGTCCTTTTTATAACACTGTTTGAATTGCAGGGAAAGGGAACTCCAAAAATTCATAGTGCTTTGGCATTACAAGAGCATTATACTGGATGTAGAGAAGACTCAAGAGCAAACACTACTGAGTGAGGACAGTCTGTCCCTTCTACAACGATGTAGATGAGAGTCAATCTGTTCCACTCTGCACAAGAACCAGGAGTTGGTCTTCTGCTCTGTATTTAGCAGCATGGACACTGAAATATGGTAGATAGAAATGGGAAAACTGCGAGGTAGTTGAGCTCATTTCTTTGTTGTTTTTAATCCCCAAATGTTTTAAGAATTGTTTCACAGTGACCTTCTTGTGGATCCAGAGGTGCTCTCCACCTAAAACTTTATCTGGAGATCTGAATGTCAGTTTGACAGAGTAACTGGAAGTGCCCCTGTCTGCACACATCAAGAAGAAAAATATTTTCTCAATTAGACTTCAAACAGAACAAAAATCCAGATTACCTGAATGTAACTCGCATTAGAAAACCAAATTAAAATTCAAAGGCAATCTGATCTGGGTTTTAAACTGACTTCCACGGTTACATTAAGCTGCATTCACAAAAATATTTTAACTTGAATTAACAAAAGAGTATAACACACCAGTTTTTTCTGATATCATCTCATCCTTCAAATATAGTTTGTCTTGCTCATTCAGTTGCATATCCTTAACAATTGTCTATCCAAAAGCTTTTGCAGTCACAAAGTCTTCACTCTTTATTATGCTTCTTGTTCTCATAACTGTACACAAGACCTCCCAAATGCACTGTAAAGAAATCTACAAACAAACCTACAAACAAAAGAAAACAAACAAACAAACAAAAAAACCCTCACACAACACCGTACTGAGAACTTAGAAAAATATCTCCAGCATTTTTTTCCACTTCAGCAGGAAGTGTTTGATTCTAAAGTTCCAGCAAACTTAACATTTTTCAATAAGCCATGGAATTCAGCTTTTTGGTGCAATCAGAAGCCTGACAGTTTGCTCACTGACATACCAACTGGACGCCCTTTGTCAAGAAGGCAAGGGTGACTGATTTACTGTCCATCCCATTCTGCTATTCTACATATTCTGAGAGAAGGAAACCAGAGAAGAAAGAACAAGAATCTGTCTGAAAAATGAGCAACTAGAGCTAAAAGATCTAGCTTTACTATCATATATAGGGTATAAGGGTAGAATTCTTCCAGAAAGTTGTTTAGGTTATGATACCGGAAACTGAGCATAGGAAATAAATAGATGTGGGTTTTTTTTAAAAAAAAAAAAAGCATTCTGCAGACAACTAGGGTTTTTTTAAATAACCCAAGTCACATATATCTACAAAAATAGAATTAAATTTAAAAAAAATACACACACACTTTAAGGCCTTTTTACATTTAATTCATGCTTTGCATGTTGTTTGATTCTCCAGACAACAAAAAGGGTCTGTTAGGATTTCTAATTCTTGAGGTTTTTCCATACAGTCTCAGCACCGCACTAGTAGCACAGATCACACAGGAAAAAGCAAAGTATTTTTGCAACTTAAAATCAGTATGAAAGTGATAAGTGTTTCAATATACTATGTGATGGGGGTGAGCATAAGTCTGTACTACAGTTCACAAATCACTGTTACAGTTTACAAAAGACTGAGCACAGTTAGCCAAGCTTCTTCATTGCTGGGAGGTAGGAAAAAAAAACCACACACACAACAACAAACACAAAAAACCACAATCACACAACTTGGTTTTATTAAAGAAATTAATTTGTCTTGATTATTAGTTGCCAGTTTCAACACCAGGATATCCTGTGTTACATGAGTGGTAACACAAATTCAAAAGATCACCTTTGTGCATGTATCTGGCATTTTTGCATATTTTTGCTCCGTTAAAGATACATGAACTACATACAATCACTGCAAAACTAATTATATAAAATAATGCATAGTTTTTTGAACTAATATAACTTCAAAATATGGACACATGGCAGTCCCCAAATGAAAAGAATAATAATTTCCATGATTTGCTGATATAAGTCTGCTTAGTTTTTAAGTGTCACTAAGAAAAGTAAAAAAACACAGTTGTGAATGCTACAGTCTTCTATTTTAATATAGACAATAAAAACAAGGCAAATATAAGCCAACTTCTTCCCTATAATTTTATTGACTGTAGAGGTAGCCTTCCACTATACAAATTCATACACCAACTAACATTCCCACTCTTTCAGCTAGTGATCCTTCTCCACATAAACAGTGTGACTCTGCTTAAGACACTTAAAGGTGTCCTTGTACAAGCTAGGTCAAAGGTACCACTAAAATAAAGAAATGTCAACAATATGAGACAAAGGATCTACACAGCTTGGTCTGAAGTCAACACCTACAGTTTGGTTGCTGAGTAGCTCCCAGATGTCATCGGCTGCATTGACAGTGCAGAGCAGCTGCCCACAGGTAGCATCTGAGATGCCACAAGTATCCCACTCACCGCTGCTCCAGAAGAATGTGAGTCTCCTGGAGGTTTCGCACCTGCTGGCTCCATGGGGATGTTCCAGAGACTTTAGGGAAACTCAAATGGTACCAGATGCCTACATTTAAGCAACTGAACTAAGCCTTAAAAGGGCAGATTGGACACCTGCTTTCACAAGTGGACATCTACATGAAGTGTTTATGTGTGTTACAGTATTACAAACACACACATTTCTAAGTGCCATCAGAAAAGGTTTTAAAATATTTTTCACTTCTTGCCTCATAAGAAGGCTTAACATAGAAGATCAGTAGCAAAAGTGACGTTTCTTTCCTTTTCACATTCTGTTTCCAGCCTACGAATACCTTTAATTGCACCTAAACCTTCTAAAATACTCATTTAATCCCCATTTTCTTGTCATCTCTAATTCTGAAAAGGTTTTACTGTTCACAGGTATTTGTTTCATGTACCTCTACAATCAAAGCTAATCAGAGCAAGAACTCTGATGCTTGTCCTCAGCTCTTTGAGTGCTGGTGTTTCCCAGGCTGTCCGCAGCCACGTAATTCCTTCAGAGAGTGAAAGGCTGCTGAGCACACAGCTGCACCGCATCTCCTGCCGACTGCTGCTTGCAGGGGCAAGTGAAGAAAATAATTATTTTATTACTCTTATAATTCAAAGCCATCTTTTGCTTCAGGAACAGGAAATACAGAAAAGTCAAAAGAAGAAAAGGAGAGTGGTATTATAAAAATATTATGGAGGAAGGGAGAAAAATCAGAGAGCAGGGCAAAAGAAACATACATAAGGCACCATAGTTCTTTTCTCTTGAGACGTTTCCTTCCTACTCCCACTATATAAGTGAATGTATGGCATCAAAATAAATGACAATGGCAGAGAAAGTGTAATGGTTACATTAGACTAAGGAATGAGAAGAATATAGACAAACTGATACCATATCACTCATATTGATGCTATTCACAGAAATCAACACAAAAAAATCAAATCACTGACAGGACTTTGACTCATATTTCTCTTTCCAGACATCTTCATTTGCACAGCATCTAATCATGCTTTCCAATTAAAGTGTTTATTTTATTTTTAGTGAAGAGAATGACAACATCTGTAGCTAAGGACAATGTAAGAAGACAACACCTGTCATCAAATGTATTGGTAACCTAAATATAGTACTTTGATTTGTAAACTGCACATGCAATATTGAGTGTCTTAAGTTTAGAATTATCCATTATGTTTTAAATTAGAGTCATTTAAAAACAACAACAACAAAAAACACCTGTATTTTGAAGTGATTCCTTTAGGAATAAACATAGTATGCCTTATCTCAGCTTTCAAAAACTAACAAAAAAAAAACCTCACTGACTATCTTAGGAAAAAAAAAAAAAAAAAAAAGGAAGACACTATTGATATTTTAAAGTAAGGGGAATGAAAATTCCCCTTTAGTTACATGAAGAAATTATATTCTGGCAGGAAAAGTATTGACTCACATGTTCTAGTTAACTTGTCATCTAAACACAAACACACTTTACAGATGGGGGGGGGGGGAATCTCTGACCATGAAAATATCTGCATTTTAGTTTTGTGATTAGCACCGCTGAAATGAATTGAGGTTTTTGGGAGTCTGGAAACAACTCTAAGAAGGTGAGTGTTATTACATACACGCTTTGTCACATAATTTAGCATCCACTTAAAAAAAGTTTCTTTATTGATATAAATGTTAGGATGTACTCAAATTGTCAGGAAGACATTACTTTCCAGGAATTTTATTGTTACATCTACAAGCAGAAGTTCAGTAGACAAAACGTGCAGATGCACCACTTGCAGTGGTGCAAATCATTCTAATTTCACACAAGACCAACTCCGACAGCCCAAGACGCAGTTCGGTGTCTTTCCCCTTCCTTCAGGGTTTGCTCTGGCACCGACGTACCTGTGCCTGCCCACGGACGGCTGACAGCAGGGTGACCCTCCGGCTCAAACTGGCTCCCTCCTCTGCGCGGCACCCGGTACGGCACGGAAGTGGGCACCAGGGGATTTTAGGCACGTGTCGGGGTGCTCCAGTTTCTGCAGAGCCCACACCCCGAGTAAAGAGCCAGACATCTTCCCCTCCACCACAACGACCCCATCAACCCCCGATGTCGGTAGAAAGCCAGGTCCGGCCGCCCGAACGCTCCCCGGCCGCGGCGACGGGCGCAAGGACGCGGACAGCGGGTGACAAGAGATGCCCAGCGGAGCTGCAGCCCCGCCGCCGGCACCAGCCACTAATCACCGCCAGCGGCACCAAATTCAAACCCGCTGTCCCCGCACACAGGCAGGGCAGCTCCCGGCGCCTTCCGCCCCCGGCAAGTTTTCCCTCACCTGCCCGCGGGGACTCCGGGATGCCTCTCAGGGGGCCAAGCTGCCGCAGCTGGAAAACTTTCCGGACGCCCTCGCAGCTCGGCTGGGGCTCCACATCCCCCGAGGCGGCGGCCAGGAGCAGGACGCCGAGCCTGAGGACGCTGAGACTCTTCACCCCCATCGCTCGCCCGCTGCCGCAGGGACCGCGACACAGGCACCCCGACCCGGCCGGTCCCGTGTCCGCCGGCGCGGGGTAGGGGGGCGAGGCTGCCGGTGCCGGTACCGCCCCCGCCGGGACCCTCCCCCGGCCCGGCCCACTGCTCCCCCCGAACGAGGAGGGGCGCACCCCCTGCCCCGGGGGCGACAGCAGGAGGGCGCTGCCCACTGCCCGAGTCGCGGTGATTTCACACCGCCCCGTAGGGGACCGGGGACGCGGAGGAGACCCCACCTACAAGCCGGAGCGTTGGGGGTGCGGGGTGGGGAGGAGAAACCTGTAGGGAAAGGAAGCAGCGCATTGGTAGGTAAGAAAGAAACCCCAGCAAGCATAAAAAAAAATTAGAGATTTAAAATAATTTGGAGTGCTTTTAGGAACTATTCGCAATAGCCTCACAAGCAGGCAGTAACATACACAATCCAGTTTGGCTTCAAATCCCAAACTTTTACTTTTCTGACAGAAGTCTCCAAGAATTCAGCTATCTTCAAGAGGTCTTCAGAAGTCTCAGTTATCTCAAGCAAAAGTGACAAAGGACCAGTTTACAAAACCCTCTCATGTTTACAAGCCAAAGTCCAAAGGCATCTGTCAGAGCAGACAAGGAAGCAGCTGGGACTCATCAGGTTATCTTCTAAATAGCTTCCTTGATGCCAAAGTTAAGAATTCCCTCCATGCACAAATTCAAATGTCACACCTTACCCCTTATAGCTGGAAATTGTTCTTTGTCGGTTTTGAAGCAGCTGGTGGTCATTGAGCACTGTACAGCATCAGTCTACCCCAGCTTTCACTTAAATATTTTATCTGTGGCAGCAATTTCAGCACAAAACTGCAAAAATATTTCTAAGTGTGAATTTTTCTATGCATCCATTTGAATACGGGTAATAAACTGACACACCGGTGGTTATTACAACTTGCACTAGAGATCAACCATTTCTCTTCTGAACTATAAAAGAATGCCATTAAATTAACATTATCCAGTCTACTGAGTGACAGTTTGTGAGAAGCAGAGAGGACTACTATTTCCTTTTTTGAACCATCAATACTCCTGGACTTGGCAGGTTCTTTCTGCCAGCAAGTTCCAACATATATTATACAAAATGTCTTTTAACGGAATTTGTTCTACTGTTTTACACTGTTGATATAGAGTGAACACAGATGACAGGTTACAATCCTCTTGATAAAGCAAACTACAGAAAGATATTTTAGGCCCTTCATGAGGAAAAAGAGGGGAAAACACAACATTTATGCAAATGCAAATAACATTTATTTTAGATAAATAGGAATAATTTTTAAAATGCAGTACTTTGTGTGGAAGCTGGTAGTAGGCAGTGAACTCTGTCAGTCAGCAAAACACTCACTTTTAAATACTGAAAAATATCACTGGGGAAAACAATCTGAATGTGGGAGCCAGAAAATGTAGGATCTTATTCAGCACCTTGAAGATGGTAGAGGAGGTTTGGGGAATCATGAAATGCCAGCCTCAATAGCCAGTCCAAGATGTGGAGCACTCAAAATAAATGTGAAAACAAGGTACTAGGAAACAGGGGGAAAAAATATCCCAGGCTAAGAAATACAAACAAATATTGCTAATTAAAAAAAAAAAAATTCTTGTTCACCTCACAACTGTACAGAAGTTTGCCAACAGCAACAAACAATTTGGAAAAACCCAAAGCCATGAGGTTCTAAAGTTGAATCGGTACTTCCTCCCATCTTCCACTAGTAGCAACTCAGAGAAACTTCTATCCTCTAATTCAACATGTAAAGGGAAAATGGAGCTTTTTGGTAAGAAATTGAATATACATGTTTTAACTAGCTCTTTCAAGATTCAGTATAAAAGGTGAGGTGAGGTTTTTTTGTTTGTTGGGGGCTCGAGGGGTTGGTTTCAGGTTGTTTGTTTGTTTTTATTACTTTAGCATAAGGACTATAAAGGAAATAATTAACTTTGGCTTAATTGCAAGACTGAATTTAATTTTCTTGCAGGTTTTATGCTTTGAAGCTTCCCTGATTTTAGCTAACAAGTTGCATTAATCAAATATTCTGGAAAAGGTTTCTGCATATTCACAGTTACACAGAGAAAATGAGATTGGTCTAATTTTAACAGGAGAATACATACAAGAACTTGATGAGAGAGAACATTGACTACAGACTTGTCTCTTTTCTTAATCAAAGCCTTGACATGTGCCCTTGGTGGCTTCTCGTGGATACCTAGCTGTCAGCTCAAGACTACTAAAGAATACCACTTCCACAAATTCTCCCTTTGCCTCCTTTTCTTAATTATCATGAACAATACCACTATATTACCTGAAACACAGAAGCAATGTAAGAAGAGGTTACACCTTCAAATAATCCATCGGGATCACATCATCCTAAAACTGTAACTTTCTTCCAGCTGCTAAAAACACTTTATTTGGCTGTGCCATCTTTCTAGTTTGTATTCTTTCAGAGAGGTGCTACAAAACCAACTTACCTGACTTGTTTTGGCCACATCCACTTTTCCTCACATTCTTTTTCATGTCAAACACAAGTCACATGGCTTCAATTAGGCTTCAATTTTTTTGCTGTTCCCATCTCAGGATGCAAAGGGGTATTTCCACTTCCAGATGACTACAGCACTTGCCACCATCTCCACCTTCTGAAATGATCAAATACTTTCATGCTATCTCCTACTTTGTCTCATATCTGAAAGTAGTTCAAGCATCCATTACGCTGCTTCATTCTTCTAAGTCATTCTTCAAAACTTTCTTTACTATGAGTCTTTTAACTATTATTTTTTTATGTATCACAGCAATTAAGGAAGCATTCAATTAAGAACACGGACTGCTGTTTTGACTAGTATGTTCCCACCCAGTCCCTGTGGTAACTTCCATCTATCTATTGCTGGCATTTCATTTAATACATGCTCTCTAAGCTCTTTATTCTGATACTACCCTTTTGCCTTTTATACAGGTTTGAACAGAGCAGGGATCCTAGCCTTCAAATGGAGCTCCCTGAAGTTATGGCAGGAAAAACCAAAAAAGAACACCCCACAAAACACACAAACAAACAAAACAAAAAAAAAAAAAAAAGAAAAACAACCAATGTCCTCTTATTTTAGGTTGACATAACTAAGCTAGTAAACTAGGGCTAAAAGTTATACAGCATTTTGATTCATAGCACTACCATACATTGTTATCAGCAACCCCATAAACTTAGAGTGCAACCAGTAAAACTTCACACACAACTCTAAATTTCACTAATCTAAGGGTCTATTAACCACGGCACTAAAAGAGTTGATACTAGTATTGCAAAAGTTTGACTTGTGTTTGAAGATAAGTTCTCAAAAAGTGTATTTTTTTTCTTCTTAAAAAAAGAGTTTTAACTGAAAATATTTACGCAATATTAATGAGAAAACAGTATTATTCTTTTCATGCTTGCAGTTACAAAGTGTTGTCAGCTGAGACCTCAGGTAGGAACAGGAGAACACTGGGGAAGGAGTTGAAGGCCACAAACAAATATCGTAGACCTTCAGCATTGCCTACTCCAACCCCCAAGTGCATAACCAATGCTATTCTGTTATTCTGTGTTCCAGTCTAAACTTCAATCGCTGCTAGCCCCAGTGCACCACTGCACCAGTATCCCTCCTGTCCCAATTCCCTGCGTGTGTGTTAACTCCGCACATGCGAGGAGTGAAATCGGTAAAACTGTCAGACGAAAAAAACAAAAACAAAAAAACAGAAACACACGCTGGCAGACCCAAAAAAGCGTGACCGCTCGTGCCTCTACCTGCCAATCTCGCCTGTAAACGCCGCTCACCGGGGTTTGCCGCCCCTGGTCACCGGCAGCGGCCGCCCCGAGTCCCGCCTGCAGCGGCGGGCGCCGCCCCGCGCTCTGCCGCCCCCTGCTGGAAACCGCGCTGAGACGCGGCCAGGGTGAGCCCCCCCCATGCTGGGGAAGGGTCCCCGTCACTCCCACCCTGAGTTACACTGCTCAGAGCTCTGCAATTGCTGCCTCGTCCCGTAAAGTGAAAAGAAAAAGGCTTCGCAAAGGACAAACGCTGCACCCCGCCTGCACAGAGCGAGCTTCGGCTCTTTATAGTAATGCCAAGTATTCACTTCAGAGTACAGCATCCAGAATGTAATTGCACATGTATTTTCATAAAGGTTTTCTTTCTTTAATAATTTATACTTCAAGCATACCTCAGCACTCAGACATGTACTCTGAAAAGTACTCTCCTTACTGCTAGGTACACTGTTTCCATGGAGACTTCCTCTGATTTTTCTAGAGTGAACATTCTTAATTTGTCATCTTTTCACTAATATCACTTGTCTTCCCTGCAGGATAGCTAATGTCTTAATTGTACAGGCTGGAGTTATTTAAAAAATAAACAAACAAAAAAACCACACACAAAAAAACCACACTCCACCTAAGAGGGAATTCCCAGTAAAGGGAGACAGCAGCAAAGCAGCAACTACTACAAACTACTAGCATGTAACACAGAGGAAGAATCTGTTGTGTAACTGGAAGTAGTACAGTTCTGCACACTGATCCTAAAATGAAAGACATCTACATTTGCTTTGAGTTTCAGTTTAGCATCATCAGTATTAAAAAAAACCCAGACTTCTGCAGATATTTAAATATTATTCTTTGAAACATCAACAAAAGGTCAACAAATTTTGGTCATCTCTAAACACAGAATACATGGGCGATACCTCTTCTTTTCCCCACATGCCACAAAGGGACAGTCGTTCACATTTTATAAACTCAAACTCATGTTTCATCATGCCTAGAGATTTGAATCAATTTCCCTTAGTCCATATCTGATGTTTACAATACTTTTACTTTGTTATAACAAGGATGGCCCAGGAGATGCTGCCAAGAGGACCAGGTACCACCTCAATAAGTCAGCAGGTAGGTCAGTATGCACATGTGTAGATACTCCTACTGTAAATGTAAACTCACAGCTTTGGTTACTATTCCTCATGCCCCTGCAACTTGGGAAGCATTTACCTCTGTAGTTCATGCCCAGCTTCTTAGTTTTGTTGGTGGGCAAAACATGTTAAAAACCATTCCTAAGAGGTATAAAGCACATGACTTGCACCTAAACAGAACACACTCAATATTCTAGCTTCCTGCAACTGGACAAAAGCATTTGTAGTGTACCAGGTTTTATTGTAGCTTCCTGTCTTTTTCCCCAGGCAAGCAGGGGGACATAAGAACATCCAAAAAGGTGCAGCCCCTCAAAAAAAAAACAAAACAAAAAAAACACCCACAAAACACCAACCTCAAATGCCTCAGTTCTGCCTTGTAAATATACTTACCTACACAAGCTCCAAGGTAAGTAACAAGCTAGAGCCACATTCGCACTCTACTTAGAACACCAGTAAAAAAGTGAAAAAATATGCCTCTCAGGACACTCCACTAAGACAACTAAACCCAGATTACAGCATCTTTCAGAACTCCAGACCCTACCTAACAGTACCATGCCACTTCTGCTAGTCATATAGAGTCTTGCAAAGAGATATTCAAAGATAAAAGGTGTCTATGTTCTTTTTTCCTTTTTGTCCCTGCAACCCTAACACATAGCAAGCCCGAACAGTGAAGTTGGAAGACACTGTCTTTGCCCATAGTGTTATTTCACTCCTCATACAAAAACTTAATCCAGCGAGGTATAACCCTTGTTGGTGTTTTTTTTCTTCCTTCAGCTCCCATGTATTTCCAAGTGTGGTTTTTTGCCCACAGAACAGAACTGAAAATGATCCTGCCACAGCTCTCAAATTTAATTCTGCACTGAGTTTTGCCCTTAGGAAGAAATAAGAAGTTGATTCCTAACTCTTCTCGACTGAGCCCAAGATCCCAATTCAAGCAATATAATCCAGACAGTTACAGGTGCATACTTTTTCACTGGCACTAAATCCAGCATTCTGTCATTTAAAAATCAGGGCAAACCTAGGCACTCCAAAAAGTCATCAAGGGCTTAAGTTTTCACCACTAATGACTCCCAGGCTCTTATTTTTAGATCATTAGTAGCTGTCAGTGTTGAGCAGGTAATCTACCTCACCATTAGGTCCCACCCGAATCAAACTCATGAAAGAATGCCTATCAAATCCCAAGTTCAAACCAAAAGACAGTAATTTGGTCACATGAAAATGAACACAGACACCCTCATTTTCCTTAATACCATTCACACATTCTAGATGCAAGTGACTGGCTGTCTCTGTCTGCTTGACACAGATTCAAACTTTCCACACCTTTCCCAGGTGAACATGGGAGATATTAATGTATTTTTAAAGTGACAGCACTATGCAATAAAGTCTCTGAGGTTACCCCAACATGCACTGTAATAGTTGTATCAACTGCTCTGGGGGAGAGCAGAACCTCAGTCTACCAAGTCGGGGGTACTGGAAGGAAGGAGCACTGGGCTCCAATTTCTCTCTACAGATTATCAGGGATTTTATCTCAAAGTGCTAGCACTGATCTCCTTCTGCATTATAAATCATACAATCACAGAATCATTTAGTTTGGAAGAGATCATCAAGTCCTACCATCAACATAACACTGACAAATCCACCACTAAACCATGATCCTAAGCACCATATCTATATGTCTTTTCAATACCTTCAGGGACGGTAACTCAACCACCTCCCTGGGTAGCCTGTTCCAATGCCTGATAACCTTTTCAGTGAAAACTTTTTTCCTGATTCCCAATATAAGCCTCTCCAGCACAACTTGAGGCAAAATACAGCCATAACTTTCCATTGAAAGCCTGTTGAACCTCCCAAACTCCATCACACTCTCTTTCTATAGATCACTCTATATTTAGCAAGATGCTATTTCCATCAGTACACAAAACCTTCCGGAACTAGTTAATGAAAATCACAATACAAAAAGTAAATTTCCAACCTTACATTTCATTAGAAAAAAATAAAAATCACACAGTATAATGATGTTAATGCCTATCTGCCCATAACAACTTGTTAATGGGTACTACTGTGGCGTCATATCAGAAATACCTCAGTTACAGAAAACTTTCAAGTGGAAACCAGATTACTTTGAATATCTAAGCCAACCACCATACAAGGTTTCATGAATACAGCTACCCCTGAACTACTTGTGAAGCTGTACATCAAGTTTAGTTCCCACTTTTTATTAAACAGATAAACGAAACTGGTGTATGAAAACAGTCCCAGGTCCTCATAATAATTAAAAAAAAAAAAAAAAAAAAAAAGGCACATCTTATTGCCACCCAAAGAAACTACATTTACTCTTACATGGGAACAAAAGCTTTCACAAACTGGAAACAAACTGGAAACAAACTGCTCCCCCTTAATGACTAGTCTTACCTCAAAGGACATCCTGGATGAAGATCTCCAAATTGTGCATTTTTCCTGTCTCACCAATAGCATTAACATAACTTTCATGGAAAGTATATATTACATGTGAGTGACTTAGTAGTTCACCGTAGGAGCAAGAGTTAGACATTGCAGCATGTAAATATTCTGAGAGGTTAGCTCGTTGTTATCCACTGACTGTTTCAGAGCATTATAAGGACAATACAAGCATGTAAGCTTAATCTTAGTACTACTTGGTTTCAGTAGAATATATGAACACTTAGTACCTTAAAACAGTAGCAATATTCAGAAATACTAGTCAAAAATTGAACAAATAACATACTTGGAAAGCAGTTTATAGGCTTAAAGGGAAAGCAATAGCAGCTCTTCAGTAAATACTGTATGTCTAATTACATTCCAGCCTTGTCTTCAAGTGCAGCTCTTTTGACTTTTGTATAAAAAATTAGTTCAAAAAATTTTAAATTTAGAAGCAAAGGAAAAAACAGTGTGTCAGGGTAGGTGTTAGAATTATACCTTTTTCTGGCTCCATTTTGCTAGAATATATTGTTTGAGGAAACATTGTTACAATAGTATGAAGCTATGCAGCAATCAAAACTGACAAATTCTGATCAACACTGCTATTTTTTTTGTTTGTCTCCTCCAGGAAACATAAAGAAATAAAAATGAAGTGTGTTTGTAAGGAATTTTGTTTGTGCATTGCAAAGGCTCCTCACACACACCACCCTTTTTTTCACCCCCAAACCGAACTCCATCAGCTCATAACATTCAACTCTACAGAAATAAAATGCTACACACAAACTGCACTTGCATGTAGTTTTGGGGCACTACAAGATTTTACTGGACTGTGTCTTGTCAAGCTGTTCTCTACCTCACTCTAATTTGGAGGGCTAAGCTGTACCTGCAAGGCTGCGCTCCCCATTAATTTGTCCTGCAGTGCTGTTCCCACCGTAAGCTACAGAAGATTCAAGAAGACAGCACGGTAATACAATTCAGATGAGAAACAAGGCATGAAGGAAAACAGGACCATGGGGTACCTACAGTAGTTCAGGATGGCATAATACAAATATTTCCATCAAAACAGACAAACTGTAGTTTTCCAACGGAAACTGGTGAGAGTCTATATTTTCCGCTTCACTAGAACGTGGAAAACTCAGGGAGAAATGTTTTATCTCTCCAATCATTTTCTAGCGCCAAAAAAAATGAAAAAAAGTCATCACTGAAGTTCCTAGTTTCATTTCTACACATTTATCCAAGGCTTTCTAGACTTCTAGGACTCACACTTTCTACAAAGTTGTCCATCCTATTCAAGTCTCATGTTTATTAAATGTTCCTGCAATGACAGCTAATCAGCACCTGCTCTGTCAAACTCCACTGCCCACTAAATCCTTTATTTCAAAGTCTAAACAAAAGCACTTCCCTTTTTTACATATATAAGCAGTTGTGTGAGTCAATTTAAAGATTGTCTTCATGATATTTGCTCATCTCTGCTTCTTTTCTGGGAATGAATTCTTTGACTATTCCCCCTCTCCTTTTTTTGGTCAGGAGAGCTGTCACCTGCCTTGCCTGTATAATCCTGCAATATGGAGCAGGAATGCTGTCAGCTATGCTTGTTTTAATAATATTGCTACTGATTGTAAACTGATACTTTGCAAAGGAGACCTTTATATTTTATTTTAAGCTAGACAGCAATACTGGAGTTTACACTTATTTCAAAAACTAAGAAGGGTATTTACATAGTGGCTTAAAAGGCAAGTTAGAAGTGTTTGGCTATTTATTAAGTTCCTGATTCTGATTTTCTTTCTAAATTTCTGACTAGTTCAATACAGCTAGAACTGAATTAACTTCTTTTGGCATTATGGATAGTGACAGCTGCAAAGCATTGGAGCCACCAACTGTTCAAAAATGGCAACAGCTACCTAACTTCTATTCCAGAATAGTTTATACAAAACACAATATGCAAGTAAGTTCTGTC
This sequence comes from Streptopelia decaocto, assembly GCF_964273445.1. Lineage (NCBI taxonomy): Eukaryota > Metazoa > Chordata > Aves > Columbiformes > Columbidae > Streptopelia > Streptopelia decaocto. The sequence continues at coordinate 160,418,680 of NC_138663.1, forward strand.
ACCACTGAGTTTCTTCCATTACTTAAGACACAACATTATCATGTTTACCCTATTAAAATTCTGAAAACTTTGGATTTGATAAAAAAGTATGTTTATCTCAAATTATTATATTGCTACCTCTAAAGACATGATGCAAACTTAATATCCCAGAACCTCTTCCAGTTTTCCCTTCAATTAGACACTCAAGACAGTTACTGACAGAGGTACAGAGCAGATGCAGTTCCTTGTGCATCAGTTCACAGAAACAAGTTTATACAAGCCTTTTATAAAGAATTTAACACATTTATAACTGCAAACAATTATTTCCATAATTTTCAAATACTTACAGGAAATTAATTAAACAGCAAAATGGAAACAAACTCACTTCAGAACATACTGTAAAAAAGCCTGCATGTTCTGCTCAAAGTGTACTTCAACACAATAGCCAATATTTTTGATTTTTCAAGTTTCTTTATCTTCAAATCCAGATATGTATTTGTTCCCCCATTTCATTTCTTCACAGCACCTATTTTACCATAAATTTGTCACTGAGCTGTACCAAGTGGGTTAAGGCAGCCAAATGCCTCAGCTGTTCCAAGGTCTGCCATTTTGTGGCTCTGAAGGCTCAGCAAGTTTGCTGGGGACACCAAACTGGGAGGTGCTGTTCATTCTCAAGGGACAGGCCTTGCAGAGGGTTCTAAATAAACCGGAGCATTGAGCAATTAATGGCATGAAATTTAACACCTAGGACAGAGTAACTCTAGGCACAAGTATAAATTGGGAGAGGAGTGGCTGGAGAGCAGTCCTGCAGAAAGGGACCTGGGGGTGCTGGTTGGCAGCAGCTCAATGTGAGTCAGCAGTGTGTGCCCTGGAAGCCAAGAGCGCAACTTGCATCCTGCACTACAAACACAGAGTAACCAGCTGGTCAGAAGATGTGATTGTCCCGCTGTAATTAGCATTGGCGTGGCTTCACCTGGAGCACTGTGTGCAGTTCTGGACCCCACAATCTAAGAAGGATGTGAAGGTCCTTGAATGTCTCAAGGGCAATAAAGCTTGTGAAAGGGCTGGAAGCAATGTCCCATGAGGAGTGGCTGTGGTCTTTGAACTTGGAGAAAAGGAGACTCAGGGGCAATGTCATTGCTGTCTACAGCTTCCTGAGGAGGTGAAGTGGAGCAGGAGGTGCTGATCTCTTCTCCCTGGTATACAGTGAGTGATAGTACACATGGGCATGGTTCAGAGCTGCACCAGGGACAGTTTAGACTGGACATCAGGAAGCATTTATTTACCAAGAGGTGGGTCAAACACTAGAACAGGCTTCCTAGAGAGGTGGCCAATGCCCCATCTTGTCAGTGTTTAAGAGGCATTTGGACAATGCCCTTAATACCATGCTGTAACTTTTTGGTCAGCCCTGAAGCCATCAAGCAGTTAACCAGAAGATCATTGTATAATAAATAGGTCCCTTCCAACTAAAAACCATATTCTGTTCTATTGTCATCTGAATTCATCAGCACATGTAAAGGAACACCTAGACAATGTGAGCTTTTAAGTTTAATGAGAATTTTAACCAGTGTACAACAGTATCTACTGCTAATTTCAGTTTGCAATGCATCTTGAAACAATCTGAATTTATATTACAGCACAGCAGTCTTGAGGTAGCAGGCATGACAACTAAGAAACTACAGAAGTAGGCTACTAGATAAGGCAACCATACAGCTCAATTATGAGAAGCCCAGAACATCTTAAAAATCCTATCAGTTTTGAGTTAACACAATGTTACGCTTCATACTATGAAGTAATAGCTCAAGCATCTAAGAAATTATAAATCCAACTGAGGCAGACTCCACAGCAAGAAATATCTTATTAGATCAATTATGGAAAGTTTTATAACAAAAACCTTTCTTCAACTATTTAAGCCATCCTAGCTCTCTTACTATGGCATGACCACCTAATTCCCTGATGAAGAAACAGGACTCCCCCACGAGCATGTAAGAAGGGCTGTGGCAAGGTCATACTATAGCTCTATTTGCTCAGTACCCAACTGTAAAAGCAGATGCCTGGGAAAGAATATAATGTTTCCCCTCTGTGTCCCTCCAGCCCCCTGCAACTTCAGAACTACTTGAATTACTGGTCACACTCTCTTTAAACATCCCTCAATGGCTTCTGCTCCACTCCCCCCCTCCCAATTTTGTTCAGTTGCACCCCCCACCACTTCCAACACACTTGGCCACTTTCCATGTTTGCAATCCTGCTAAAGCAAAAAAGCTCACCCTTTGAATATTGCAGGATTTCAAGAAGAGGAGAAAACCTTATGTGCTTCCAAGTTCAGCACCTGCACTGTCCACAGCTATCTTCAGTCATCAGAAAATGCATTCCAGAAAAAGAGTTTCTTTCCCTCCCACACAGGTTTTCCTGGAAGACTTAAGTTTCATAGACACCACCAATGAAAATGAGGGAACACACACAAAATGCCGATCCTTTGTCAAGTTACAGTAATTCCTTATCTGTTTCCTGATCGTTTGTAGCACACATTACACAAGAAGTCATTTTACTAAACTTGTTCTTTGCCTTAACATTGTGTGAATATAAATATATACTAGCTTTTGTATATTAGTAGCATTCTCATGCACATATGTACCTATAGAGAGACACATATACATGTTGTAAGACAGAAAAAGTGTAGACTAGGGAAACAAAAAGCAACTGTGAAGAAATAACATTCCTGAAGTTTGAAGAAAAAAGGAAAGCTCCTGGTTTGTTTATAACACATTTCTCAGCCCCCCTCAAGGACAAAGATGTAACGTCATTAGTGAACAGTTTTTGACCTTGTATGCTCAAGGAAAGGCTAGCTCTGAAAATAACTCAGGAGAAATCAAATAAATTTAAAAATCAGAGAAATTGCAATATCTGTAGCTTTATTAAATGCCTCCCCAAAACATGCTCTGGAATCCACAGTAGTTATTAAAATCCTGACTAACATGCAGCAAGTTTAAACAAACATTTTAATATTACTAAACAATGCTAGAAAAGGTTCTTAATTATCTACAAGTGAACAGTGGGATGGATAACTATAGGTAAGGGGAACAACATCAGCACTTCCTGCAAAAACAAATTCTGACTCTAGAGAAACATAGTTGTGGTTTAAAAACAAAAGAACAGTATGAAATGTTAGCAGAACCCAACCCCAATAATTTACTTGAAGCTAACTGAAGGTGAGCTTCCAAAGCTGTATTTAAAAACAAGATTCTCGGCATCTTAAAAACAGAACACCAAACACATTGGTGAGTCAGAAAGATTATATACATACACCCTTCAACCTCAGTCCTAGAATCCTGAAGTCACAACCTATGGAGAAGAGATACACACCTTTAAAAAAATTATACAGTCCACACCTCCATACAGTCTGTAAAGGACCTTCACCATCCACAACCCTGACTCCTGTTACTCATATTGTTGTGCAGGTTCTATATATGAACACAAACCCACCTGCTCAAAGTGACTGGCAACCTGTGACGGGAATGTGACAATTTGGCAGCTGTAAAGTAAAAGCTATCTATCAAATATTTCATCAAAAGGATTGATCAGCTTAGAAGTAATAGAGTTTCATTAAATAAAAGTAGGTCTATTACAATGAATGCTATTTGCATCTTTTATGTTCATCTTCATGAGTGTGGTTTTGGAATCATATATCAAAAAAGCTTCTGTTTTCTCAAAGTCGGAGTGTTTAATCTGTGAAATCATACCTAAGAACCTTTGAGTTCATTTCTGGTATCCCTGGACATAATAGTTGGGAAGACTGGAAGCTCCAAAGGCACTCAGGTTGGAAGCAACATGTTAGACACCAGTCAGTTGTGATTTTATCTGGTCAAAAGGCTACCTAAATAAAGGAATCCAAGCATCACTTCTGGGTCTGAAGACCTACTGTGCATTTAGCTGGAGACTGTTCAGCAAAATAGGAAATACAACAGGTACACCTCTTTATCAACACTTCTCCACTTAGCACATTCCTTCCAAGTTACTTTTTTTTTTCCACCCATAATTCACTTTTAAGACAGTGCTACAACACTCCATTGCACTTGCACACAAAAAAGTACTGGTCGTCAGACCCCCTCCACACTTGCCCAAGAAGTATCCTTAGTATTCTGGTATTTTAGGCAGAAAGTCTCCCTTTACACTAGTGTCACAGTGGACCAGAAAACTTTTAAACATAACAAAATCAAGGAAAAGTGGCACAATGCTGCACTTTCAGACCTGTTGGCAGATTGAAGAAAAGGAGTCTGAGAACTCTTGGCAAAAGGCAAACATAACCCCAATACTACAGACCAACAAGGTCAATCAGGATTATCAGTGTCTATGTCCTTACCATTCATGACTGTCAGAATAAGGCACACACAAACTTCTCAACTGTAAATCAGGAGTGCAGAGACCCAGATGCTAGGGAAGTTACGATTTTGACGGGGCCAGGAAGAGCCAATAGATGAGGACGTTCCCAGTGAGTAAAACAGATAAATCTCTCATTAGTGAAAAGTGAGGCAGCTAGCTGTAGCTCTGAGAGTGTCTTCAAGTCATAGGGCAGGTTCAGCTACCAATTAATGCACCAGTTCTACAGGTTAGAGTTACCACATGAAAGAACACCCCACATGCCAGGCCTTGCCAAACACAAGGTGGTGTTGCAGCCATACGGAAGTGGCACTCTGGTTATCTTGAGCACACTGCACACAAGCTTAATGCTGCCTTTACTTCTCTGAATCAGTGAATTTGGACATCAGGCCAAAAACTGACACCCACAAATCTTGTATTCAAGGCAACCTGGGTAAGCAGGAGACTTTGAGAGGTCACGCATCTAAGTACAGGACTAGTCTCATCACAACAGCAGGGAATGCTTCTGCCACAGCGGACCACCTGTCCCAATCCAGAATCATGGTCTGGGAGTACCATCTGGTGAAAGCCGTAACAAAAGCTGTTACAACAGTGGTTTTAAGGGTAATCGATCTGGAGGTTTTGAGCACGAAGGAAAACTTAACAGGTTTCTCATTGTTGCTCGTTGCCTGAGGGGAAGAAAAAAAACAAAACAAAAACCACCACCAAACAAAAAAACTCAAACAAAAACAACCACCACCACAAACCTGAGAAAGGACAAAGGCACAGGTATTTTAATTTCACTTTTATAGCTTTTCTTCTTTCAGCATGTTAAGGTGACCTGCTATAACGAAACAAAAATCTAGTCTTTGCCAAGGAAGCACCTTTATTATTCCACTTCCTCTTCCTCCTTCCCAACCCACAAAAAAGTGGCTCTGCATGGAGTCTCTGGCTGAGAAGCACTCAGGTAGCCTTAGCACTATTTTGGTAGACACCCAACAGCATCTAGTTCTGGGTTATCTCCTCTCCCTATCTCTCAGCAGACAGGAAAGAAATACAGATGTATTTGTATACAACTTTGATCTAGATTTTGTTTACTGTGCTTTATCAGAACTCTCGATCACTAGTAAACAGCCTTTTTTTACCCATTTGTTGATTATTTAGCAAAGAGTCTCTTGCAGTTAACTTTTATAAAGGAGACAGAAGAAGCAGACATTGCAAGCTCTTATAGGCTATAGAGGGAAGACTCAGTTTACCACCAGCAGAACTGTGAAATACATAGTCCATATGTTTTATGAATAAATCACATTCCTTGAATTTTTATTGAATGCTCAACAGTTCTTTTGTTTCTACAATTCTTGCAAGAATATTCTTGTTGGCTCTCTGTGCTTCTTATAAAAGAATTGAAGGTGGAATGTAACCTAACTTAAACATCCTAGAAATCTGCAGATTTCTGGAAGCAGGCAATCCCAAATATACTTACAGCTTTCCTAACCTCAAAGGGGAACAGGCCTGCAAATAAATACACATTTTAGATCGAACTCTAGTTCTAATTTAGTACTAGAGAAACACTTACTAAATGGAATTATACATATGCATAGATGGAGTAAATAATTTTCAAGTGTAACTCCACATGGTTGCAGATACCTGAACGTGGCTCCAAGACATGGACACTATTTCACCAGGTGTCAATACTGAATGCCCCACTACATACAGTGCTGTTCACAGCTCCCACAAACTGTCTCCCAGGGAAAGCATTCACATGTCAGAGCATGATGTACGTCTGTCAAAGCTAGTGATGCTGCTTAAGTTTAGGTGGGAATTATACCAGTCAATAAGCAGTAGAACTCAGATTCCAGGTTGTGTCCAGACATGCTATTTTGACAATTGCTATGTGAAAGTAACCCAGAGAAGCATCCAGTCAGTGTAAGAAAGCTTACTTTTTATATTACCAGGCTATGCTGCCAGGAAACAACTTTACAATTTGGGGAGAGAATGCAAGAGTAGTGTTAAAACAAGAGCATAGTCATCTTCAGTTGGAATCCAGGACTGTCTTGGAACACACCATCACAAAATACCGCAGAACAGATTCTCCAGAGCTCTGATTACTTTTTAATCACTACTCTTTTTGAGAAAATTTTTTTGAAACCCAACAACTTGAAGTAGCCACCTATAAGGATTCTCAGCGTCCGAGAAACTAAAGCCAACTCATGTCACAAGAAGGGGAATTCTTCACTTACCCTCTTCATGGAATAGTTCAAAACTGTAATACTCCCACATGTACTCCTCAAAGTGCCAAAACAGTCCCCAACCCCCTCCTACCCCCCCAAAAAAATTCACCCCCCTAAAAAAAAATAAATCTACAGAATCAAAAAAAAAAAAAAAAAAAAAACAACAACAAAACACAAAAAACCCCAACACAACACCAAACACTTAAACCTCTCTATGTGTAACACATAACCAGAGCAGAATGGGATACCTTAGTGAAGTTGAAATACTCTTGGGCACACTCAATAACCACAGTAGGAGACAATAAGGATGAATTGAGAATAGTGCACTGGTCCATCAGACAAAGCCGTGCAAGCTTTTTTTTTACCTCTCGCTACTCTGAAAAAAGAAAAACAAAACAAAAACACACACACACACACAAATAATGGATTTCACTCTTTTAATGGAACAGGTTTGCAATATATGCAACTCTTACAGTATTATAAACCCAGTCTTGGCCAATGTTTTTTAGAGAAAGCATAGTTCTAACCTCCCCAACGTAGAAGGTTCTCTTCCAGTAATTATTAGCTCCAAGTTTTAACCTCCATCTACCTCAACCTCCTCTCATGTTTAGAAACCCTTTAGTCACAGAAATTGTAACAATAAAGGTATTTTTCTCCTCCAAATTCCAAATTCAGTAGACATCTGAATCCACATGTAACTGCATCTCTCTGGGTGTTTAATTATTGGTTGAATTTAATAAACAAACCTTAAAAAGGGACAAAAATAACTTGAACAGTAGATACCAAAAAAGTGAACATTTGTTGTTAAAGTGCTAAGTATAATCCTTCAACATGAGTTGCTAGGAAATAAAGGTAAAAAGAAACATCCTAATTCAGAATACAGCTTCAAACAGGAGCTGACTCAGACCTGGCCAGACAAAGAATATGCTCACTTTTGTTTGCACTGATCTGCGTGGATAACCCATACTGCTCATGCAGTCTCCTTCAGCAAAACCTGCTTTCACTAACCTGGTAAAGCAGCCTTTCAAATACTGCCTACCAGGATCTATTCATAATTCAACCATCTGCTTTCACCTGGGATCATCCAGTTTTTGCGAGGAGAGACGTGATTGAAGATAATGGGAAGTAACTACTTTCCCTGACTACTTCCCCAAGCACGCAGATACTAAAGCACAGAGACCAATGCAGAATTAAGAGCCAAACTTTTTTTAGCATCTCTAGTCCCAGTTTGCCACAGAGTCAGAGGTGTTCCAAGCTTACAGACTGACTGCTGAAAATATTCCAAGGACCTCTGGTACATTTGTTAATCATGACAACTCCAAAATACTTTCTATATTAATTCTTACAATTATATCAGTAAGCATATTTTGGCTTCCTAACACCTAAAGAGCTATTACAGCATACTCACCTGTACAAAAATCCAGTCTAATACTTTCAGAAACACTATCTGTTACTCCAAGATCAGGGCTGGATCTCTCCTAGAAGATGCTGACAAATACAAGGAGTACATATTTGGTAATTTACAGAACAACATTAAAAAAAAGCTGTATGACTTTCAGACTATAATCAAATTATGAACTGTGCAGTTCAGAGGGCACAACTTGCTCACGAAAGTTAACTACTCTGTGCAATATCATACCGCAACAGAGGCTTGCAGAATTTCTACATGATGGCTTAAAGGGGGCACTTCTTAACAGAAAATGCTAGGAAGGACTATTTTCTGCCACAGATCTTGAGAACATAAACATGTCATTTTGAAAAGATTTATGACTTGCAGTGGAACAGCTGTTTTGACAGACACACAGATACATACTCACGGTTTTGGTTTTATGCTTCATCTGACATATTGATGCAAATGAAACTACATCCCAGAACTGTGGTATTTTGCTCATTACACTATGTCATACAAAGAACTACTAACATAATGCAATCACATAGCTTCACCCCACATATAGTAACTTCCCATCATAAAAATCTAGGTATCAATTACTGTTAAATCAGCATGTTTTTCAAAAGCTTTTGCTAGATGAAAATTAAGAACATTTAACCTAAATTAAAAACCCATTAGCAGAGCTTATCACACACATTGACACCCTCTTACACAGTTAGAAAACTTGTTCCTAAACTATTCTTGTTTCATTACGAAATTGTTTCAGTGTTTTTTACTGGATAACAGAAATGTGATCAGCCACCCAGTAGTGCAAATTTCTAGAATTCGACTGTAAAAAGAGATACTTAAAAGAAGCCTAACACACAGCATTTTTAAGTCTTTGGAAAACAACTAGTAAAAAAACCTTAACCCCGCAGAGGTCTACAGGGTTTTAAAAAATATTTTCTATTTCGAAGTATTTAGAAGCTTTTAAAGCTTTAGAGTAATATTCAGAAACTAGAGAGTTAAGGTTGATTTCCACATAAAACATGGGCCTTTGCCAAAGTTGTGTGGGGTGAGAACAAAAAAAAACCCATATCAAAACAACTAGTGACTCGATACTTCCTAAATGCTCATATTTTACATTTCTGCAGAGAGGACAGTAAAAGATCTAGAAGTGGCTAGAAAAGTCCCAGTCCTGTACACCAGTAGAAGCAGCTTTCCTCTGCAGCAAACCCAGTATGCAGAAACCAGTTCATTTGTTCTATAGCAGGGAAAAGTACTGTTATAAATGCACTTAAAAAAATGTGGGTATCTGGAATCTTTTAAAGATTCTATAGCATGTCACCCAAAGGATTTCTTATTGTTGTAGAATGCCTTATCCATTGTTAAAATCCAGACCATTTCTATCCAAACTGCTGACATGTCCCACAGCAGGACAGTTGCTCTAACATTTCTGTCCGTCACAGCAGTGTACAAAGCACAGAAAATACAGATGAAATAACCCAAGTTAAACTAGTCTCCTGTCTTAGCTGAGCTTTCTACTTTTTCTTTTCCCAGCCCTTCTTGTTTTCATCTTCCCCATCTTTAATTTCATCCCTGATCCCCTCCAGTCTCCCAAAGAGTATCATGCTTTTTCCAGAAGGAAATAGGCCTATATATTTATACCACCCGTAGGACATGACCAGCCACTACTTAACTGCAGAACAAACACCTCTTCAACCAAACTCAGGAGAGCAGAAGTGATTTCCAGTGACTACAATATACAAATACTAGCATTTAAGTATTTGTCACAGACTACTTACAGTCTGAATTCCAGATATGCAGAGATATGGGTTCAAACTGGAACACAAGAGGTTCCACTGAAATTTGGGAAGAAACTTCTTCTCAGTAAGGCTAACAGAACACTGGAACAGGCTGCCCAGGGAGGCTGTGGAGTCTCCTACTCTGGAGACATTCAAAACCTGCCTGGACACATTTCTGTGTAACCTCATTTAGGTGTTCCTGCTCCGGCAGGGGAATTGGACTAAATGATCTTTCAAGGTCCCTTCCAATCCCTAACATTCTGGGATTCTGTGAAAACACCGATCACCAAAATAAGCATTTCTTCAGTTAGCAGTCTCTGCTAGCTCTGTTCAAACTTGTTAAATAATCCTGTTCTATGCAAAGCATGTTGGCCACATACAAGAGCTTTTAACAAACTAGGGAGCCTCCTTCCCTCAGTCACAGCAGGTGCCTAAACCTGGTAGGATTTGTGGTACTTGAAGGAATCAGTTCTCCTAGGGATGAACATAAGTGCTTTTCTTAGTCACAAAAAAACCCTAAGGCTGCCCAAATTACAGCTATTAGCATCTGCTCTTTTGTCCATACAGTTTGCGACCCATTTAAAGAACCTGATCCAGTTCATAAGGAACCTGAGGCTGGCATATAACTGAGCATCAGCATTTTATATTTGGACACACTTTAATTACCTATGTCATGTCACCCTAGTGAGTGAAGTGTAATGAAAAAAAAAAAAAAACCCCACAAACAACAATGCCTCACTTTAAGAAACAAACTACATCAACAGGTGAGCCAAAAAATGAGACTGAATTAACAGAATTGTTCATCCATTAAGTCACGCTGGGAAGCTACACAAAATTAACAGTAGGAATGAAATACTTTTTTCCTTAGAAAGGTGGAAAATCTAGAATAACTGAGAGAAGTTCAGTTTTAAAACTTTTAGTCTCTACTCACAGGGTCACTAGTCAGCTCCCCTCCAGCCAGGAAACCTACTGGGTGTAGCAATTAACCTTGTATTAAATCCTCTGTTAAATACCTAACTTCACTTAATTTAAGCAACATTTTTGGTTTGCTGTGTTTCAAACCGACATCCAAAAAGGGAAGCTTCAGAACTGGCAGCATGCAACAATGCCCGAGTAGGAACACATGTTCAGCCTCACTAATTCCAGGCTGACAATCCTCATGCACCATGTTAACAGGTTACCTACCAATCTCAACTCTTCTGCTGACCACATCAACTGAGGGTGCTTGCTAGCACTACTGCACACATGTAGAAGGGGAAGCACAGCAGATAATCCACCAAGAGTACTATGTAGTAAATGAAGTAAAGAAAAATCCTAATGGCACATTTATTTTCCCTCAGTATCTTCTCATTTAGACATCACCCAAAAAGGCAAACAGGAAAGCAAATGACCAGAAATGGTCATCTGAGAACATCTCTTTGATAACTATACATTTAATAGGAATGATATGATAACAGTCACAAAATGATGCAGTCAACTACATTATGATCAGTTGCTTTATCTCAGGTATTCATGACATTTCTTGTTCTTATATACTGAATGCTATTGGCCTATTCATCTGAAGCTACTAAAACCAAACATGTAGAGAGAAGATTTCAGGGAATACATTCTAGTCTAATGATGGGAAGATAGGGACAGGAAAGATGGTATGGAAACAACCCTCTAAGTCAAGTCCCAGGTTTAAAGAAAGCTGTGGGTTTTTTTAAGTAAGACTTTACAGACAAGACCACTTATGAACTACACAAATACCAGTGGTGTATTTTAAAGATAGGAATTAGTGAAAAGCAGAAGATTGGAGTGTTGAATTTCTTTTCTCATGACAGTATGTCAGCTATGCAGCAGAGGTAAAAGTCTGTGTCACCACAGCAGGGGATGTCCCCTTCTAGTCTTATGTTCTTTTAGTGCCTACAAAGTAGCTGTTACTCAAAATGTCTGCTCCTGACAGTCATCTCACTAGTTGCTCTGGTATTCTAAAAAGTCAACGCAAGTCAATTCTCAAGAACCAAGCTGCTTTTTCAGTATCATTCAGTGACAAATTAGTGAAAAACAACTGCTTTAATTTCCCAGCATTCTTTCAGATACTAAGAGTGTACAGAGAAAAGTTTTCTATGGTTAACAGACAAGATTTTCCTTATAAGGCTAACTGTGCTACACCAGAACTTCAAGCAAGTATTAATACTGCTTGGAATTTCTTGCTTTTTGTTTAGAAAGACAGAGTAAGTTATGCCTTTCCTGCATAATACACATTAAAAAAAATCGTTTTAGACAATTCCTAAAAATCCATGCAGGCTTATCTTCATTAGTGCCAAGCTCACAGAAGCTCATATGGCTCAGACTAACTCATAGCAGGAGTTGACTTGAGAAATTATTACCTGTATCAAAGCCAGCAGAAAGAAATAAGCTCCTCATCCACATGCCAGTGTTTTAACAGACTCAGTCAAACATATCTGCAAGAAATGCTTCTTGGTATTTCAGCAGGATTTTTGAACTGGCACTTGTTTTAGCTACCTAGCTCACTCCACTCAACCTTTTACAGAAACAGTGACAAGGCTTCAGTAAAACCAGCTGAACTTAGCAGCATTACTTCCCTCCCTACCATCTTCTATCAACTTGAGTTCAATGCCTCAGCTACGCTGAAACTAATATACATAGGATTAACAAGCATTTCAAGTAAAAAAAAAAATAATAATTTACATGGAAGTTGATGTACAAGGCAAGACTATATTCACTTATTACATATCCATCAGAAAGTTGCTGATCCATTAGAATGAGTTGAAACAGTAAAAAAAAAAAATTCACATATTTTCGGAAGAGCATACATGATTGACTCAAAACTGATAACAAGAATTATATAAATAAGAAGGCAAAGGTATACCAAAAGCATGCAAATAAAACCCATACCACAGTTTACACAGGCACTACCGGAACTGCTCCTTCACTTAAACATAAGCTTACCATGTCTTTAAAAGGCCGTATTATAGTTACAAAATTATTCCTTAAAGATTCGTGCCATGTAAAATATTTTTCTGGAGTCCAGACATTTAAAAGATTAAAAGATGAAAACACTAACAAATGTCAGTTTTCACAAAAAGGTATTAAAAAACTAGGTACACTCCAACTTATCCAATGGGCAATTTAAGGCTCCATGGGCATAAAACCTGCTGCTGCAAGCATCGTTTTACAAGCTTCATTGTCTAACTGTAATATACATCTTCAGGGATTTAAAAATGTGATGCTTAAATGGCAGTATAGACATGATCACATATTAAAACATCTTCTGCACTTTAACTCTTAAGAATATTGCTTTCATGCTCAAAGAGGAGATAAAAGACCTCATTACCAGCAGATTATTGCAGAAACTTATGGTACAGAAACTGGGACAACCTGCATCTTCATCTGCTGACTTCACTGGCACAAGCTTCCTCTACTCAGCAAGAGTAAATTTTAAGTTTGGGAAAAGAAGTATTTTGAATAACAAACCTGAGCAATACAGTCTGAAGAAACAGGGATGGAAAAGAGGCAGAAATTGAGCACCACATAGTAAGTGTCTAAGTTGGCCTGGCTACTTCAGAAAGAAACTTAGGACATGCCAAATACATGTAAGAATTTTGAATGTCTTGCTAGAGGACAGACTAATGTTCCAAGGCACCATTGTGATATACATTGACTCTGGAAAACAGTGTTCAACACTCTTAGGAACAATGACCCATTTAGCTTAGTATTCCATTTTAATTTCAAGTAAGAACAGCAAGTGCAGCATTGACCCAAATATTCCTAATTTTCCTACCACAAATGTACTTTAGAGTACTATATAGATATAGTCTGGCAGCTGTAAGCAACAAACTGAGTACTTTGCATTTACAGCATTAGTCATCTGGAAGCCTGTTTTAAGAAATAAAACCATTAATGTTTGAGCTACAAGCATAGTTTAGTAACAAGCAGCTCATTTGAAGAACAGTCGAATGCTCCACTTGCAAGATCTTACATTGATGCTTCCCTAAATAGCTGGTTACCATGTCTTCCCCAACCAACCTCAGCTTCGCTGAAGCAGTTAGAGATGAGTTTTCCCCCAGGTAAGTTCTTCAGCTAACTCAAGAGATCTTTTATTTTGTTGCCATGCATCACATGCTACGTGATTCACTCCAAAGGTTACGAGTTGACCACAGTTACACTCACCACAAAGGTAGATACTCAACAAGAAGTGAATACCTGACCAGTATTCACGATTCCATAGATGAGAAACTGATTAAGGGCTCTGTCTCTAACCTCGTTTATTGGTCTTGAATTTGACAAATTCTGGATGGAAGAGCTACACCTAGAAATGCATTCATTTACCAATTAGAACATACACAGTTTCAATATAATAAAAAGCATTACAAAAGAAAGCTGCCAAACCCTTCCTGTAATTTGAATTTGAGAAGCAAGCTTATACTGAAAAGTCAGAACTTTCATCCAGATTTTCTGATACCTAAAATCCATTTAATCCCAACAAATTCATCAAGAAACTGTATACAATTATCCACTTCAGTTTAATGCAAAGATAGTAATAGCCTGAACAACAACAAAAGAATTCCACTCAAGGATTTCAGTAAATACATATTGTCAGCAACAAATTCAGTACATACAAACAAGAAACTAGATACAGAAGATGAAAGTCTGATTACACAGAAAGTTACATGACATTTTTTTCTAAGAAACTTGAAAAAAAAATATAAATCTATGGTTTCCTGGATCACTGGGGGAGAAGTTCCTTAAAGCTACGAAGGTGTTTCAGCCTCTATCCCCACCAACCTCAACAGGCCGGGACAAGTGCAATACCAGAGACACACACAGCATTGCAACTGATCCCAACCTGTGTAGAAAGGGGTACAAATTTTCCACACTCACTGACTGACTTGTCACTGCCACAGTCAGTTTTGCATGGATTTGCACAGCAGAGTATCATACAGCTGGATGCAAACCTGCAAAACTAACCAGAGAACAGTGTTCAATTAAACAACAAATAAATTTTAAGACATGCTGAATATGTAGTTCTACAGCTAGCAGTACTTTAAGTGCTTATAATGCAGTAGATTAGTGAACACTACCTGCACTATAAGCACTTTAGTGCTACAAGAGCTGTCATTCACTAGACTGCTGTTAAAATAAGGAAGGCCACAAAATATCCCACAACCAGCAGAAAGCATTCAAACTCCTCGATGTAGATTATAACAGGCCACCATCAGTTTTGCATAGATTTGCACAACTACACTCTTCTTGTAGTGCAACTATGCAAAACTAACAGAAGACTGCAAAGCAGAAAACTACTGGAACATCTACAGTCTTAACCTGAGTGACTGGATGAAGACATAACTTCTTATGCCAGAAGGAGCACTTAGGGCAGTAGATGCTAATCTACTTCACTATCTGCACTAGATGCACCTTAGTACAAAAAGCACTTCACACCACCACACTGTACCTTTCCAATCTCGGAAGTCCTGCAAGATCTCCTGAGGCAGCTGTCAACATAATGCTACAAGTGCCTTCACTGCAGTAGGTTCTATATATCACTACCTGCACTGTAAGCACTTTGACATTACTCTGACGCAACCAGCGTTTTCAGTAATTCAAGATATGTTGTCTACATATGTTGTACCTGCTGAAAGAAAAGAACAAAGTGAGTATTTGATGAGGTTTTGAATTGCACACCTTTGACAACCAAGGTTTGGAGCAAATATTCACACTTTACCTCTGGGCTAAAGACCTCCTTCAGAGCAAGCTGAAGCAATGTATCAGCCCAATCCAGGACTCTCATACACAATACTGGGAGTATAAAAATCAATGCTGCTTTACAGTAGAAGAGCCCAATTGTGAAAATGAGTCAACTCTCCCATAAACACCATCACAACTTGTGGAGATAAGAGTAACTATTGGTTCTCCCCTCTACCCAATTAAAAAAAAAAAAATTATATATATATGGCAAATAACAATTAAACAGCCCATCAACAAATTTTATGCCCAGTTCTATGTAATAGCAAATTTAAAAAATATATTGACCAGATCATACCATCATTTTTTTCAAGTCCAGAAAGTATCCTATAACACGCCAGGTGTACTCTAAGTTTTCCAATTGCTCGCTTTGCTGGTAAGTTAGAATATTTGCTGCTACTGCCACAGACAGTGGCAAAATACAAATTCCTATCATTGTTTATAGATTGGCCTATCTAACAACAAAAAGCAGTTTGTAATGATGGCTGTAAAATACGCTACCACAATTACAGCTACTAATTACAGACCCAAGGGTCAGTAGAGCAGGACAGTGCTATATTCAAAAACTGAAAGTAGATTTTATTGCTTCTTTAAATTGAATATATACTTGAAGGATCATGTAAACTTAAAGTGTCTCTTACCTGATATTAACAGCAAGCTTAATATAATACTTAAAATCTACAACAAAACTAGTCAACTTTTGTTGGACTGAAAAAGGAGCTTTGCCCTCCCCCCCCCAAAAAAAAATCCCAGATACCAAATTTAAACATTTTCAGGACTCACTCTCACTGTCCAGCTGCTTTATTTGGACAAACAAGTGCATTATGCTCCTCTAAATAAATGAAACTGTGAACTGCTACACATGCCTCCAAGTCCCAGGGAACTTTGGAATTTAGTGCTTCTAACCAAAGTCTCATGTTCAGCCTCAAGAGCACTGGTTCTGCCTATTTTAAAAAATAAATTGTTAAGAAATTAAAAACTTACCGTTTTCTGTAAAAAGTAAGTTCCTCCGCAAATACACTACTGCAACATCCACAGAAAGCTTCAGTATTTTCTGCTGCACGTGTCGATACTAAAAAAAAACAAAAAAACAAAAAAAAAAAAAAAACCAAAACAAAACAACAAAACAAAACCGAGTTATTTGCTTTTTGTTGCTGAGAAGAAAACAAAGTCACCCAGCCAGTTCCTAAACGCCGGAGCTTCCCATCCCCACTCCACCCCCAGGGAGGGCGCGAAACGCTCCGGTAGCCCCTCGGGCAGCGAGAAACCGCCCCGTGCGGCACTAAACACACGGGCTCCCTCTTTCCCCGAGACCCTCCCGGCAAGAAACCCCCGCCCCAGGCCGGCCGCCGCCGCTCCGGAGGCTCGGGGCGACCCCAGGACGCCGGGCCGGGACGGGGGGCGCCGCCGCTGGGCCCGCAGGGCCTGCCCGGGCCGGGCCCGCTCCCCGCACCGCGCAGCACGTGCTCCTGCGAGAACACAGAGGTGGCCGCGTGCCTCGCGCCCGCCAGGGGGCGCCGCCGCCGGCAGCGCGGAGGTCACAGCCCGGCTACGGCGTGACGCCCCCCCCCCCCCCAACCGCCCGGCCGGGCCCCGCAGCCCGGGCGAGGGGAAAGGGTCGGGCCCGCGGGCTCCCAGAGGCGGCTTGGGCCGGGAAGGGATTTCGGCGGGGAAAAGGGACGCGGCTTCCCGCGGCCGCAGCTGCTCACATGCGGCTCCGGGCCTAACAGGGAACAATCGGCCCCAGCACGCAGCCGCCGCCATGTCCCCCGCCTCCTCCCCCCCTCCCCAGCAACATGGCGCCGCCGAGGCCCCGCAGCTGCCGCCGCGCCGATTTCGTAATGAAGCCCGCGGCTCCCGAGCGGCGGCGCGGGGCCCGCCCGCGACCCCCCGCCCGCCTGCTCGGGAGAGGCGGGGAGCCCGCGCACGGCCGCCCGCGCCCCGGCGGTGAGGGGTGAAGGGGGGGAAGAGGAGGGCCCGCCGCCCCCGCCCCTCCTGCGAACAAAAGCCCATGCGGAGGGGCCCGGGACGCGCTCGTAGCCCGCGGCGCTGCCCCCTCCCCGGGGCCCCGCGCCCCCTCCCCCGGGGGGCGGCGGAGCACAAAGCGCCTCCGCCGGGAACTCCCCGAGAGCCACCCCCGCCCGCGCCCTCCCTCCCCGCCCGCCGCCGCCTCTTTTACCGCCGCTGCCGTTCCCCGAGCTGGGCGTGGGCGGCGAGCGGAGCCCCCGCGCTGCCGCGGCCTCTGCCCCATGTGCGGCTTTGTTCTGGTGCGGCCAAGTCCCCCCCGCAGCCGCGGTAGGCAACGGCGCAAACTTTCCCGGACGGGCCTTCCCCCGCGGGCCGCGAGGGCAGAAACCCCCGCCCGCTCCCACCCCCGGCCCCCGGCAGCTGCCATTGTGCCGCGCGCGCCGCCCTACCCGCCCCGGGGGCTCGGCCGCCGCCGGCCGCTCCCCACGCTGGCCCAGCGGGCCGCCCCAGGCCCGGAGCGCGGCGGAGGGAGGTGGGGGGGCGGGCAGGGGGCGGCGGGACTCACTGCAGCAGCGAGCGGCGCGCACGCTTTTTCAAATCTCCCTCATTCCGGCCCCTCCCGCCCCGTGTGCGAGCTCGGGAGGCGCCGCCGCCGCGGCGGCCGCTGCCATGCGCCCTGCTCCCGCTCCCCCCTGCCGCCCACCCACACCCCCTCCCGCCGCCCCGGCCACTCACAGCGGCCCGCCAGCACCCCCCGCGCCGCTACCGCTGCCTCCGCGCCGCGCTCCGCCGCCAGCGACCCACCCCTTCCCGCACACATACCCCGCGCTGCCTCCCCGGGCTCGTCCCCCGCGCCGGGCGGCCGCCGGCGCCTCACAACAGGTTTCCTGTCAGCGACACGCGCGCGGCAGCGACACTCACCAGCCAGCGGCGGCCGCCGCCACCATCTTCCCTCCTCCCGCGGCCCCCGGCGCCCTGTGCGGCCGAGCGAGCCCAGCCGAAGGGAGCCGCGCCGCTCCCCGGCGGGGCGGATGGGGGAGGGCGGGGGGAAGGGAAGTGGCGCGAAGGCAGGTCCCGGCGGCAGCAGCGGCCGGGCTCGGGGACCATGTGGGTGAATGAAGGGCGGCGGCTCCCGCCTCAACGTAAATATCCACAAGCCCCGCTCCGCCCTCATTAGAATAGAAAACAAAGTGCTTCCGAGCGCCGCGCCGCCCAATCGCCGGCCGCGGCCCCCCGCCCCCGCCCGCCGCCGCCTGCTGCGATTCATCCACACACCAGGCATGCACCGAGTCCGCCGCCTGCACGGCCTGCGCCGCGCCGGCCGGGCACCTCCGCCGCCGCAAACTTTGTCTCTGCCGTTCCGCTGGGGGCCGGGCCGCGGCGGGGGAGCGCGGTGCCCGCCGCGCCGCGCAGGGCTCCCGCTGAGGGATGGATGGCGGTGTGGCGCGCAGCCTGCCTGCGCAGGCGGTGGGGAAGGGGAGGGGAGGGCAGGAGCGGGGTGGGGTGGGGATGCACATGGTGGCCCCGCGCTCACGGGAGGGCCGGGGGGAGGCCGGGCCGCGGGGGGGGAGGGCTGGGCCGGGCCAGGCCCGCCCGCTGCCGCCCCGCGAAGTTGCCGGTGGTGGGAAGGCGGGCGGAAGGGAGGGCGCATGTCCCGCCCCCTACTCGCGTGCCCGGCCCCACGCGGAGTGGAGAGGGTGTTCCCACGCGTGGCTGCACTTGTCCAGGGGAAACTCCTGCACTTGCGCCCGGCCGAGAAGCGGGAGAGGAAACCCAAATCGCAAGGATGCAAGTGGGAAGCTGGCGAGGGAGGGTGAGCGGGAGCATCCTGCGCCGCTACCGCGTCGCCGCTTTCAGCTGGGAGTCCCACCCGCGACCAACGGCTCCCAGCTGGGACCCCAGGTGGGAGCCCCGGGGGGGCTGCGCTGGGCTCTAGCCGCTGCCACCCGTGGGGCTCGCAGCCTCCCCTCGGGCGGGCTTTTCCCCCGGCAGATGTGCCCTTCCTGGAGCCACCATTAACCGCGGCTTCGGGGCGGGGACCCGAGGCCGGGGCAGCAGAAACTGGGCAACGTGGTCCTGCAAGAGCAGAAAGTGCCAGGACCTGTGGGATGCTCTTTGTAGCAAAGCTGCGCAGACAAGGGAGGTGGGGAAAGCGTATGAAATGGCATGTGCGTTAAAATATTACCGGGTTTTTCTGTGGCGTCGTTGCTTTCGCTGCAGTTTTCTGGACGCAAAAACAGACGTAAAATGATGGTTAGATAGTTTTCCGTCACATAGTTGCTTATTTTACAAAGACGTATTGAACCCCATGTTTTAAAAGGTGAAAGTGCCTTTAATTATATGTATTTTACAGAACAGTAGCATTTTATAGACCAGCATTTCTACGTTTCATTATGTTGTCATAAATGGAGAAATCACTTCATCTTCCGAATAAAAAGATCAGAAAAGCTGTATTCAGAATTTGCCATGTCCAAAGCACTTTGAGGTTTTTGTTGTTGTATCATTCCAATGATTTCTGCAGGCAACAGAATATTTGGTTTTACCAGTTATTTTAGTTACCTTTATAGCAGGGAAAGTACATTTGTTCTCAGTTGGTCTTGTTTGGTAGTTGTTCGGAATAAGGCACTGGTCGTTCCTAATCTCGTAACTCTATTTCATTAAATATTAAATTCATTATTTTAGGTAGTTTTGCTGTATTTGAGCTTTCAGAAAGTAATAAACCAGAGAGTTTGTGGTTTTTTTGTGGGTTTTTTTTTTTTTTTTTTAGTATTTATATGTGATGTTTCATGTCATGGAAGTTGACTGTGAGGTTATTTCATCCACACTTTTTAGTTTGTTGTTTTTCTTTTTTAGCTTAAATATATATTTGCTGATCTACACAATAATTTATTTTACAATACTATATTTGATAAAGGACAATTTCAACTGAAAACTGTAGCTGCTTTTTAAAAACACAGTAATGCAAAATGTAGTTCGTTTTGTATTGTATTTTAGTAATACAGATGTTGTTCTCCATTGCAGCTGCAGCTCCTTTCCCACTCCTTAACCCTGTTCACGCACACACACACCCCCTGCTTTATTTTTCCTTTTTTTCTTTCTCCCTTTGGCAAAAAGGCCAGCAAAAAGTAATCAATATGATGCAACTGTAAGAGTATATTAGTTCTTACTTCTTTGGATGAACTCCAGGCCATACCAAAGTTGGGGTGGCTATAGTCTTGCTGAATGAACAGGTAAAATTTCAATCTTTGTCTTGTACCCAAAGATTCCAAACTGCTATTGCAAAGCTGTGCAAGCATCTTCTCCTCAAAATCTAGAGTAAATGAAATGTTAGGGAAGGTAGCATCACATTATAGCGAACTGTCCTCTGTCTGAAAACAGCCAACAAAACTGTAAGCAAGCAAGAAAACCAAGACTGATTTTTTTTTCAGTGACTTAGTATATCCCCTCTGCTTAAATTAAATTGACTTCGGGACCTGTATTCTCTTACCACACCTAGAAGAAACATGCCATCGATGAAGGAAATTAAATGTATGATTTTGCTGATCTAAATGTTTATGGTCATAGGATTCAGTCCAGGTCCCACTGAAACCAGTAGACTGGTCTTAAAGTCCCTGAGCGCATAGGTTGCCCGTGAGCACACATGTCTCTGTGTTTTGTGTTTCCTAGCTCTAGTGGGTTCTCCTACAGATAACTTCCTTTAAATGCAGCTTCGGAGTAGAATCAGATAAATGAGAACGGGTTTCCCAGGAGGAAAACTCACAACTTAGAATTCCCTTAAAGTGGAAGTTTGTCAAGCACTAAATAGTGTTCTGTATCTTGCATAAAATACTAAGAAATGAAGGCCCTAAGGTCACTCTCCTTTAACGTGTACTAACTGATTTGTTTGTTCTTTATGGAGTGCTGCTCATCTTATTTTTCTTTACTACAGTAGCTGAGCATATCACATCATAATATTTGCCTTCATAACACTGTGACATGGCAATTACTATTCCCATGTTACAGATGAAGAATCTGACATATTAAGGAAAAGAATTTAGCTCTTTCAAAGGCAAGGCTGACACCTTAACTGGCCAGTTTTCTGTGTTTTAATCGATATAAAGATTATGGAATAAATCACTATCCTACATACGTCACTCAAGATCTCAGTTAATGTGTAGATTATGAAATACTACTGAAAAATGTTAGGAAGTAGCTAATTTAGCAAGCTATCCCTAAAAAGAAAAAAATATCTGCAGTATAAATAAAAATTTTATAAGTTTGTTAAACAAACATCATTATCTAATGAGATGTACAGTAGTAATGCTAGCTCCTTGTCCATTTGGAGTTCCTAAGATAAAGGCATCAAGGGTTACTGAAAAAAAAAAAAGGTTTGCAACATTCTTTTTGGTGATTTTAGGGTCATTTGTTTCTAAAAAATTAACTGAGTAGGGACAGACCAACAGAAGGTGCTCTAGTTTGGTGTTTTACTCCCAACTTTGAAAATTCTCCTTTTTAAAATATATATTACTATTATTGCAAAAATTTACAAATTGTTTATCTGCAGCGGCGGTGACATTTAGTAGATTTTGGTCAGAAAAAAGAAAACAGGATGAAAAATCCCCCAAATATCTTTTTTATATTTACCTATCACTGCTAATGCATCAATCAGTTAAAAACACCAAACAAACAAACAAAAACCATTTCTTTAAAATAAAACATTTTTGAATTACTGATTCTACAAAGCTAATTCTTACTATTCCACTTGTAGTTTCAAGAACACCCAATAAAATTGACAAAACAGCAAACAAAAATGGTGTAAAAAGGCGTCTCTCTTTTTAGGATCAAAATATACCTCCCAGTTATACTGTATTTATTATTAGAACCAAACCTTTAATTCCTGCATGTTTTATTATACTCAAGTACACATGAATTATAGTTTCAAATATTTATATTTAGAAGAAGGCATGTACTATGGAGGGAGGTGAGTTATAACAAGATATAAGAGTCCTCAGTCACAGACAGTTAAACTTCTATATCTGATTTTTATTCTTGGGAGTTTAGTACTGTTATCATTCAACCATTAATTTTATATCCCAGTGTTTATGATGTT
This sequence comes from Streptopelia decaocto, assembly GCF_964273445.1. NCBI lineage: Eukaryota > Metazoa > Chordata > Aves > Columbiformes > Columbidae > Streptopelia > Streptopelia decaocto. Next base: position 160,441,225 of record NC_138663.1, read on the forward strand.
ATCCTGTCTGCAGATCAGTATTTGCACAGGCTCTACCTATTCATTGCACTTGTAAAAATGTTCCCCTTTATATGTTAGCTTCATTTGAGGTACAGAAGTCTCTAATTTGTGAGTATACTGAAGTGTCTGTGGAGAGATGGAAATTTAACAGTTGAAACAGCATGGAAAGAATTAAGGTTTATAAGTGGAGGGTGTTACATTTGCAGCAGTGTTCCCCTTACCTCTGTCCTCCTCTACAGCTCAAATTTTCATGTTCTGAGGCTGGAGCGGCTGGGTAAAGGCAGGAAGACACTTGCCTGTCCCCCTGTCCCAAGCTGGCCAAGATCCTCTGCTGCTTTGATTTTTATGGAGCCATGTTTTGCTGCAAGGTGTTCCTTAAGTGTCTTGAGAATGCTAATAAAAAATTGGAAATACTCCTTCTCATCAGGATGTTGGGCTATTCTGAAGTAACCTGGGGGAATGTTACTGTCAGTACTATCCAAACTCAGCTGTAGGAGGAAAACGTGTTGCTGGGAGAAGAAGGACTGAAGATAAGCTGCTTCATCTTCAGCTGTTCTGTCCTCCATCTCGCAATTTTACTTTCTTCTGAATCTCTTTCACTATTTACTGTTTCAAGCTGCTCACTGCCTTTCCTCTTTTGCAGTTCCCAAGTATCTTCCCTGTGCTCTCTTAAATAAGCAGTCTAGGGGGAGGTAACATGAAAAGCACTAAACAGCTGGAAAATTGGAGAAGCCACAGGATTTACTTCTGAGCAAAGCAGATATGAAAGCATGTGAGGAAGAAAAGCGCAGGTGTAAGAGTGGTCTTTAAAAAGAAGGGATTTGAAAAGTAAGAAAAATATGCTAAAGAAAAGGCTCTGAAAAAAAGGGGGAAGAAAAACTTGACAGTGATAGGACAGGATCTCTCCAGAATGGAGTTGTGTTCTTGACACTGTTTACGCAAATGTTAAATAAATCTGTCCATACTTCAGACTTTCTAGGTACTGGCAGGCTTGGCTCATTTTTGCATCCATGCAAAAAACATAGACTGTTTTTTTTTTCTTCTACTTTGCAAACATTTGCAAGACAAAGAACATGGTTTCAAGCCTTGCAGTGCTTTATTGAGGTTAAATCAAAGAATATGCCAGGAGAAGTAAAGCTGTTGTACCCTTCCCCAAAATCCCCTCTCCACACTCCATAGGACAGATTTTTCCACTGTTGCATGTGAATGAATACTGGTGCACTGAGGCATGTAATCTATAATATACCTTCACAGATGTGTAAGAACAGTTACTGAAATAGATGCAGTTACAGTCTCCTTCTCTGGAGACATTCAAGACCTGTGTGGACACATTCCTGTGCAATCTGCTCTAGGTGTACTTGCTTTAGCAGGTGAGTTGGACTAGATGATCTCCAGAGGTCCCTTCAACCCCAACCATTCTGTGATTCTGTGATAGAGACATGTTTATCTTTTAGGGATTCCTGTATCTGGGTTAGCTAATCCAAATGCTTGATGCAGCTACCTGTCTCCTGGATTAATTATGGAATGGAGAAGAACAATGAAGGAGCGGCGAAGGATGAAAACAGTAGATGAAATGATGGTGATTACATGAAATGAGGGCGATTAATAGACTAAGGGAGAGAGAGAACTAGTGTGTTAGAGGGAATTTTTGTGTAATGAGGAAATTATGAGTGGTCAAAAAGTGGACATTTGGGAGCCACTATATGTTCATGTGAGAGCAGTAGCTGAATGCCAAGGGACAGTGAGACTTTTTGAATGTTCCAATAACACCTCTAGATATTATTAGTATAGATAGTCTTCAGAATAATGTCTATCAATTCTTGATATTTGGATTTAAGGATTTTATACCTCTGACTGTCCCCTGAATCTGCAGGGGTAATGCTATATTGGACTTCAGGTCTTCTTCTGAGATCCCTTCTCTGCTGGTGACCTTTGACCCTGAAATTAGTAAATGAGTAAAGCACCAGCATGAAATCAGGAACAAAGTAATGCCTCAGAGGAGCCAATGCTAATGTTTTTTGAAGCACTGGACAATTTGCTTGGCCAAATATAACCCTGTTGTCCAACCAGAGGCCTGAATATTTGGGCTGCACAATGGACTGAGATGACTTAGACATCTGTTCATGGACCATGTGCAGTAATAAATGTTACACTTACTGCCTGCATCTCTACAGGTGATGACTGTTACAGATATAAGACATACTTTGATAACCCCTCCCTAGTGGTGCATCTGGAGCTGCGTAGACCCAGGCTGTCCTCGTTCTGAGGGAGAATGAAGCTGTCTGGCCTCTGCAGGCTGCATGCTCTCCATCATGTCACCCCCTGCTCTTATTTTGCACTTCTGCAAACACTCAGTTATTTTTATTCTCTTCAGTCCCATCTTCAGCTCCTACAAAGCCATGTAACGCAGACATTCCTCCTTCTGAGGTGGGAAACTGTGAGAAGGATAGAGATGAATAGGATATGCATAAATTAGTATTTTCTTCTCATTTTAAATCATTTTGAAATTAATAACATTAGTCAAAGTAGGAACAAACGTCAGTAATTTATTTCCTCCCCTTTCAACGGAGATTTAGCTCAACCATCTTACTCTATCATAGCAAATTGTAGTGATTTCATAATTTTCAATGTCACCTGAGCAGCTGTGCTTGCTCTGTGTAGACTTTTAAAAAGCACTCTACTTGTAAATTCAATGGGGTGGCTGTTCAAACACATATTTTGAAGAACACAGTGACTCTACCCTTCACTGAGGGACTGTGCTGAAAATACTATACTAAAACATATGTAGGGATGCATGTATACATCAATTAAAAATGGTAGTGATTCCATAAGCATTCAACTTGTCCTAGTCTACTGTAAAATGTTTAGCCAAGATTTTAGATATCTCAGTAACTTTGTGTCAGTGAGACTAATGGTTCTTGGTGGCATTAGTGTGCAGGTAGATAAATATCCTTTGTTGGGTCAGCAACTTGTGAGAATTTATGACTGTTGCAAGATGGGTTGAATACACTGGTTCTAGAAGAGAAGGATGATGGGGCTTCTCATAAGAGGAAATTCTTCTGAATTGCTTAACCCCATTTTAGATGGATTCAGGCATTTAACAGAAAACATTTTCATTATTTGAATGGTGATTTTCACTAAATGTTACTAACAACAAGTTGTCTGTGTCAGTCAGTTCAACTGACTTGAGGAGCACTCTGTTGCCTGCAAAGTATTCCTGACTGGCCTACAGCTCTCCATAAATACAGAGTAAACTTAATTCTGCGACTATTCCTTGCCTCCTTTTCTTTCCTCCTACTCAAAGCGGTAGGGAAACCCCTGAGAGATTTAGAAGTGAGATACTGGACAAGATGCTGTCACTGTGCTGAAAACACAAATTTTCATTCCCTGTGACTCCATTTCTATGATTCATATTGTTTCAGTAGAAAAGAAAATGTAGTGTCTGCCAGAGACTGAGGCTTGGACAAGAGCTGTCTAGTCAGCTAACGTTGCAGTAGCAGAGTGGGAAAAAAGGACAAAAAATGCTTTTGTGTCAGCACCTTTGATTAATGCATTGGATCACCATTTGTGACACATGCAGTCTACTTGTGCAGATAGATATATACATATCAGAAGCAAATAAAGACATGTTTCCAACCACATTTAGGCAAATTCTATCACTTTTTTGTTGTTGTTGTTCAGCAAACCCTTCTTCAGTTGTGCACGTCACTGTTGTATTTCAGGTACAGTTTTGCAGTACAGTCTGCAGTCAGCTACTCTACAGTCGGTCCAGAATCTTTTTTGAACAGAGATTCATCTTTACTGAATATAGTATGTGTGTTCAAGAGCTGTGCCAAAGTGTAGCATGGAACTTAAAATATTGACCTACAGCAAAACAAATGTTACATTCTGTGAGCTTTCAGATACTACAAGTAACTTTCACGCCCTTTACATATGGTGTCTATGAGCAAAGTAAATTTGAAAAAAATTGAATCTGTATCTTACTGGCTTTTCAAAACCAAATAAATCCACATTTTTTTATGTTAGTAAATTTATCTGAAAATTGCAAGGTATCAGAACAATTTTAAATATGAATGAACTGAGTAAATGAAAATACGATTATAATGTCACCAAAAATGCTCTTTTGAAGGATGAAAAAAATGTTATTTGAAAATTAAAAATTCAGAAATCACTACTTCCATATTCACAGGATAAATTTTTATTAAATGCTATCATAGGACTCAATGAATTTAGAAAAAAAAATTCCATTTATTCAAACATACTGTTAACTGTTTTGCTTTAAGAGACTCCTTTAAATTCCATGACACATAGTATTGTTTTAACATAGACTTAAAATTTTGCTTTTTATTATATCTTCAAAGACAATGAGGGAGCCCACAGTTTGTTTTAGTGGAAGAAAGCAAAACTCCACTGACACTTTGTTCTTATTACAACAGAATTGAATAAGACCAAGCTATTATATCGTGTGAAGTATGACTGTAGAAACAGACACTGCTTATTCAGCGTATCTGCTCCTTGCATTTAGTGTGTCATATCTACTCTATCAGTCAACAAGATCTGTTTGATATAATCATTATTCATTAAACCTGAAGAAAAAAAGAGTGTCCATGAGAGACTCTTGAGTTTTTTTCCTCAATTTTGTTTTCATTATCAAAAGATCTGCTAAATTAGTTTAATTTGTAAAAGCTGCCTACTTCTTCAGAGACATGAACCAACAGCATAGTTTCATATATTTCAGTGTTCAGAACCCTCTACTTTAAGAGTAAAAAAACCCAGAAAACAACCCCAAACTTTTATGCAACCAATTGCATTTGATATCTTCATAATTTTATTTAGGAAAAATTAACTACATATACTTCAAGTGATTAATTTCCTTCAATGAAAGAAAGCACATTAATAAAGTTAGACACTTTCACAAACAATGTGTTATAACTGTTAACTGGCAAGTTAAAAATGGAAGCCAATAATGACAAATTGTCAGCATTACACGTGTGTACATGTATTATAATAAGATTAAGCATCGTTGAAAATGCATGAGCTGTTGCAGTTTCAGTTATTTGTTTGTTTATTTTTACAACAAAAAAATCTGACAATAGTGTTAAGATCACTCAGAATCATTAAAATAAAACTATAGACATTACACAGTGAAGAAAACTGTCATATTTCTTTTTGCCATGGAATGATATACTGAAAATTAAAAATGTGGTAAAAAATTTGGCTGATGTGTCAAATAATTTGAAATACTTTAACATAACATTATGATTCAAATGGAACTCATACAAGACAAATGTAGAGGTAAAAATAGAATTCCCATGAAGAGAAAGAAATAAAAATAAGTACCTCTCAGTTCTCTAATAAATCGTTGTAATAATTAAGACTCATACTGGTTATGACTGCCAGATATACCTTCAAAAATGTTTTGCAGAATTAGATATTAATTAAGCTTAGTCTTGTTCCTTTTGGAGCAATGAAGCTATTTTTGACCTTAGGTGAAACTATTTCCCCACATGAGCAAATAATACTGCATTCTATATTTTCAGCTCTGATCAAATGCTAATTGTCAAAAAATATCCTGGCCTCTTTTTTTTTTTCCCAACATGAATCAAAATGAGCAATTTTTTCCCACCATGTAAGACAGAAAGTGTTTCAATGAAAACATTTTCAAGAAAAGTCTCAAATATATACTTTCTCTGTTTATCCCCAAAATATTCTCTCATTTTATATTATTCCATTATCTTCTTCCATCTGTATCACACTTTCTAGGTTTTTCCCTCAAAAAGACTTTTCAGCCCTATAATTAGCCCAAGCATAATGAGCATGGTAATACTGTTTCTGGTACACAAGCTAAGCTCACTAACAACTACTTTTGCTATTGCAGCATCGCTCTGCATTGTATTACCCTGTGGACACTCTTACAAGTCCCATTTTTTTCAAAGGTGCTGTGTACCAGAAACTTGTAAAATGCTGAGTGCGTGCCCAAATATGAATAAATCAGAAGCCTGAGCACAACATTTTGACCACAACACCTTAATTTGTTATTATGAAGTTCAGGAATGTACTTAGAATATTTATCATATAGCTGTATTTACACACTGATATGATCAGCATATCTTACTGTGTCTTTCAGTCTCAAAAACTGAAAATTATGTTTTGATATAATGTCAAAATGAAAAATACACGAATTTATTTTCACAGTGCATGTATATATATGCTATTGATAAAATGATGACAAGAAATCTGTAGTGCTAATTGTGGTTACGAAGCTATTTGTTTAAAGGTTGTCTCATTTTTCTCTGATGAATGCAGCATGGAAAATTATCCATACCTTTTATTTTTACAAAACAATTTCAGCTTTGGTCATTTACACCAGTCAGCTTCCTCCAGTAGGTTTATTGGGTGAGGATACAAGCAATATCAACAGCTTGAAAGTAATCTGAACTTAAACTCCTGCCTTTTTTACAGGATTAACTGGATATATTTGGGGTTTGACATGTACCTGTGCCATTGTGACAGCTGCAAAAAGGTTTACTTTTTATCACAATGAAGAATAAATTATTTGGAACCTCTGAACTGAGAACTTCAGGCTCAAAGTCTTGTGAATAAGAAACATAAGCAATGTGAAATAATGAGTTTGTACAATATGTACTAATTATTGATTTCTTTTTTTTTCAGTTTGTAACCTAAACCATTTAAAGTTACTGTTTTATATATGTATTTAAAAAATCTATCTTTTTCCACAGCCCAGTATCTAAGCAAAATATTTAATATAAAATTGATTTCTCTGGCCAGTAACTATGGGACAGATTTATCAATAGCATTAATTTAGTAGACTTCTGATACCTTATGGTAGGTAGGAACTTGGTCCAACAAATGCAAGACTGGAGATAAAAACGAATTACTTACAGCATGTAGAAAAGGATGTAGTCAAACTGATATTGACAATATAAAGTGAATTACAACCCAAGTCCTTAAGCTGTATCAGAGGAATCAACTTTCATAGACAACAGAAGACAAAAAGAATGTTGTAGAAGTCATCACAATAATAAGGAGAACTAGAAAGAACAATGGGACAAATGTGATTATATTTAGCTTATTCAAAACATACAAAGGTGTTCAGTTAGTGCATCTTTAATATCTTTGTCTTTATTCTGATTTAGAAGATTGTGGTTAATGTGAGATGTGAGTTCTCCCATTTCTTTCCATATGTTCCTCGACCAAAAATAGTTTCCTCTCTTCATATGGATTTCTCCAAATAAGGAGTGAAGAAACTGTAAATTAACTCCTCATTACTACAGAACAAATGCGTACTTCCAATATGCTGAATTGGGGTGAGAGGAGGAATGTGGAGACAGCTCTTTGGAAAATTCTGTTGAAATCTGTCTTCTAGAATTTTCCCATTTAATTACATATTTTTTCCCAATCTGGCATTTAATTATTTGTCTTTATATGTATGAAAGAAAAAGAGAGAGAGAAATTAAGAGAAAAAGAGAGAAAGAAAGAGAAAGAGAAAGAGAAAGAGAAAGAGAAAGAGAAAGAGAAAGAGAAAGAGAAAGAGAAAGAGAAAGAGAAAGAGAGAGAAGGAAGGAAGGAAGGAAGGAAGGAAGGAAGGAAGGAAGGAAGGAAGGAAGGAAGGAAGGAAGGAAGGAAGGAAGGAAGGAAGGAAGGAAGGAAGGAAGGAAGGAAGGAAGGAAGGAAGGAAGGAAGGAAGGAAAGGAAAGGAAAGGTGTCGTGGTTGAGACGGGCAAACGACATAGACCAAGTTCTTCCAGGATGAAAGTAGTAGATGCCATTTATTGCCACAAGTGCATTTTTATACAGTTTTACCAATTAATGTGTCTCTTCATTATTGGTTACAAGTTACAGCAGTAACATCTCATTGGCTAATTTTGCTATCATCAATGTCACTCTTCTACTCCCTTCTCTCTCACGGCTACACCTTAATATCTCCAGATAATCCTTTACTCCCATCTTTCTCACGGGTAGGCCTTCATATCTTCAAGGCTAATTTCTGTTCCCATGCCCTCCGTCAGGGAATCCACAGACCCGATGTAGTCCCCCACAGAAAGGAGAGGAGAGGGAGAGGGAGAGGGAGAGGGAGAGGGAGAGGGAGAGGGAGAGGGAGAGGGAGAGGAGAGGAGAGGAGAGGAGAGGAGAGGAGAGGAGAGGAGAGGAGAGGAGAGGAGAGGAGAGGGAAAGGGAAAGGTCAAAACTTCCAACCTCAGCAGAAGGTCAATAAATTAATCAAACTGAATTTTCTGGTGAGTTTCATTACATTTGTAAATCCTTGATTCTGGTTGGAATGTAGTAAAACAATGAGCTAGGAAAATTTTGTGAAAAATCCCACACTATGGGACAGCATAACTGAAACAGCAGAGGTGACCAGACAGAAAACCAAGATGAGAATGTCAGGCCAGAACTGAGCTACAGGTCTGTTGTGAAGAGATCCACAACAGACAGCTAAATAGTTTTCTTGGCGTGTGATGTTATCAGGACCTGTGGAGCTCTAGAAATGATGTTTGGGAATGGCAGATTCTACCTTCTCTTTCTGTTTTGTTGATTTCTTCAGCACCACTTGTACTTTAATGTGCAGGAAATACAAGATGTTACAAGATGTAACAACATCTGTTGTCAGCTACTGAAGGCAAATAAACTGGACTAGATGTGCCAAATGGTCCAAAATGACAGCATTTATGGGTCTCTAACACAAATATATACAATTAAAATTAACAACAAGCGTAGACTTTTACATATACTAGGACATGAATCTATACTGTTCTTTTCCGAAAAAAAAAAATGATACATGGAAGGAATTTTTTCAAATGGCCATGCTGTAGCTTTATGGAAACCAAATCTCAAAGTATAGTCTGTTCAGGAAATTATGTGTATGGATATGCACATATATCTTTAGATTTAAAGACACCAGATATTATATAATGATATTGTTGGCTTTAACTTCATTATAGTCTAGAAAGTACTAATGTTGGTTTGTTTTTGTTTTTTTTTTTCTTTCACATATATAAATCAATATAAATTTATGTAAATGAAGTTAATATTCAAATAGTGAAACATATTTTTGTCTTGTTAATTCAAATATTTTGACCGTTACAAACAACCAATGTTTCTGACATTCTGACTTGATATTCTGCTTGAGTTCAAAAACATAATCTGCTTCTCCATTGTTTTATAACAAGTCATCTGCAGAGCAAATAAGTGCTACATTCATTGGAAGGTTAAAAACAAGTTCCTGACCTTAAAAGTCAGGACAGAATTATCGATTAATATTATAGTTCTGTTATTTTTGTCACCTTTCCTTACATCAACAAAAATGATCTATTGTTGCAACACCTTTAGCCCTTTTTGTTGATGCCACTACATTTTCTGGTATCTTCATATTGTTTATTTTGAAATCCTTGAATTTTTAGTATGAATGAATCTGTACTTTCAAGGTGTAAAATGTAAAATGTATATTTTAATTTCCCACATGTAAGATTTGCTGCCCTTGTTCCTCCATCTTCTTTTTACATAATAATTTCTGTTTTACCTACTTCCTTGAAATGTGTGAAAGTTGCTATATGAGCTTACTTATGGCTTTTCTCTGAATCCACTGTGTTCTCAGTCCATGGTTTTGAGAATTATCTGTCCTTCAGTTATGATTTACTGTGAAGTAGAGCTGAATTTGAAACTTCTATAGTGGGCTATCTCATTATTTGATTCCATGTTTTATCAGATACAGCTAATTTTTGTGGAATTTTTTTTTAGGTTTTTCTTCAATCATATGGTAGTTCAACTTTCATTTTTAAAAGTTTTCATCATCCTGGATGCAGAATAAAACCTGAAGCCCTATATGCTGTAAAACAGAATATAAATAAGAAAATAATATTACTTCTTTTTACTTTGCATCAGTGTTTTGGCTTGGTTTGTTTGGGCTGTATTTTAATTCTGTATTTTGGTTTTTCAATAATTGCACTTTCAGTATGATTTCAGATTTTGACTGATGCTTCATCTTTGTGAGTTTGTATGTTTTATTTGGTATTGATGTCTCTTTTCTTATAAATGATAATTTGTTAGATTGATATGCATATCTAATTTAATAATAGATCAAAACTTATAAACCCTGAAAATGGAAAAATAGGAGAAAGCTGCTGCTTATAGTACCGGAGACTACCATTAGGGACTGAGCTTCCTAAACATGCTGGACGGCCTACATGAAGACTCTGTCCTTATATATACCTAGCTGGAAATGGACAGAAAATAAAAAATAAAAAACATATAAATCCTTACAATCTTAACCTATACATCAAAATTAGTTATATGTATATAGTTATCCTGACCAGCAACCAGTTCTTGTTCCTTTGCAAAGATATCCAATGAAAATGAAAGACAAATAGCAAGATTAATGTCTTTAGCTAGGAAAAGGTGAGAAACTGAAGGCATAATTTAGATGCCCAAATGCTGATATAATATGAAAATGTGTGCAGTTCTCTAATTTGCCATTGGATGACTCCAGGAATGTTTAGAAACTGTCTCCTTTTTGTGTGGATGAAATAGGACATGTGGCTTACGCATCAATATTAACAATACCCAAGCATCAGCAAGGTTAAAAAACTTATTTTTATTTTATTCATGTAACTAGCAAATGCCTGATTGTACCTGATAATATGCAGTTTATGTATTAATAGTTATAAATACAGAATATAAAGACCACATACAAGTGAAATTAGATGGAAGAGTCCACATGAGTGACAGAAGAAAAATGTTCTCAATGCATATGTATTTCTACATTTCTTTAAAGAGAAGAGAAACTTTTACTTGTTCAAGACTTTTTGTCATTTTCAAGCAGTAGCTCAAGTAGAAACTAAGTATCTGATTGCACATCTGATCTTTTTTTATAGATGCTTAACATGATTTGATTGTGATTTAGTGTTCATTAATTTTTTTTCTTTCATTTGTAATACAAATCTAGATATACAAGCATGAGTCCACATTTACTTTAATATGATTTGATCGTTATTAAAGTACTTGGTAAAAACTGATGGCAAAACAGATTCTAGTCCATCTTAAGCATTTAAGTTGTGGAATGGCACTTAGAAAGCATGTATTATCTTCTCTTGAGTTTTGTTCAACAGAAACTGAAAATAAAAGTTGCAGAATCGTCTCTGCTCATGGATAAGTGGGCAGACGACAAAATTAACCATTAAATCTTCAGAGCATGTGGGACTGCACAGCCTCAGTACACCAGGGCTTAACATCTCCAGGCTACAGCAAGGCTGGAATTCTAGAGGGCTCTTAATAATGACTTCTTTCCCGCAGTGTTAGCATGGTTAGTGTCAAGCTGGTTATAAGTATCCGTGTCATGTGTTTATGTTAATGTTAGTTTTTGGCATGTTACCTTTTAGTTTGGTACAAAAGACAGTGTGTGGCCTCTGAGGGTCAGGCTTCACAGAAAGGAATCTGGATGTCCAACATAAAGATTCTATCTTTATCATCTTGGAACAAGACATAATAAAACATAGTTCTTGTATGTACCGTGAGAGATAAAAGTGAAGTCCAAAAATGCATCTTCATTTTGCTTCCAGGTGTGCTCCTGTAGTTGAACTTCTGAAGCCTGAAAATACTGAAGTTCAGATAAAATTATTTAGCCACCTATCTTGCCTACAGCCATTTAAGACTCAGAAACAAAGTGTTTCCACAACTACATGGATGGTTTCTGCCTTTTGCTAATGCTAAATAATTATACCACTAGTTGGTAGTGAGAGACTAAACAAAGTAAGAGACTGTGTTCTTAAGTCTAATAAGAATCTAATCCTCAGCTATCTGGAGAGAAGAGAAAAAAAAGAACTGTCATGTAACTAAACAGTGCTGGTATGAGATACCTCCACTGCTGTTGTCAAAATGTTCCCCTCTGTGTACAGGATAGTTTAGCGCATTTATAGGAGCACAGGTCCTTCTGATCAGCACCAAGGGAGCGTAGCTTAGTACCTTCAATACCGTTTCACACATTTAATACTAAGATATAAAGACATTAAGCTTCGCCATGTAAAGTTACTTTTTGGATGTGGATCCTGGATAATCAGTGATACTTCTATACTGCCCCATTTTTATCCTACTGCACAAATTGGGAGGTACTATAGTCTGCAGTTTTTACAGAATCATTCCTTTTATCATTGTTAATAAATACTGAATTTTTGGTAAACTCCAGTATTTTTTGTCTTGGTGTTTTTCCACCCTGTGTAAAATTAATCTTAGGTTTTCTCTAAAACCTATAGGGTAGGCTTTATCTCTACCTTCTAATATTCTTGTGAAGTTAATTGGCTGTATACATGCCGTATTTGTTCTTTTTTAATAAAGACTATCTACACATGTTCATACTGCAAGCTAGACCCAAAAAAACCAAACCCAACCGAAACACACACTCAACGCCTCCCCCCTCCAAAAAAAAAAACCAAACCAACCAACGAAACCAACCAAACAAAAGAACTGTTGCCACACAAAAAAATAATGAAAGGAATAATGTGAAATCCAACCCATTTCCTCATGAGTCAGAAACTCAGAAACAATTCCAGTGTTTAGTTATTATCAGGTAGTCAGCCAATATAAGTCAAGACTTCAAGGTGAAGTCAGCTCCAACACTGTTGCTGGGATTCACCTTATTAAATGCATATATGTAAACTATGGGTGTCTACACTTGATCTAGCTATCTAGACTGCCTTTTTGCACAGTAGAGAAGAACAGTTTCTTCTAGAGTGGACTTTTAACATTTTAAAGTCCATAAAAAATTCCTAAAATGCCTTTTCCTTTCTTTTAAGTATAAAGGAAGTCTACCCTGACTAGCTCAAGTTTAGGTAGATACCTAAGACTGCATGGAGATGTATTTACTACATACTGGCAAGGTGTTTCATTCTGTTTTCCAATCAAAATTGCGTGTGTTCGTATATATGTGTGTATCAGCCAGCAAGACCTAATCTAAAAAAAGCAGCCTTCTACACTGGTAACAAGTACCTTTGATCACACTCTGTTGCCAAAAGGTTAACACTGTATGTCGGCATTCACAATAATTAATGTATCATGGTCCTTCAAACTCCTCCCAGACACATGTTGAACAGCGCTCTCTCATGCTTTGACATATAATATTGCTCTGAAATCTCACTAAATATGATACAACTTCCAAGTTCCTTAGTGTCTGCATTCCCATTTCACTCAATCTTTCTTCAGGTTTTATGTCTCTAGAGTTTGAAACAATGGAAATATTAGTTTGACACAATAGGCTTATTACAGCTACATGAGTGTACTTACTGTTTGCATACAGAAAAATTTTGAAGAGCTTCAAACAGAACTGAGGAAACTCTACCATTTTAGAAGTTTGAAGAGTAATATTGAACTGTGTCAAAGTGTACCTCTGCAGTTTCAGTCTAGGACTATAAAGACAGGATGCTTCTGTAGAAGGAAGATAAGAAGGCTCAAGGTATGTTACCAGAAAGGAGGAGAGGCAGAAATAATGATATTTTGGTGCCTTACCATTGTTAGTCTTACGATCAATTGTGAAGGACGTTGATGTGAGCAAATAGATCCACAGACTGAAAACTATAGGAAGTGCTTGGAACCTCATTTCTTAAAAAGAAGATATTTTCTTTATAATTGTCTTGGACAGTGTTGTGAAAAAAATGGCATGTTACTAACCTTCAGTTTTAATACCAGATGAGGATAGCTAAGGATACCAACAGGCTTGTCCTTTCACCCCCACCTCTACTTCTTTTCATTTCTTTTTTTCAGCTATACTGTTCAGCTCAGAAAAAGATAAATGTATTTCAAGATTATTTTGAAACTGAAGAGAACAACAGTGCTTTAATGGAAAGAACAACAATATCTATATAGAACAACAATATTTATATAAATGTTTAAGAGTACACAACTATGTCCTTAGCAAACAATAAATTACAAGAAAAGTGTGATTAAATACGCACAGTATTATCTCAAGCTCCTTGAATAATGCAACAGCCTCTTGTCGGCATAGCAGTTGCTCTATCATTATTCTCACTCTAACCAGTTTCTGGACAGTGATGAAATACGCTTTCTTAACTCAGTAAGAGATCCTTGAGTTTTGAAATTATTTGATAAAGCAAACTTCTTTTTTGCTGCCATTGTAATTTGAAATCCCTACCTGTTACTTTTTTTTTTTTTTTTTTCCCCAGGACTCATACAAGATGTTTGGAATAACTAGCCTTTCCTCCACTGGTTCTTGAGTCAGAACATCAGTTTAAGGTTGAAGATGCAACTAGAATTATAAGCTAGTACCCTTTATAGGCAATGATGCATCGTCTTTCAAATGGATGACTCCTGTCTTCTAAGATAGCTTTTTAGGATAACTGGCATGCAGCACCTTTAGAGGTTCCTGTTTCTCAACACTGACAAAGCCGGATGACTAGTATAGGCCAGCTACAGATTTAGACTGATACAGGTGGACCATTCTCAGGAATTAGACTCCCATTAGTTACTCTTCCCAAATCCCTTTCCCTCCAGAAATATTTTGGTTAGATGGAAGGCAAACCCAAATTTCATATGTCTTCATATTCTATTTTTTGAGAATGACAACAAAACTTTTTTGTTCTAAAGTCATTGGTATGACTATGCCACTGTTTGTGGATTGTGGATTGTGTTTGAGATTGTGAGGAACATCAGGCCAAGTTTGACCACTGGATAATCACTCCAGTGATTGTATAATGAATCTGAAGCACAGCAATGGAACAGGATGGATGACTTGACAGTGGTACCAGCAGTCAGATATGTCAATGAGATGAAAGGAGACAAGCAGGAAAGAAAGTGAGAAATTAAGAATGGAAGGCAAAGAGATTGAGGAGAATCAAAAAATGACCACCAAATGCTGCTTCCAGAAGTTCTCTAACATGATTATGAAATGAATGGGTAAGACACAGATTTTTCATGGGACATGCTTATGCAGTTAAAAGAGGGAAACCTCAGTAATATAAACATCTGTGGTTTTGTTTCTGCATAATCATGGACTACAAAATATGCAGGCAATATTTTGGAAAGGGAGAGCTAGGAAATGAGCCACGAACCAACAAACCATTAGCAACACAGGCTTCATTCTAACTTTATTCAAGGCCCTGAAATAAGAGCAGATGCAGTATAATAATGCTTACAAGAGCCCCTGGTTACAAGGTTTCATCCGGTATCTGATGCTTGCACATTACCGACAGGAGTTTAGTGCAACTGTGCACCCACTTTTCTAGATGAACTGAATTTAAATGGAAGTGAAGAGAGGAGAGATTTTATTTTCTTAGTAAGTAAAAAAATATTAGAGTAAAATACAAAGACCCTGGACTCAATGTACCATACGACAGTCCAAATTTGCCATGCCACCTGATTATTCAAGTTGATTATAGTCTCCAGGCAGCTTGCACATGTGACTTAAAATAGCATCTGTGGTGTCTTTCTAGTAACAGACCATGTCAGGAAGAAATTCAGTTGATTGTTCGTATGTAAATGACACTTTTGTAGCCCATAATTCATAACATGCTAAATTTAGGAAGGTGATCCACCCTCCCTAAAGATCATAAGCATCATGATGTACTCACCATGACCCAATCGAATGAAAGACAGCAATAATACTACAGTTCAGATGAGTCAATTAGAAATGCCATCTTGCTAGAGGGCACCTTTCACCGCAATCTGCATTGCTTGGAAAGCAGTTCAATTAGACAGATAACACAGTCCAAACAGAAAATTTCCCAGCTGTACAGTTTAAAGACCAAGTTTAAAATTGGTGTGCATCTTATTTTAAATTTGATTGTAACACAGATTTCTGCTGAAAGGCATAGAAGTTTGTTTTAAAGAAATATTTCAGTGATGTATATTCATTTCTTCCAGACATAAAGGACAGCATAGAAGAAACCGTAAAACTGAAGGTAAGAGAATTTAAAATGAATTGTTTTAGACAGAAGTTTTTTGGGAAGGAACTGAAACAAAAAAATATTTTCCATTCTGTTTATGTAAGGCTATTGCTGCCTCCAGCTGGTTACAACATTTTTTGGCCTTTGGTCTTATGAAATGGCATAAAAGACAGTAGCTGAAGTTGAAAGGTCTCAAAGAGAGTCAGTAACCTCACAGCATGATAAGCTGGGAGAAAAACACATTTCAGGGGTTTTGTGTGTTTTGTGATATGTGAAACAACAATACTTATGAAGCTTTCGTTTTGCTGTAACTCCTGGAAAAAATGTACTGCTGTTTGAGTCCATTATCACCCTGTTGGGCTGTCACTTGTAATAGTTTGCAAACACTCAACCTAAGTGAATATTTGTAGAAAACCTTCAGAATGACCAGTCCTGTGACTCTAAGGATGGAAGTGGAGGATGATAACATTTGGAAAATTCTAATATATAATGTCTGATACCTTTCTGTATGTTTAACATGCTTTATTATTCCAGTCATTTTCTTTCCTAATATACACAGTTTATAAAAATATTGGTATAAGTAAGTGAGCATGATAGGCAATAATAAATTATTATCAGCCCAACCGTGCATGCATTCTCATGAAAGCTGGGGGCATCCTGAAAGAGCACTTATTTCACAGAATCACAGAATCAACTGGGTTGGAAAAGACCTCAGAGATCATCGAGTCCAACCCTTCGTCCAACTCTAGTCCGTTTACTAGATCATGGCACTAAGTGCTATGTCCAATCTCAGTTTAAAAACCTCCAGGGACAGCGAGTCCACCACCTCCCTGGGCAGGCCATTCCAATGCCTGACCACTCTTTCTGTAAAGAATTTCTTTCTAATATCCAGCCTAAATTTCCCCTGGCAGAGTTTAAGCCCATGCCCCCTTGTCCTATTGCTAACTGCCTGGGAGAAGAGACCAGTCCCCACCTGGCTATAACTTCCCTTCAGGTAGTTATAGAGAGTGATGAGGTCACCTCTAAGCCTCCTCTTCTCTAGACTAAACAACCCCAGCTCCCTCAGCCTCTCCCCATAGGTCTTATGTTCAAGTCCCTTCACCAGTCGTGTTGCTCTTCTCTGGACCCGCTCCAGCACTTCAATGTCTTTCCTGAACTGAGAGGCCCAGACTGAACACAATACTCCAGGTGTGGCCTCACCAATGCAGAGCACAGGGGAAGGATCACTTCCCTTGTCCTGCTGACCACGCTATTTTTGATACAGGACAGGATACCATTGGCCTTCTTGGCCACCTGGGCACACTGATGGCTCATGTTGAGCTTCCTGTCAATTAGTACCCCCAGGTCCCTTTCTGTCTGACTGCTCTCCAGCCACTCTGCGCCCAGCCTGTAGCGCTGCAGGGGGTTGTTGTGACCAAAGTGCAGCACCCGGCACTTGGCCTTATTGAACTTCATCCCATTGGAATCAGCCCATTTTTCCAGTCTATCCAGATCCCTCTGCAGAGCCCTCCTGCCCTCCAGCAGGTCAACACTCCCTCCCTCCCTCCCAAATTTGCTGATGATGGTCTCAATCCCCTCATCTAAATCGTCAATAAAGATGTTAAACAGGACTGGACCCAACACTGACCCCTGGGGAACACCACTAGTGACTGGCCGCCAGCTAGATGCAGCCCCATTCACCAGCACTCTCTGGGCCCGGCCCTCCAGCCAGTTCTTAACCCAGCGTAGAGTACACTTGTCCAAGCCATGGGCTACCAGCTTTTGCAGGAGTACATTATGGGAGACAGTGTCAAAGGCCTTGCTGAAGTCCAGATAGACCACATCCATGGCTTTCCCCTCATCCACCAGATGAGTCACCTGATCATAAAAGGAGATCAGGTTGGTCAGACAGGACCTGCCCCTCCTAAACCCATGCTGGCTGGGTCTGATTTCTTCACAGTTATCTGAAACTAGCTATCAATAAAGAGATAATGCCAGAAAGAAAGTCATCATTCCCAACAGAAGGCCATAGGTTCTTGACTATTGTCACTTTTTAAAGTTTCCAAAATGAACAAGGGTGTTTATACCATAAAAATAAAAGCATTGCAATACTTAGCAGGACATTACATTGTCGTTGCCTTTATTGGTTATCGCTAAAAAGTTTTCAGATGATCCCCTGAGGAAACAAGCCTCCTATGGGAACCCTTACTGTGTGGATTTGGTAGTATATATGCTGCTAACTTAATTTCAGTCACTGTTTAGTGACAGTCACTTCTGACAGAGAGCTGGAAGTGTCAAAAATGTCTAAGTTCTTAGAGTTTTCATGAAAATAGGTACCTGTGAAGAGAAGACCGTATTAATCTAAATAAAAGAAAGGCTTCAGCATGAACTCAGCCTGTTATAAAGGCCAGGGAATGCAGAGGTAAAAGAGCTATATGATTCGACATGTGTATGCCACTGGGGAAAAAGTAAACCAAACCAAACAAACAACTCTGGTAAGGGCTCTCAATTCACTGCCAGCTACAAATTTGTCAGTAAAAGAACTGAATTTCCCTGGCTTAGACATCTTATTTCCACCTACAGCTTAGATAAGAGTTACCTCACCAGCACTGGCCATCTAAAAGTTAGTTATTTACCCCAAACTAGTCATATGGGCTATGTCTGCAGTGCTGAATGAAACAGGGCTGGGGACAAGCCCTCAGCCCTGGAGGTGAATAGCACTGAACATCTGTGACTAATAGCACTATTGGCTCTCCAGGATACTCAGGTACTTGTTTGAGAAGGACAGCTTCTACAAACACATGAAACTGGTGTGTAAGGTTTCTAATAAAGATGGATGGTGTTCTGCTTCAGATTTTAATTGATTCTGTTGCTCACTGAACAACTTTAGTATCATTAATTGGATTCACATCTTATACAGTGCATTTGGCTGGGAGAAAACAAGTTGTAACCATCCAAGGTACTTCCAGGAAGATGGTAAAGAATTAAGTAGTGTGAGTAAGTAGGTATCCAGTGTTTGATCTCATCCCCCGACAATCTTTTATTTCACAGTAGGGTGTATATAATCAGTGGAGCTAAAGGGCATCTCCAGAGGATGAGATGAATTATCCTAAGAAAAACTTACCTTTGCTGTTGATCATAGCTGAAATGTAAGCAATAAGCTTAGACTAGACGATCAGCTTTTAAACAGTTTAAATTAGGTATGATTAATCCCATCCTGTAAGCTACTGAACTGGTCTCAGGGCACCTGAGTTCCTTGTACAGTCAATGAGGAAGGCTGGGTTTTTTTGAAGATACCATAAGGAAATCCAATTAGTTTAACTTTGCTTGTTAAACTGAAGTAGGCAGAATCACCCTCCTGAGGCCTTTACATGAAGCAAACTTTTACTGTTGACTATCCAGGAAACCTGTTTTAGAAAGATTGCTTCAGCAAACCCAGCGCTTTTAGATGTAAGGTGTATAATAAAGGTTGACAGATTTTTCTTTCAGATTTCATTAGTTCTGGTGCTCAGTGAAGAATCTTATCATTAAAGCTAATAAAGTTTAATATTTAATATTAACATTAATGTTTATACTGACTTTTTTTACCATCTACTACCACAATGGCAGAAGATCAAAAAAACCCAAAAGGCATTCAAGAAGAGAAAAAACATGCTAAAACATCAAATTTTTCACCCATATTATTAACATCATTTGTATTATTAACGTGGAGGACTTATCTAAATTGAGGAACATAGGAACATTTCCCAGCTAGTGGATCCAGCTGCTTCTGTATTTTATTACAGCAATTATAGCCCTTTGGATGAGTAGAGAAGAAGTTTCAATATATTCAGGAAGGCCCCTTGCTTTGCACACCTCCTTCATAGTTTAGGCTGTGAAGATTTAAACAAAAATTTAAGAATATCAGTTTGGGGGCTGTGTGTATACACACACACACATAAACCTACACCTACATGTATGGATACACATACACGTCACATACGCATTTGTATACATACATCTATGTATAAAACACTTCTTTAGATATATTCATAAAACATTATAGGAGCTTTGAAAACATCTTGTTAACTTGATGGTCATTTAAGCTACAAGCAATGTGCAAATCAATAATACAGTAAGAAACAAACAACCTCTCTGAAAGTCAGCTGAGGTCTACTTGACGAATTTGCTCTGAACAGCAGGATAAGTCAGGCTGAGAATAATAGATTAAAAAAAAAAAGAAAGAAAAAGAAAGAGAGGATATATTTGTTCCAAAGGGAAATAAAATTGCTCAAGGCTGCAGCACTGTGGAGGCTTGGGAGAAATGGTAGTGTTTTCCTGTCCCTGGGGAAGCTTGGAACTGATTCCAAAAGGCAATACTCTGGGATAGGCTGTAGCTGAATTGTTCCCTCAGTTTTTATAGCTAACATACACATGCCTGCATGAACAGGCTTTAAGGAGTTATTTTAAGGAAAAATCTAAATTTGCCCTTTTTTTTTTTTTTTTAAATGAATGCTTCATAAAGAGCAGCTGTATGAATCGGTAGTATTGAGAAAAAAATCCTTTTTTTTTTTTCACTGAGCAGTTTATCCTTCTCATTTCCTGGGACAAACTTATTTCCTCCCTTAGGCTTATCTGCAACATTAAGCAGGATCTCAGGTGACAAACATGTCTCAAGCACTCCCATTAACGAGTTGCTTTTTTATTTGGTTATCTTCTGGCTACCAATCGTCTAGGGCAAACCCTGAGGATACATCTATATGAATAAATAAAAAGGACAAGGGCTGCTCTACTGGTCCTGGTGGCAGTGGCAAACACACCCATAAAGCTAAAATTGTTTCTCATTCCCACATGGGATGGCCTCTTGCTTAATGCCTAGCAGAGAGCAGTCTCTGTCCAGTGGTGTTTCCTGGAAAGAACCTAAATATTGTCTGACAAAGCCTTAGTTGGCAAGGACCAAAAGCAGAGGAGCTTATGTGCCAGCAAATCACACTGTCCAGGAGATTGCACACCCGTAGTGCTGGAGCATCTGCTATATGTGCTCACCCTGTTTATTAGTACTACAGACACAGGAGCAGGGCCTAAGCAGGAATCAGGGAACAGCACTTTTAACAATTCTTATTCTTTAATTTCCTTGAGTTATTACAGCATTTGCATCTGTTGTGTAATAGAACTTCTCCCTACTAGGAGCTGAGAGTAGAGCTAAAAGAAAAATATCAATGCCATCCGCTTCCCCCCTGAATATTATAGGGTTCCTTCCAAGCATGTTTTTTCCTCCATCTCCTTCCTTGAAAGGCATACTAGAAAAAAATAGAGGGAAAAAACAGCCTTTAATATAGCATCACTATTTCTAATATAAAACCAAAACCAGCCCCTCCCAAAAGAACAGCAGCAGGGTCATGTAGAAAGTCCACCTTAAAACATATAAAAAAGGCCAGCTTTATTAATCAGTAGTACTGAGAAAAAAAACCCCACATATTATATTACATTACAATATAGATAGCTATATTCCTAAGATTTTCAGAATAATCTATTGCTTTAGTTAATGATGTGCAACATATTACTTGTCTTAGCTATTGTATGTCACGAAATACCTAAAATATTTTAAAGTATTCACAAGTAGCTGCATTCATCAAATTCTATAGTTTAGGGAAAAAGTGATGAAATACACAGAAGAACAGACATGTTTGGAAGTGAATCTATATTTTTAACTCTATATTTTCAGTAGTGCAATTTTTGTATGGAAACCAAGAATCAAGAGTTTTAGCTCATCATGGGTTTCTAAAGAATCTGGTTCAGATGAGCTGCCACTGTCAATATATGTCTGAAGGCTGAGATTTTAACTCACAAAGGAGGCTTTCATCTTAATATATAAGGATTCAGTCACTTTTTAAATCTATAATATCTGGGATCTTTCTTTTACTCATTGGAAAGAAATAGCTAACAAATAATTTAACTGGAATTCAGTTTTGGTTGGCAAAGTTTTGTTTGAAATATCATATGCACAGTACTTTCTCTAATGAGTTCAAGCATCCTTAATGAATACATAGGATATTAGGCTGTCAATTCCTCAGCCAAAATCTATTTACTAGTGCTACTGTATAAATTTCAGGCAGTCTGAAGTAAAACTGATCCATACAGTTTTTTAGTTTCTGGACAACCATTTGTTTAAGAAAGACAGAAATTTTAGGGTAAGTGAAGTAAGTGGGTGCAAAGCCAGCCAAAATTAAATGACTTTTCCAAACAGACATAGCAACAGTCACTGCTCATACTTTGTCAGTTCTATAATTTTCATTTCTAAAAATAGGAAAGCTAGTAAGTTAAATAATAGTTTTCTGAAAGTTTCTATTGGCAATATTTTGATATAGATGTCATTTGAAGATGACAGTGCTACCGAAAATTTTACAGCTGCAAGAGTGGGAAATTAAATGTTCAGCCTTGAGAAGATATATTTATTTATCTATGAAAATATTAATAATGTATTAATCATTTTTTTTCAAATTGATGGATCACTCCATGCCTGTTATGACTATCTTTATGGTGGATTTCAGTCTGTAATCACCCATATTGCAGGTTTTTCCACCGGGGGAAATATTCACAGAATAGATGTGTTGTAAAACAAAACCTGAAACAGCTCCTCATGCTAATTAGCAGATAGCTGATCATGACTAGTGAGTGTCCTAAAAATTTGAAGGGCCAGAAAAAAAAATTCAAAAGATGAATGCTTATCTGAACCTTTTGTACCTGGAACTGGGTATTGAATATTTACTGAAAAAAACTCTTATTTCAAAGGATTAAACAGAAAAGCAGAGCAAGACAATGCAGTCAGAACCTCAGACATGGAAATATCAGTGAGAAGACAGCAGAAAAGGGAATGATGTGAGGATAGAATGGAATGGAATAGAATAGAATAGAATAGAATAGAATAGAATAGAATAGAATAGAATAGAATAGAATAGAATAGAATAGAATAGAATAGAATAGAATAGAATAATTTCAGCTGGAAAGGACCTACAAAGATCATCTAGTCCAACTACCTCTGAGGGTTTCTCTCATCATTAGGTTGATGTGAATGGCTGTGTGTGCTGTTTGGCTGCCTGATGGGTTAAACCACAACACACTTGTGAAGTTGGATTTACTTTACTGAAGATTCCTCTCTTCCCTCCCTACTGCTGTAGAAATGTGGAAATAGGTCTATACAATCAGTTTAAAATGAGTTGTGTTAGAAAGTCAGGTGACATTAACCACTGCTTTCAAGTCAACAAGAATTTTACTAAGTTTTTTGTTTGATTGTTGTGTGGTTATTTTGTTTGTTTGTTTGGGGTTTTTTAGGTTTTGGTGAAGTAGCTGCCTTAATGCAACTTCACATTTATACAAAACAAAATGTTCTATTACATGTTTATTTTCAGGCTTCTTTTCTTAAAATGAATTGTATTTCACTGATGTACAAGTTGGTGCTGATTGCTCCCAAAAGCTCTCATAAATATATATGATTCTTCTTACCTCAACAGTCTCCAATGACTTTGATCGTGTTTTCTAGCTTTGCATACAAGGTAAAGTTATGAGGCAAAATTCTGTAAACTGATATGTGGGTCAGTTATATTGATCAGACGTACCTCAAAATTACAGAATGTGAGTGCTGTACTCTTTTTATATGTATGTTTTTTTATATGTATGTCATGATATCATCCAAGCACAGAGAAGCCCCAGGTAAATGCAGCTTTTGAACATGCTCTTGTTACACTATATCTTTCCCAAACTCAATATTTAGTACAACACATACTCAAATACTATTTCATATAGTACAGTGCCAGTTACATACACAAGTCTTCCTGTTCAGCTGTTTCTGTATGAATTTTGGTTATCATGCATGCATTTGTCCTCTTCAAGTGATGAATATTTCCATTTGAGACACACAGACACCTGTAGAAGTGACTTTACGGTATCTGTAAATATTTGAGAACAACTGCTGAAAATCACAGGAAAAAAAAAATCACACCAAATAAAAAAGAGAAAGGCTAATATTCAGTAATCCAAGGTACTGTAGATAAAATTAATGCTGCTGCATTTTCACAGTAATTTAGGTTCTGAGAGACTCAATGCAAATGATGATGAAAAAGACATAATCCAAGGAATCTAGCGTTCTAGGAGTACAGGCAAAACTTACTCCATTGATTATTTTAAAATACAAGGCAGGATGTTCTAAAGGACAGCTGGGTGAAAAAGGATAGGCTATGTGCCAGTCATTTATTTCGCAATTGGTGGAAAGAAACAGGTGATTCTTTGGTGGAATTTATTACACATTAACAAAGAAACCTAAAGCTGGTGAGATGAATAGTACTGTGAACATTCTTCTCTCTTTTGATTAGAGGGAGAACTAGTGTTACTAGCTCAGATGCACTTTCTTACACAACTGATGCCAAAAATCTGCTGAGAGAAATTTTACCCTAAAAATCACTATGGAAGGATGCTTCATCAGTTGTGCATACCTGAAAGTTTTAAGTGTAAAAAAATTTGAAACTTTCATGAAGGTTTCAAATGAAACCTAAGGTATTAATTCTGAGATTAATTTAACAAGTAAAGTGACCTATTAATGGAAGAATAGATGGTCTTCCAGTTCTAATTTTAAAGAGCATTTGAGCTCGTACTATTTCTAGAAGTTTTGAAAGTAATGCATATAATATAGGAAGTGTAATCATGCTCTCTATACAGCTTGGATAAAGTGACAGTATTGGCTTTGTTTCATTTACACAATTAACAATGCAATGTTAAATGTAGCTGAAATTACTTATCCAAATATGTATTTTCTAAAATTCCTTTCTTAATTACTACTTTGTACACATAATGAATAAGGACTCTTTGGTTAATTTTCATAAGCACCGCTTTCCAGTCTTAATGCATAATACTGTCTGTAAAAATATCTCTACAGTTTTAAAATTATTCATATTCTTTTTATATTCTGAAGAGATACCACGTTATACTTCTCATTAACCTAATTTCTTCCATATATATATGTATATATAGTTTTTTACTAAACCCATGAGGTGGTATTTGTTTCATTAATTCTTAAACTTTAAACATAAGGCTTTTGGCACACTCTTAAATATGAAGAATAACCCTTTGATTATCAGAAAGCTGTTCAAAATTTAATGTATGACTGGATGTTGCAATTATTAAGTGATCACTCAAATCTTTCTAAAATGAAACCACTCTGGTTTTAGACTTGCCTCAAAAACACACTCTCATATAAAAAAAGTAGAATCCAACATTATTAATAGCAAAAATTCCCACTTGATGAAACCGGGAAAGTGATCTCTGTCCAAATGTAATTAAAATTACCCGTCTAAGGCTTCTTGCAGTTCAGCTGTGTTTAATTCCAGAAGTGCTCAGGTCTGTTATCTATTACAAAATTTGTGTGTTGACTTGTTCATTCCTGTGTTGGTATGTCCTTATCATTTTGAAAAGCTGGATAAAAAATCCATACAAACCATTAAACCCTGTTTAAATTTGTTTTTGGATGCTTGTGGAAATCTTAAAATCTCAAAAGGTACGTCTACATTATGAAATGACATACCTCTCTTGTTCACTTCTGATCCCTTATCTCCTTATCACACAAAGTAAATGTTAGCTTATTTATGGGCTTTTTTCTTTTGAAAAACAAAACAGTTTATTCTGAAAGAAAACCAGATACAGTTTTGTGGATAGTTCGTTCTACTGGAAGTTCTACTGTTTTTTAGGTGTAACACTACGTGGCTATTAAAAGAAAACTTTGTAGTCAACTTGTGCATACGTGCAAGTGCATATTCACACCAGAGGTTTGATAAAACAAACATGTACACAGCATAAGCTGTACTGGTTATCCACCATCACAATGCTAACAGGATGAGAACATTCAGTTGTTTTATATTGG
The DNA here is from genome assembly GCF_964273445.1 of Streptopelia decaocto. NCBI lineage: Eukaryota > Metazoa > Chordata > Aves > Columbiformes > Columbidae > Streptopelia > Streptopelia decaocto. The sequence continues at coordinate 160,467,001 of NC_138663.1, forward strand.
AAAACAGAAAAAAAATGAAAAGGTTTGGGAACTTTTTCCTATGGTCCCTTTTTCACGGTTGAGCTGCTGTGCGCCTGTCTCCATGACAGTGGAGAGAACTGGTGAAGTCCCTGTGGAGGACAGTGCACGCCTGCTCTGACGTTTACATCTCATTCCAGTGTGTTGCTGTGCCAGGTTTGTCACCAGCACATGCAAGGTCTACACTTAGCACAAGAGGGAAATAAGACTGATAAAAGTTTTTACCAAGGCTTCTAATGGTTTGAGGGGATGGACCCCACCATCCGCAGAGGAAGAACCAGCCCCTGGCTCATTGCAGAGGTTGTGTGGATGCAAACACAACCCTTCTACCCTCTGTGATTTTCTGATGTTACTCTGTGCTCTCAGATATTCCCGTACATCTCTGTTTATCTGGGTGACATGACAGGTTTTGTCTTTCCTAAAAAATACTTGACATCACTAATAGTGCTTGAATAAAATCTGCATTTTTTTTTTCTTTTTTTTTTTTTTTTGGTGCTCCAGCACAGGCTGTAGAACAGTATTGAAGTAATTAAGGTGAAGAAAAGTGTCATTCAGACATACCACTTTTTTCTATTACCACTTTTCTTTCAGAGCGGATTGAGAATTGGAATCCCATCCATGGGTGAGGAATTCCCTTAGGCCATTCTTCACCTCTAAAAAGTGTGGTAGTACACGTTTCTTGCTTAGTTATCTTAAATATTGAAAAGGAGCTTGTGTAGGTAATATCTACTTCCTAAAGAAAACTGTTATTCATGATCTTCCATAGATGAAGTTAAAAGACTAAGTCATGGCACTCCTGATGGAGGCCAGCTGAGGGCTTAGACCACAGATATGGTTCAGAATGCAGGAGGTCTGATATAGAATCATAGAATCATAGAATGCTAGGGATTGGAAGGGACCTCGAAAGATCATCTAGTCCAATCCCCCTGCCGGAGCAGGAACACCTAGATGAAGCTACACAGGAACGTGTCCAGGCGGGTTTTGAATGTCTCCAGAGAAGGAGACTCCACAGCCTCCCTGGGCAGCCTGTTCCAGTGCTCTGTTACCCTCACTGAGAAGAAGTTTCTTCTCAAGTTTAAGTGGAACCTCTTATGTTCCAGCTTAAATCCATTACCCCTTGTCCTACCATTGTTTGTCATCGAGAAGAGCCTGGCTCCATCCTCGTGACACTCACCCTTTGTATATTTATAAACATTAATAAGGTCACCCCTCAGTCTCCTCTTCTCCAAACTAAAGAGACCCAGCTCCCTCAGTCTTTCCTCATAAGGGAGGTGCTCCACTCCCTTAATCATCTTGGTTGCCCTACGCTGGACCCTCTCCAACAGTTCCCTGTCCTTCTTGAACTGAGGAGCCCAGAACTGGACACAATATTCCAGGTGTGGTCTCACCAGGGCAGAGTAGAGAGGAAGGAGAACCTCTCTCGACCTACTAACCACCCCCCTTCTAATACACCCCAGGATGCCATTGGCCCTCTTGGCCACAAGGGCACAGTGCTGGCTCATGGTCGTTCTGTTGTCCACCAGGATCCCCAGGTCCCTCTCCCCTACACTGCTCTCTAATGGATCATTCCCCAACTTATACTGGAACCTGGGGTTGTTCCCGCCCAGATGCAATACTCTACATTTGCCCTTGTTGTATTTCATTAAATTTTTCCTTGCCCAGCTCTCCAGCCTGTCCAGGTCATGCTGGATGGCAGCACAGCCTTCTGGCGTGTCAGCCACTCCTCCCAGCTTAGTGTCATCAGCAAACTTGCTGATAGTACACTCTAGTCCCTCATCCAAGTCATCGATGAATATATTGAACAGTACTGGCCCCAGCACCGAACCTTGACGCACTTCACTAGATACAGGCCTCCAACCGGACTCTGCCGCATTGGCCACGACTCTCTGGCTTCTTCCCTTCAGCCAGTTCGCAGTCCACCTCACTACGCAATCGTCCAGACCACACTTCCGCAGTTTAGCTATGAGAATGCTGTGGGAGACTGTGTCAAAGGCTTTACTGAAGTCAAGGTAAACCACATCCACCACCCTGCTATCATCTATCCACCTCGTTATATCTTCATAAAAGGCTATGAGGTTGGTCAAGCACGACTTCCCTTTAGTGAAGCCATGTTGACTGCCCCTAAAGACCCTCTTATCCTTGATATGCCTTGAGATGGCACCAAGGATAAGTCGTTCCATTACTTTCCCAGGGATGGAGGTGGGACTGACCGGTCTATAATTACCCGGGTCTTCCTTCTTGCCCTTTTTGAAGACTGGGGTGACGTTAGCTTTCCTCCAGTCCTCAGGCACCTCTCCCGTCTCCCAAGACTTGGCAAAGATGATGGAGAGTGGCCCAGCAATGACGTCAGCCAGCTCCCTCAGCACCCGTGGGTGCATCCCATCTGAGCCCATGGATTTGTGGATGTTCAAATTGCCTAATTGTTCCTTAACCCAGTCCTCATCAACCAAGGCAAATTCTTGCACCGCTCTGACTTTCTCTGCGGCCTCAGGGGTACAGGGCTCCCCAGGACAGCCTCTGGCAGAGTAGACAGAAACAAAGAAGGCATTCAGTAATTCTGCCTTCTCTGTATCTTCTGTCACCAGGGCACCCACCTCATTCATCAGTGGGCCTACATTGCCTCTGGTGTTAGTTTTATTTGCCACGTATTTGAAAAAGCTCTTTCTGTTGTCCTTGACCCCTCGTGCCAGCTTTAATTGTAACAAGGCCTTAGCTTTCCTAGTTGCCTCCCTACATCCCCTGACAACAGCCTTATATTCTTCCCAAGTGGCCAGCCCCTCCTTCCATGATCTGTAAACTCTCCTCTTCCACCTGAGCTTACCCAGCAGCTCCCTGTTTAACCACGCAGGTCTCCTGGCTCCCATCCTTGACTTCCTACATGTCAGGATGCTCTGATCTTGTGCCCAGTAGAAACAGTCCCTGAACACTAACCAACTATCTTGGGTCCCTTTATCTTCAAGCAGCCTCGCCCATGGGATTTCCCCCAGCAATTGCCTGAAAAGGCCAAAGTTTGCCCTGCTGGAGTCCAGGGTTGCAATTCTGCTCACTACTCTGTTCCTGCCGCACAAGATCCTGAACTCCACCATCTCGTGGTCGCTGCAACCAAGGCAGCCCTCAACCTTTATCGCTTCAACCAGACCCTCCTTGTTAGTGAGGATGAGGTCCAGCAGTGCACGTCTCCTGGTCAGCTCCTCCACCATTTGCATAAGAAAGTTATCTTCAATGCACTGGAGGATTCTATAGGAGTAGTTCACTTTTCCTTCAATTTATTCCAATTGACAAAGAGCCACTAATCTTTAAAAAAAAATCAGGAGGTATCTTGATGTTGAAGAAACAAATACTGTAGGCTGTATTAAGTCACTTTTGTAAATGAGATTTTTGAAGAATGAGAAAAAATGTATTCTGAGTTGTACATTTAATTTATAAGGGTTTGTTTGTTTGTTTTTGTTTTGCTTTTAATTATTATTATTATTATTATTAACACTTTGAAATGTATGTTAACTCCATGGCTGTTGAATCACAAAGAGAGAACTTTTTAGATCAAGTCTTCTTTACTTCACTCATGAGCTCTCACACTTTTGGGTCTTATGAAAAAGAACCTTTTTTCTTGGCTAAAATGCAGCAAACCTGGGATGCTGTTTTCATGGATAGACCATTACTTATCAATCAGTATTGATTTGACAAAACCACCTTGCTTTCTTAACTGTCACTTTCAAACACCATTTGCAAAAATGTAAGGAGATTTTACCTACTTACTCTTTTCTTCCTTGCTAAGTATTGCAGCTGGATATTTTTCATTGCAGGTGCTGACAGTAATGCTTTGAATTTCTGCTTTTGACTAAAGCTACAGTTTATGAAGAAACTGAGACTCAATTTTGCTTCCTAAGATAAAAAGCATGAAAACTCACCCTTTCAGGACTCAACTAGATTTTTTCAGATAAGCCTTTTGTTGCTCAAGACTAATTTCTGCTTCTGGAAGAGACATCTTGAATATAGTCAAGTGTATTATCACAAATTGAATTAATTTTGTATTTTATATGACATCTTGATAAATTAGGCTCTGTAGTCAGGAGTTAATAGTTACAGTTCTCATCAGTAGTGCTAATCCTTGGTGATACTGAGGTAAAATTTCTGTGTTGTCTAGATTCAGATCTACCACTTGATTACTCCCAGTATATATTCAGAGGTCTACATCTTGCAGCCAGGAGGCATAACATAACACCTATTTCACAGAATTGTTATCTTTTAACAGCACGTGGTGCCTAAGGCAAAGTGATGGTCTTTTTACTACTAAGACTGAAAGCGTTTTAAAAATCCTACCCATACCTGTTGAGCCAAGAGATTCAAAATAGGTCCACTATTTCATAAGTAGTTGCAGGACAGGGGTACTTATAACCCAATAAAGCCTATGTTAAGGTTTATGTCAAAGGAATTTATTCCATCATAGAAATGAATGAATGCTTAGTCTCTTTCACCCAGCTATAAATGTGTTTACAAATGCAGGGACATACAGCATTAACATGCAACAGTAATAAACCATGTATTGCACTGTATACTTGGTACAACAAAAATACAAAACTTATTGGTAAATTCCAGTAATTTTCTGTGCTTTTCTGTATATTCTTAATTTGTGTAGAAAGCCAGAACTGTCAAATTTGACAAGCATACACACCATGTAATCATGAAACATTGGTTGGAAGAAGTTTCTGGAGATCATCGAGTCCAATCCCTGACTCAAAACAGCACTGTTACCCCACTCCCTGGTCAGCTTTGATGTATGAAACCCTTCAAGGACAGATTTCTTGATGTTGCTGGCAACTTCTCCTGACTTCTCCCCCACCTCCAGTGTCCAAATGAAACCTCCCAAGATCAAATGTGTAGTATTTGCCCAGTCTTTACATCATCTGGCACTATTGTCATCTTCATAATGGCCCTTCAAGTGCTGACAAGCAATCACTAAGTCCCTCCTTAGCCTTCTCTTCCCAAGACCACAAAAGCCCAGTCCCTCAATCCCTTTTTTGTAGGGTATGATTTAAGCCCTGACCATCTCGGTCACCCACCACTGGATCAGCTTCTCCTGTAACTGGGGATCCTCAACACTGACTGTTATATGCCAATGTCAGGTAGAGGGGAACAGTAAATTCCCTCAATCCATTGGCCATTCTTCTCATAATGGAGCCTAGCATGCAGCTCGCCCATGAAAACACCCTCTGGGCTCAAGTTGGCCATGGCCTCTGTCGTAACACCTGATGCTTTCCTGAATGCCAGACCTGGGCCAGTTGCTTAGGGACCAGAGGAGCTGCAGGGTGATTGTCATCTCAGGTGCAGACCTTGGTCCTTCCCCACATGGAGCCCCAGGAGGTTTCTGTTGACCCCAATACTGCTGAGAGATTTCTGGCCCATGACCTAACATGGAACAACTATTTACTCCAGCAGCATAACCAGATGGGAAATATCTAAATGATTACTGTTGGTCATGGAGAGTGTGGGCAAGTCTTATGAGGAGCAGCTGAGGGAACTGGGGCTGTTTAGCCTGGAGAAAAGGAGGCTGAGAGGAGACCTCATCACTCTCTGCAACTACCTGAAAGACGTATGGATGAGGCTCTTAGGGACTGGCTTAGTGCTACATTTAGGTAATAGTTGGACTCGATGATCTTAAAGGTCTCTTCCAACTGGAATGATCCTATGAAAGTAAGAGTTCTTTGTTCTCGAAACAGCAAGTAGTGTGATGTCAGTACTGGGCGTCCACATTTGACTCGTGTTTGGCTCCCCAAAGCTATCACCTGCCGAGACAAAGTGGCTGGCAAACACGGCCTGCTGCCGACTTCCCAGCTTTTTTCCGTTCCTCACAGCTCCCTTCTTCCCGAGGCACCCGTTTCTTGGCTTTGACGAGGAAGATGCCGATACTGACCGCGAGCGGGACGCGAACCCTACGACCTATCGGCCCGACTCCGCGCCGCCGCCACCGCCGCGCCCCCTGCTGCCCCCCAGCGGCTGCTTTGGGGCAGCAGGGGGCGCGGCGGCGGCGGGCGCGGCGGCGGGACGATCCTAGTGGTGCTGCCCCGGTCCCCGCCGAGCCCCACCCGGGGCAGCGGCCTCGGGAGTGATGGGGAAGAGGCCGGGGCGCCGGATCCGCTCGGGGCTTCTCTTGGGTGGTGAGGAGGGCACCGCTTCACGGGATGCGGTAACGAACCGTTTTACCTCCCCCACGCCCTGTACCCTCAGCCCCCGGTGAGCGGAAGGCTGTGAGGGCACCGGTCTTTTCTCAGAAGAAACAGCTCAAATGAAATCAGGGGAATTAAATGAAATCAAAGGAATTAAGCCAGAAGGGAATTTTGTCTGCAAATTGTGACTGTCAATAATCCCAGACTCAAACCGCTGTCAGCAAATTGAAAATCTATAGCTGTTTTATATCCAAATTGGCTGACACGTCAAGCCCTGATCCGTTAATTCTATTTATTTGTTTCAGGAAAAGGCTCCCATATTATTTAAAGAGGGGAGTAATTTATTGTGTACTGCCTCTTTAAAATGCTATATGTAAAGTTTGGTTGCTAGGTCATTTTTTTTTTTTTTATGGATACCAGATGTAGGAAAAGAAAAAAAAAGCAGTTTATGTTCCAACAAGTCTACAGAGTGGATGTACATTTCTAGCTGTTAGCAAAATATTTGCTAATTACAATACTTATTCCTTCCTTCTCTTTGAAACATTGATATCTTGCAGAGTGTGCTTTTTGCTCAAGTGTGACTGAGCAGTACGGTATCAGTGCTATTTTTCAAAGAAACAGTTCAATAAATGTTGAGTGTTCAACTAAGTTCAGTAACTACCTTAACTCAGTTTGGGAAGAGCAAGTTTTGTCTTTGTTTTCCCTATTTGAAAGCTAGAGAAAGTAACATCTGAGTCGTGAACAGATGGCATTAAATCAGTCAGCACAAATCCTGTTTAACGTTGGTGTTACTGTGTAGTACTTTACTCAAATTAACACTCATTTTGAACACCAAAGTGATTTTTAAGGAAGTTTGTTGGAGTAATTTTGTCCATGCAGTGTATTGCTTATTACAAATTTTTGGTTTTCAAGTGGCCAGATAAAAAAAAAAAAAATTAAAAACTCATTTATCATTCTTAAATAGACAGAACTTTTTTGTTTTATTTAACAACTCAGGTTTTAACTAAAGCTTCGGGTGACTGTCTTATACGAATTATCCAATGTATTATTTCTGTTCTTCCTATTATACACTGGGCAGACTGGTCTATCTTTACCTCTGGTCTAATTTTTTTTTTTTAGTCTATTTAGTCTATCTTGCCTTTTCAGTAGCATCAATCAATCTTTCTCCTATTTTTTCCCCTTGCCAACCCACCCTCTGCCTACATGCATGGGAAAGGGGAAAATTGCCTCACATATTCTTGTTCTCCCAGCAGGCGAGTAGGAGGTGTTTTATGATACCTTATTCCTCTGTAATAGGGAAGCCACAGATTTGCCCTACTACTTACACTTATTTAAATATCTTTTTAATCCAAAAGTCTATGTATGCAATTTAGGGAAAAGCTAGTTTTCAAGAAAGTAAGCAAAATGTGTAATTTTGGTCAGAAGCTAGTTTTTGTGTACTTACTGATTTAGGATTATGTTTCCCCCTTTTTCGATGAACCCTTGAGAATGACTAGAGTAAAGCTCATCATGATTTGTTTTATTCCCATGCAAGCTGCTGATGCAGTGTGAAATAACCTGTAGACTTTTCACAAGCTTCAGGATGAGGGAGGAAGCAAAACTTTCACTGTCCATGGAGACACAGCTTCTTTTAACACCCTTTTCCGGTGCAAAGCAGTACTCCACCACCACCTGGGAACCCAGGGCAGCCAAAACTTCCCCTCTACTCCAGCTCCTGGAACTCTGTAATCACAACCGCAATCTGCTCTATGTTTGCCGATACCCCTGGCTCAAGCTTCTCATGCCAGCTACCATCGCTGCCAGCTATCATGTTTTTATTACCAGTCACAAACTACTTGCTCTTTTCAGTTATTGTGAGCAGACCCCAGGGCTTCCTCTTTCCCACAGAGGCCAGAGAACGAAGCTGTTTCTCACTGGTTTTTCTCTCTCGAGCTCATGGTACTGTTTTCTGTGGGGCGACCCAGTAGCTTTTCCATATTTGCTTTTAAGGCATCTTCCAGGAAAACAAAGTTACTGGTTGAAATCCCATCTGAAGGAGGCTGGCCAGCATCGCAGGACCTCATTTTCCCTGGTGTGTACTCTAATCATAAGTATCTCCCCGACCAATGGCCCTGCTGTTTCCTGCACTGTGCCCTGGAAAGAGGATTTTGCCTCCTGAATAAGGAGAAGTGCTGCAAAGCCTGGACTCAGGACCTTTTTCTGTGTCACTTCTGCTCCTCACATCTCCTGCTGGCCTGCTTTGGGAAACTCGAGGTGCAGTATGGCAGCGTTCCGTCCCTCTGCAGAGACACCCAGGCTTACAGTCAGCAGAGAGACACTGTCTCCTGATTTAGACACTGAATTACTCTTTGTAGGATCTCAGGGACACATCAGGAGGATCCTGGAGAGTTTTCTTCACTGATAGAGTAGTAAAGGGTTTGAATTAAGGTTTTAAAATCTGATGAGCATTTTATGTAACAACAGTTAGGAGGAAAACATTCAGGAAAAATGGCTTGTGAGGGAATGAAAAAAAATGTTTCAGTCCTCCCAGCTCCTGACATTAACAAACAACTCATAGTTTGTTGTAGTGGGTGGTAAATTTCAATTACAGCCTCTTGAAGAAGCAGTTATGTTTTTTGTTTGTTTGTTTGTTTTTTCTACTGATCATATTAAAAATACAGACTTCTAATTCACATGCTAAGAGTCAGGTTGTTTGGTTTAGAAGGCTGCCCTTTGTGTCCTGCAAAGTGAAAATGAAGACCCTAGGGTAGACAGATTGAACATGACCCAGAGGCAGCTGCCTGTCAGAGAACAACCTGTTTAGACCCTCTCATGGCTCAATATTCTTAACTCTGTCAGCTCTACCTATATCAGCTATAGGTATCACTTATCATGCACCCAACAAAGTACCAGCTGCACAGGTAGCATACAGAACAGCCTCATCATATGAATGGCACTTGAGGTTCATATTAATGGAACTGGAATTTCAGAATATTTTAATCAATATAAAGATAGAAAATTATTCCTTCTCACAGTATGCTTTCTAATGTGGACCCAGACTAATGTTAAATGACAAGAGGGATTATGACTTCAATAGGTTTGTCTTCTGTAGGGGAAGACATATTGTGCCTGATAGCATTTGAAGTAGGACACCTAGCTGTAATTACATTTTTAAAAAATTGTACTTTTCCCCTTGGATGAATAATCTGGAAGGAAAACAAAGTTATATATGTTGAAGGAATGAGAAAAAAAACCCAAAAGATTGTGAGTGTTCAGCTGTAACCAAACAGGAGGCGGTGTGTTTTTTACTCTAGACTCCAAATGTTGCTGCTTTTCCAAATCCCACGTTCCTGATTACTGAGGAAATACATAGTAATACACTTTCCCTAAAAAGTTTGAAACTATTTTCAACCAGTCAAGAACCCAGAATATTGTATTCCACAGCATTCCACAGCAAATTACTTCTACTTAATTTGAGAAGAGTAAACAAAAAGCTCCAGATATTATGATATTAAAAAAAGATATTAAACAAACCACAAACAACAACAACAACAAAACAACCAAACCCAACCAAAACAAAAACCAAGAAAAAGTATAAAAAAGAAATATTTTCCTACAATAATTAGATTTTTAATGTGAAAAATTTTCTCATTTGTATGATGTAGATGTGTATTTATGCATGGGTGTCTGCTTGCAGATGTATGCTATATTTGTGACAACTGAGAGATGTATTTTCAATTATGCTGTGAAAAAAGAAAAAAATGTTTCTCAGTTGTTGGCCATTTTAGTTGTCTGTATTATAAACTGAAGAATGTGAAATTATCCAGATTATGTTAGAAAAGAACAGTCTAGAAGGAAAAGTAACCTTCAGAAACTGTGTAGCAAGAAAGATTATATATGCATGTTTTGTTTGCTTTAGAACTAACTTCTTTTATCTTCCAGACAAATCATCAGTAAAATGCAGTGGAAATGAGAGCAATCTCTTATGGATATTAGCAACCTACCCACATTCTCATGGTTCTACAGTAAGATCAGAAAAAATCCTGATGGAAAGGAAGCCTTAACTTGCTCTAGAAATAAACTGAAAACTGAGGAAATATGTTTTAAAGATTCTGAAGAAACACAAGTATTTTATCATCAACTTATTTTTTCATCAGTCACTCCAAATTCAATTTGTCAAATCCAAAAGAGATTCTTGGTACTTCAAGAATGTGAACATGATGTAGATAGAACAGATATATACTTACCTCCTTTCACTTTGATAATGGTCTTCGGTGATCAAGTAATTCAAAACCAAGATTCACAATTTTAACCCAATATTAAGTCAAGAGTCACAACTTAGCTCTTTTTTGAAAGCACAAAGTGAAATTGAAGAAGAAATATACAGCTGCGGCAACAATAACAGGAAATGAGAAAAAAAAAAGGGGGGTGGGTTCTACCTCTTGATCTGAATATATTCAAGATAAACGTAAATTTGTCTTGCTTTGATAAGTAGTTGTATAACAGATGTCCTGCCATTTTGAACTTCCCCCCCAGGGTATCTAACAGTTAAAACTTGTCTTCTCTAGCTCTTTGGCAATTTTGGAAGTAGCTTCTCAGCTGTTTAGATCTGGACTGATCTGAGGTCCTGAGTAACAGCACTTCGAAGTTTGACTGAGAGCTGAATAAACTGTAGTTGAGGAGCCCTACAAAATGACCTTTTGGTGCAAATGATCTTATGGCTGAAGGACAGCAGAAGCATGCTGAGTCTCCAGGGTCCATGTGCAATACTGTTTCACTTTGGAAACAGCTCTCCTCCTGCTTCTTCTCTCCCAGATTTTCAGTAAACCTAAAATTTGAAAAAGCTTGATGTCACTCATCTTAGGAATGAAATAAAATATTTGAAAAGTAGATTATTTTCCAAACCAGAAAATATGCTCTATTTAAGACTGGGACATTTATAATTTCCCTGAAGCTTTCCAGTTCCATTAGGAAGTGTAACTTCCACTGCAGCTGTCTTATAGGATGGCAGCTATGTTCAAACTGTAGCTTTCCTTAAGTTTAAAGGTTGATTTTGACTTTGCTTGTTTCTCTCAGACAAAAAATATTTTTGAAGAATACACAGGAAGTCTATAGAACAAGAAAGATCTATATCCTCCATTATATTATGGGTGCATTCAAACTTTTTTTAGATTGCATGGTCTCTCTGAGCTGTACATGCTATGCAGTATGTAGGTATGTGTGATTTATTAATACTCTTGAAGCATCTGAATTTTGGCTTAAACAGGCACAGATTCTGGGATCTACCTGAAACAAACAAACAGACTAAAAAAAACCCAGATGCCAGAGCAATTCTTCATTTCCTCCTATATATTTATATAAATTGCTCAGACACCAAGAACTGTAATAATGAAGGACTGTGGCTCTCCACACCTGCAGTGTGCAACACTGGGAGTTCATTCCAGCATGTCCCAACTTCCACTTTGATCATAAAAGAAATAGGGACAGAAGCTACTGAATTCTGGTCACTGATACTTTCCCAGCCAATGGAATCTGCGTACTGGATAGCAATCTGGGATAACTTTTGTACTAAGGTTAAGTTTCTACAAAGTTTACATGCTAATATTATTCAGTGTCTTTGGGTATTTTAACAGTAAAAGGAATATTAATTCTTTAATTTATGGCTCTATTTACTGAATTTTCCTTGAAAAAAAGGGCCAGATGCTCAAACAGTGTACCTATGGACAAAGAAGGCCTGGTTAAATTGAACTGTTACAAGTGGAAAATTAGCTTTTCCTTAAGGACTCAAAAGCTTCCACGAAGTGTTAAAACTTCGTTGAAAGTAAGTGGGTAACTGATATTGCTGATATGGTGTCCTTTAATTTTTTATTTTTTATGTGACTATTAAGGACAGGTAATTTAATCTTATGTTCTCTTTCACTCAAGGTGGCCTTTGTCACCTAGAGTTCTCATGATGCACACAAATACCAGTTAACTTGGAAGCAAAAATAAACATGAGCTCAGTATTAGTACTGAAACCAGCTTTTCATTGCTCATTTAAAAACTTTAGTTAAAATAGCATAGTACTCAATAGAACACCAATAAAATATAAGTGGTAATTTTAAATATATTTGTCTATCTAGAAGGTATTTCTATTTTGCACTTTCATGTTGACTATGGATTTTGGAGGTTTTTTTTTTTCTGAAGCGATCAATGCTTTCGCTTATAATGATAACAGGTGGCCAAATAGTAAAATATAGCTGGAAAATGAGCAATGCTTCAGTGTTACGATGAGTGACACGGTTTTATGTTTGGTTTTGTTTTAAACTTGATTGTAGTAACAGAAGAAGTGGCAGGATGTTTCCTGTGTGCCTTTACTAGAGCAGATGCTTTTGCAGTGTCTTCAGCTGAACTGAAACAAGGCTTAAGACAAAACTGACACCTTTTTCCTTTTTCAAAGGGGAAGTAAATTGGTTTAATACTATCAAAAATGGCTACCTCAGTCAATTGTTTCAAATAAGTTTGAAGCAGGCTGTCCGTAATTACAGATGCACAGTGAGGACAGCAGTCCAGGTAGTGTTTTACAGCAAATGTAGTTACAGGGGAAGAATGACAGTGCAAAGAGAAGGTGGTAAATGAAACATGAGAAAGATACAGAAAAGAAGCAAAAGAACAAAATATAGGTTGCCATGAAGCACTTTGAAGAAAATTACGCTGTGAAAGCAAGCAGAGGAAGATTGCTAGTAGCGACACACAGGACTATGAGGGAATAAGAGTTCATGAGTTACTTGTAAGTCTTGGGAAGAAAGTTCTTGTTAGAAAAATATTTTAAGTTCTTGGCTGTCACTTTTTTCACTGACACCCTATATGATAGCTGGTTATTAATTTTCAAATGTTTAATTACTATTATATTTTGTATTGAATTAAAAAAAAAAAAACAACAACAACATTACCTCTATGCTAACCTAGATTTGGTATGACAAAAAAGAAACACACGGACTATAATGACTTGGTGTGTTTTTATATATATAAAGTATGTTAGCTCTCTTATTCTTTCAAATCACTAAAATAACTAACGAGGAAGTAAGAGGTGCTTTTGGAGACCTTGTGTAATGATACAGGTTTAGAGATGAGGTTTAAACAAGGTGAAGGAACTCACATTGCAGTTATTCTCAGTATGCTTCAGTCACACGCTATATACCCCTACACATCTTTGCTTTCAGGAACATACAAGTTGTCTGTACCAGTTTTTCAAACCCTGTGCTTATATTTTTCTCTGTGTTTGGTTGCTTGCCTGTAGGCAGGGTTTTCAGTATTAGTTATCTATCTATTAATTATCTATTCTAGTTAGATCCTGTCATAGCACCTCAGGTTCACCATTGAACAGTCCCATTACTGCACCTAAAAGTCACTTCTGAAAAACTTGGTTTTGACTATCAGAAAATGCTCTGTAAACAATGCTTACTTAAACTTGGCAAAGTGATGCTTTTAATGGCTGTGGTTTGGTTTTTATGGAACACCTGTAGTATTACATTTATGGGTATTAACATGACCAACCAATCTTTGATCTTAGATTCACTCAGTAATGGAATATAAACCAGGTGTTTCCTTCATGTTTCTCTTCATGTGTACAAATTAAGCAATCAACACAAATCATGTGCTGTTTTTAACAAGTCTCAGTGGGTCTATGCCATGTACAGTAAGAGCAGATTGTGCATCACCCCTAACTTCCTAACATCCTTCTGGATGCCCCTAGAAAAATGGCATGGTTGGAAATGGTTTCTAGCAGGTGTCCTGGGCTGGAGGATGGAGGATCGGGACTGTAGAGCGCACCATGAGTGTACTTCCTTTCACTTTAGTTAAAACTGTAAGTTCTCCACGGTAATAACAACACAGGAATAAATATGTTTGATATATTTTTCTAAACAAAGTGACAGTATTACGGAAAATTATAAAGAATCATAAAATGTGGCAATTCCAGCATTTTCAAGACTGCTGTCAGGTCATATTTAAGCCAGCTCCTGGCAATGCCAAAGCACATGTAGGCAAGATAAATCAATCACTTATAAAAGTGCACTTTCTTGTCCTCTTGTTTAGGTGGGTACTATGTTCGTTCATGTCCACAGAACTTCAACAGAAGCTGTATCTAATATATCTAAATATACAAAAAATCTAACAATTAGAATAAACTATTTCAGATAAATTGTGCCTTTTGTTAGACTCGTAAACTGTCTATTTGTATAAAAATATGTATTAATCACCATCCAGTAAGTCTCTGCATGTTGTCTAAAGAATAGTTTTCTAGTTTTCTCTTACTTTTTACGAAATTTTCTTAAATTATATCATTTACTGTTTTCTGTCTTAAACTTAATTACTTTATTACTTACCTAATTTAGTAATAATACAAGAAATCAATAAAAAATTTAGACTTGTTATTTGCTTTAGTTCTTTTTCTTTCTCCTGCCTTGCTTTTTCAGCCAGATACACTGCTGACTGCAATTTTTGTTCACTGAAAACTACCATTAAATGTAATTTTTTGGAGATATTTTAAGGCAATTAAATGTAATACTTGATTTTACCTGACTTTTAATTAAAATTGAAAACAATACAATTACATCTTTATGATTAAATTATTTTCAATTACTAACATTAACTACAAACAGATGCTGTCAAACTTAATGAAGTCTCTGTTAGAGGTATTATTTTTATATAATTACTTAAGTTACTACTGTTTATCTTATAAAAAGAACATCTTTAGGAAAAGTGAACAAAACATAACTGAAATAATTTATTTTCCAGAGGCCATCCAAATGCAATACCATGTCAAAAACAGAAAGCTTTTCTTTTCCTTTATTTTAATAAAGTCCAAGTGTTTCCACTGAAAAATCATTGAGTTAACCTCTTGATAAACTACCCAGATCCACACTTCTTTGTGACCTGTTTTTTAGTTTTGGGAGTCAAATAGCTTCAAATGCAAGGAAGTAACACATAAAAGACATCAGTTCTTATTGCTTTGTGTTTTTCAGGAACAAAATGACCTCTGACCAAACTCCTTGCTGTGAATGCGTGATTTGCTTTATTTCCTAAGAGAATATAAAATTATATTTTTATATTGCTTTGCTTTACTGCAGTGAAAAATAATTTAATAAATTTATAAGGTATGTATGTCTCAGAAGGAAACCAGAAAGTGAAAATTAGTGAGTTCTCCATCTCCTCTGAGAGAGATACTAAGATAATAATAAAAAGCCATGCAGGTTGAAGTTTTCCCCACTGTCTGCACTGGTTGTCAATATATATATATTTTCCTTCTTGAAGTGGCAGAATACCAGCTGTGCATATTCATATCACAGAATCACAGAATGGTTGAGGTTGGAAGAGACCTCTGGAGGTCATCTGGTCTAATCCCCCTGATCATTCAGGGTTACCAAGAACCAGTTACCCAGGACTGTGTCCAGATGGCTTTTGAATATCTCCAAGGATGGAGACTCCGCGAGCTCTCTGGACAACCTGTGCCAATGCTCAGTTACCCCCACAGTGAAAACATGTTTCCTGATGTTCAGAGGGAACCTTCTGTGTTTGAGGTTGTGTCCATTGCCTCTGATCCTCTTTGTAACCTCCCTTCAGGAATTTGTACACATTGGTGAGATTAGACCAAACAGTTCCAGCTTTCTTAGCCTCTTCTTATAGGAGAGATGCTCTAGTGGCCCTTTGCTGGGGTCTGTCCAATACATCCATGTCTCTCTTGTACTGGGGAACCCTGAACTGGACACAGGACTCCAGGTGTGGCCTCACCAGTTCTGAGTGGAAGGAAAGCATCAACCTGCTGGCCACATTCCTTCTATGCAGCCCAGGGTACCATTAACTATCTGGGCCACATGAGCACATCAATGGTTCATGTTCAACTTGGTGTCCACCAGGACCTCCAGGTCCTTTTCTGTCAAGCTGCTTTCCAGCCGGTTGGACCCCAACCTGTGTTTGTGCCTGGGGTTGTTCCTCCCCAGGTGCAGGACTTTGCAGTTCCCTTTGTGGAACCTCATGAGGTTAAATGCTAGTGTCTGCATTTTTTTTTTTTAATTTATATGCAAACAATTCAAATTCTTGTTTCTTTGACATAGTTAAAGCTCATATTTTTTGTCATGTTTTTGAAAAAGTAAGATCACTGCTTTGCACATGCAGATCAGCCTGTATTTAACTGCACTTTAGGAACCTGAGATAAAGAGTCCTTGCAATAGAGTTAGGTTGTGATAATTGAACTCATACTGTTTCAGGGGGTTTTATCCTCAATTTGCTTATTTCCTAACATGCTCTGTTGTACTTGAACACATTTTTCAATCATTTAAAACAATAGCTAGAAGCCTTTCATACAAAGGAATTGTGAATGAAATAGGATAATTCCAGAGAGATCTTGACAGTCTTGAGAGATGGGCCCATGTGAACCTCATGAAGTTCAACAAGGCCAAGTGTGAAGTCCTGCACATGGATTGCAGCAATCCCAAATGCAGAACAAGGCTGGGCAAAGAATGGATGGAGAGCAGCCCTGCAGAGAAGTACTTGGGGGTGCTGGTTGACGAGAAACTCAACATGACCTGGCAACATGTGCTTGCAGAAAGACCAGAAAGCCAACCATATCCTGGGCTGCATAAGAAGAAACAGGACCAGCAGCTCAAGGGAGGTGATTCTCCCTCTCTACTCCACTTTAGTGAGACCCCACCTGGAGTACTGCATCCAGCTCTGTGACCTCCAACGTAAGAAGGACACGAACCTGTTGGAGGAAGTCCAGAGGAGTGCTACGAAGATAATCAGAGGGGTGGAATACCTCTCCTATGAGGACAGACTGAGAGAATTGCAGTTGTTCAGCCTGGGGAAGAGAAGGCTTGAGGGACACGTTATAGCAGCCTTCCAGTACCTAAAGAGGACCTACAAGAAAGCTGGAGAGGGACTTTTTACAAGGGCAGGTAGTGATAGGACAAGAATTAATGGCTTTTAAATTAAAAAGAATAGATTTAGACTAGATATAAGGAAGAAATTCCTCACCATGAGGGTGGTGAGGCACTGGAACAGGCTGCCCAGAGAAGCTGTGGATGCCCCATCTCTGGGAGTGTTCAAGGCCAGGTTGGATGGGGGTTTGAGCAACCTGGTCTAGTGGAAGGTGTCCCTGCCCATGGCAGGGGGGTTGAAACTATATGATCTTTAAGGTCCCTTCCAATCCAAGCCATTCTCTGATTTTTTACATTCAGTTATTTGGATTAGACTTGTATATCCCATTTATTTCTGGGTACACTCAACTACGTAGCTACACAGCTGTCCTGCAGTGCATCTCACTTATTTCCATTCGTCTAATCAGTAAGTTTAGTATTTTTGGTGTCGCTATCGGAAAAGAGTGCTACTTAGCCTTAATTAGAAATTCAGTCACAGGTTTTGGATGCACAAAGTGGATTGTTTAGAAACCCTTTTCTTTATTTGTTGGAAGAGACCAAAAATTCCAATAAAGTATATTTAGCATATATATGTGATTGGGTCATAATACAGTGTTCAACATATGCATGCATATGTGTTATTGCATGTTATGTGTTTATGCATTTAGGCTTTTTATAGCTAGGTGATTTTGTGAATAGGGCACATCACTTTGCCTAGAAAACACTGTGTGTTTTTCCCAGTAAAACATACGAATTGTAAATAACATCTAAACCCTATTTGTTTTGTAGCAACATACATTTTTTTCCTCTAGATGGCAATATATTGCAAGAAATATTGTCAATCTGTTTGCAGTACTTCTAAACATAGAATTTGACAGTCTCCAGAAGGTATTTAAAGTAAAATTACTCTTTATTTTCACTTGATTTTTTTGAGGGTTGATAAGTGTAGCACAATAAATAATGAAGAAAATAGGTATAAAATTGGAAGAAGTAAGCAAGTTAACTAAAACCATCAGTTATAGTACATGTAATACTTAAATACTTACCTATAACCAACAGTCACATGGACTTTTATATCAAGGTAACTTGTGTAAGTATTTCCGCAGTATATTATTATTTTTCACACACAATACTGTAAGAAATGGGGCTTTTACATTTCCATATCAAGACTTCAAAATTGCATATTGACTCATTAATTTTTCTGCTTTTATCACTAATTAAAATACAATATAGAAAAAATATTCCAAAACTGTGATTAATACTTACATGGAAAATTATGTACAGTCTATTAGAGATAGCAATATCATTGTAGATGCAATTATTAAAGAATTTAGCCAGTAGTAATCTGCCAGGAGTGGTAGTATCTTTCTTATGCCAGCTGATATAAGCGGGGCATTAAAATACACGTTTCCAGGCATTTCAGTCAAAAATAGTGATATTTTATTTTGCCCTTGTCCATATATTTTAATCCTGGCTATTCTTTTTCTGTTCTAGCATAATATGATAGAGAGATAGACTGTATTGTCTCGAAAATATTATATAGAAACTCAGGAGTTCATGATAGCAATGCATCAGCATATAGAAATCTGGGGCTTACAGATTTATTTGTATGCTTTTAGAAAATACTGTGTGCACCTACTGAAAAATAAATGAACTGAGACACTGTTTGAATTCAGCTATACTAACCCGCTTGAGATATCCCTTTTCTATACACAAGCTTGTTTGTTTGATTTTTTTCTCTATAAAAAGAAAAATAAATACTGATACTTTATCAGAAATTTTTCACTCTTTTCAGCAGAATCTGACAGAGCAGTGAATCAGCCCAGAAGGTTTATTTATTGTTTATCTTCCCCTGAAACTTCTAGTATGGATTCTTGAGGAGTTACTGACAAGAAATGTTATTTCTTCACTTTTGTTAAGTGAAGAGATGATCTCATGACAACACTGAGGATAAGCTCTGCAGCCAGGGAGGTCAACCAGCTATGAAGATGGCCATAAGAAAGACTGGGAGGGGCAGGGATTGATGGCTGAAATGACAGTTTTATTGAAACATGTCTGCAAATTTATGTTAGTCATATACTTTGCCTCAGGAAAATTGTGTGTGTTTAAGGCTAGATTTCTCGTCACTTTACGTCTACCTTCTTGAAAAGGATGTGTCTAAAAACCTTGTCTTGAGCTGGTATTGTTTGCCTTTTGTGTCTGATTAGCAGAAAAGAGTGGTACCCAAGGCTAATAAATATGGAAAGGGAAGGCACAGATCAAGACAGGCTGGCATTGGTGGTTACTGATAGCGTAAAAACTGTGGACATTTCCTTTGAGATGGCAAAAGGATGAAGAGGATCTGATTGTCGACTCCACAGATTTTAAGATGACTCAAGTAGGAAAAGAGTAAAAAAAAAATGTTAGCTGTAGCAAACAGATAAAGCTGCAGATATATGAGACTTGAGTGCAGTAGAGGAGTTTGCTAGCTGGTTTCTTTGAGATAAAAACCTGCAGGTTAAAGACCAGCAGAGGAGCTGAGCTGTTCAGGGTAAAGCATAAACAGCACAGGGAGAGCTATGCATCTTTCTCTGGACGAAACACTGGCAAAGCCAGAAAGCTAGTGGAGGAAGAAGGCAAAAGGGGGGAATTCCAGGGTCCCTCTCAGCTGGCTAGAATAAAAAAAAACCCTTTGAACAGTAGCAGTTTCAGAAACTGTTGAATATAACCTGTTTCCTTTGTATACTCAGACTTCTGGAGCCTGTTTGTGGTGTCCAGCAACAACAATGTTTTGCGGGCATAAGCAAGACTGGAGCTAAGCTCAGTGGTGAAATCCTTGATGTACTATGGAAAGAGATGGTATAACATTGCTACAGTGATGCATCTTCTGCAGAAGGTGTTAGTGTTTGGTCAGCAATCTGAATATGCTTCAGGCAATACTCCTTTCTTAAACTCCTTAAAACTCTAGTGTAATACATTAACAATACCATATGTGCCATTAGGAGTTAATGCTATGCTCTTGCTGCAGCTAGTAGGAAGCAAAAGTCAAAGTACCCCTTAATAAAATCTTGCTCTTGATGGCAAAGATGAGCATTTAAGGCAGAGCCCTTTGTATGAGCCCCTTTGTATCACCCTACAAGGCTGTCATAATACAGGTGTGTCATACCCATGGGCTCTGTGCTGTAGAATACATCTGGAGTATATTTCTCACGCTATGAATCTATTGGAGAGCAAGTCTGAGGGTAAAAAAGAGTATGTCTAGCTTCTGGTCTAGAATAGAGACATGTAACTGCCAGATGCCTGTTCTTCCCCCTGTCTCATGTCTTCCTCCCCTGACCCAAGAGACTGCTTTCCTTGGGACTTAAGGCAGTACAAATACTCAGGTGTGGTGCAGCTCTTACTATATAACTTTTATTTTTTGTAGCCTAAGGGAAATGTATTTGGAAACCTGCTCTACTTTGGTGATCTCCAGCTGCTAGGTCAGACCTGTAGGATAACTCGCAAGTCTCAGGCTTCTCCTATGAGTACTGAGACCTTTTTGACTTTTTCTGTCTCTGAAATCAGTGAGCTGTGCAACAAAACCATCAAACTGTCTTTGCCACTGCCATCTTTGACACATATTGTTTAGAGATATTAGATTAGGGAATTATTATGACAAAGTGTTAATCAGTAATTATAAAAATAAACATTATTTAAAATTTAACTATAAATCAGAGGTTACTACATAGGAGTAATGTTTGTGATTTATCTGGCTAAACTAGATTTCTAAGAGGTAGTCAGTCATCCATTGTCAAAACTGTCTACTTCAGACTTCTTCGATTGTTACTATGAAAAATCAAGAAGATCCAAAAGGTAATTAATTTCATTCTAAACTAAGCATTTAAGACAGATTTGACCAGAAGGTGACCATTTATCTCTGTCGACAAGTTTTTTAGACACTAAAATTAGGTGAAGAGAATCTCACTCAATGTCTGCTCTGAACATCCCTAGTCTGACTTAGTGTGTGTTGTCAAAAAAAACCTATAACTGTTCTAAGATCTATACCTATTAGGGCTTTTATTACTTTTGTAATGAAGCTACAGCAGAGTTACAGCAGTTTAAGCAGGGGGAGCACTGGCTTGAGATGTTTTTATAATGTTGACTGCACTACGTAAAGTCATCCCATTTTACTTGAAGTAGTACTAGTTTGTAATAAATGCTTGCTAACCTGTTATAAATTGGGTTTTGCACTAAGGCAACTGAATTTGTTAGATATTTTCATATGCAAATTTCTCTAATGAAGACAGACCCTTGGATGCTGTGAAAATAATACCCCACTGCCTTGAAGCTTTTAAACTCATTCCTGTCTGTGCTGAGTTTGAATGTAAAATGCTGTAAAACAGCAGTATCTACTCAGCACTTGTTTGAAGAGGGATAGTAAATGAGATAAAGGGCAAGGAAGATAACAGTGACATTACCTTACTGCAAAAGGTTGTACAAAATTGAATTAACTCATTAAAGAATTGGTTCTTTACTCCATATTCAGAGGAAAAACTGCTTATACGAACTATTCCTTAAGAAATCAAATTTTTTGTGTTAGTGCTATCGTACAGTTATTCACTGAGAAATGTATTTTTTCTCCTTGGAAAAAACCTTTCTGATAATTTCATCCTGAAGTTTCTCTTTCAATAACTGTTTTTTTTTTCCTGTGTCACCTTTGACATACCAGGGAATGCATCATTCTTGAAATTCACAATGTCTTATCTGTATTTTTAAAAATGTCATTCAGTATCTAGGCTTATTTAGGGACCTATTGCAGTCTCAAGGAAGTGTGGAACATCTTTAACTCATTTAAAAAGAAATTATGATGGATGCCAGAGTATTATATGCAATAGTAGAATTCAGTTGAAAATTCAGGAATTAGCAAAACTTCATGTAGCTTTTGAGGAGCAGATGGTCCTCCAGAAGCATCATCCTAAAGGAAGTGGCTGCTGTTAGGATTGTGACCTGTACCAATATTTATCTGTGGATTCAAACCAGGTCTTAAAATTGTAGAGAGCTTTCTGCAATATCAATTGGAAAGGGTCTTTCCTTCTGTACTTATCTATAGGCTCCTTCAGCCTAGTCCCTGGGAACTAGGGGACTAACTTGCCTTTGGGCAATATTGTTCATAGCTGAGCTGTTGCACATGATACCAGCTCCTGAACCAGAGGATTATATACAGTTATCCAGCAAAGTGGATAGAGTATAGTATGGCCCATTTAATGCTAAATATGTGTACTCTGGATGCTTAAATATGAAGTCTGCTTTATTGAAGTATTAGACTGAATTGTGAATGCTTTTTCCTTTAAGATATTTAAATAGAAAATGATGGTTAACCTCTCTCCTCCAAAACAAGTGACTGTCCTTGCCTGCCTGCACCACAATTTCCACCACTTTACTTTTTCTGGTACTAGTGTTTGAAAAACCATTACCAAATCAGGAAACTACACTGGCAGAGACCTGACAGCACACAGAGTTTGTTGTTGTCCCCAGAGCTGTCAGTTCCCAGAGCTTTCTTGATGTCTGAATCTTTGTGTGTGCACAAGGAAGACAACTGGAGTGCAGATAGAGTGACCTTCTCAGCAGCAAAGTCAATTTAGTTTAAATTAAGGTAACTGTGTCTTTAGTCTGCAGAAGCATAGTTCAAAGTTTCATATAACCAGTGTGTTCTTCTCATCATATTACTAAAACTCCCTGTGGAAAAAAAAGTGTTAAAACTTTCAGAATAATGTCCTTTTGCACATTTAAAAGGAAAATAAATCAGTCAAACATTCTGACAATATACTTCTAATTTAAAGAAAAATCCAAACCCAGTGGGTCACACAGCAACCTCTTCCTCTGTTTTCCCATCTGTCTACTGATATTGATTAGTACTCAACTCTTATTTTTCTAGGGTAATTATATATGACAGATCATTAGTACTGCCTAGAAGGAGTGATGGAAAATGTTATAACTTCAGATATTTTTCAAGACACCCTTTGCCAAGAGGTTCTGTTTCCAATGGTAAGAGCCAGATAATAAGACACAAATTATTCTAACATCAGACAGAGACAATAAATAAAATGTATTGAAATAGTTACATTTATTTTCATTGAGTTGCTATCAGTTGCTGCTTTTTTGCTTAATGGAGGTGAAAAAAAATTCTGTTATTTCTAAGTCACATATTTTAAAAGTCAGAATACCTGAATATGTTTCTGTAAGTTTTTTGTAATGATCTGGACCTGAGCTTCCTCAGTTGTAAAATGTGAATAATTTTCTGCAGATGTATAGAGAGACAAAATTAAGTAATATTTAGGAAATACTTTGAAATCCACAGATGGAAAATTTTTCAAGTTAGTTCTATGTAAGTAGTGTTCCAAAGAGCTGACTGTGTTACTCGTATAGTATTCTGCCAAAATATTCTGCTAGATATGTAAGTATCAATCATCTGTAAGAATGAAAACAAATTCAGAATTGCTAAAATTCTGTACATGATGAAAACTAATTAAATTAACAGAAAATGGAATGGCATACTCTTGCTATGGAACAGAAACTACGTGACGTGACTATTATGAAGGAAACTTCATCTGCCATATGTTGAGAATGGATTTTTGTTTTAGGAGACAGTAAATAAGTTATTTTCTTTACAGAACAGACCATCATTGGACAAGATTTGAACATGTAATTGTAAAACAGGAGTTTTACTTTCACTAGCAAAGGAACAGGCAAAGAAGCATCTTGTCTCTAACAGTGCTTAAATAAAGCTTGACCCACCTAACTATAAAAGGAGTGCTTAATTGAGAGTGTAATTGTTCAAACCTCCCTGAATATCCAGGTAAGAGAAATAAATATCTCTCAGGACAAGAGTGATTGTAAATGGGTTGAATCACCTTTAAATCTGCCTGTTTCTCTCTACTTTGTGTATAGGGAACTTGTATTCCTTCTATGCTTGACTGCATTCCTAACACAGTGCCTCAGTTGCTGAATCTATGTCATGAAAGATAACACCTGTTAAAGGAGAAGAAAACAGTGCTAGCAACAAGTCCAGCTTTTCTGCCTGTTTTTAAGAGGCAAAACATGAGGAAAACAAAATACGGAATGCAAAACAACATAGACAACAAAATCCCAAGACAAATGCTGGCTTTCTAGTTATTGAGATCTACTTTATTTTTATAGTGTCGCCATGTTCTTGACAAGGTAAATCAGTAAAAATATTAAAAGAACCAGACATAGTATAAGCAATGAATGAAATACTGTGCCAAAATTCTGTTTGTATAATGTTTTATGCATAATGGCATAACACCACACAGCTCAAAAGCATAGATGAGCCCTTGGTTTGTAGAAGTTCAGGAAACAAAAAAGCAGCCTGCAGCTATCTTCCTCCACCTATGTCTGGCACAAACACATTAGCTAAATGCTGTATTCTACTGCTAAATAGAAAAAAAACAAACAGTGAAATTCTAGCATCAAGAGCTAAAGCTGGCAGCAGCAGAAAAACAATAGCATTCAAAGGAAACAACAACAACAACAAGAGAGTAATATGGTCCAA
Organism: Streptopelia decaocto; assembly: GCF_964273445.1. Classification (NCBI taxonomy): domain Eukaryota; kingdom Metazoa; phylum Chordata; class Aves; order Columbiformes; family Columbidae; genus Streptopelia; species Streptopelia decaocto. Next base: position 160,491,585 of record NC_138663.1, read on the forward strand.
AAATGAATAAAAGACAAGGAACCACATCCAAGACCAGAATAGGTTATGAAACATGGTCAGAGATAAAATATTCCCAGTGGAAGTAAATTGGAGAGGCACTACATCTCGTATTGTGGTCAAGTAGAGAATTCTGCAAATCATCCCTTATACCGCCACCAAATACCCATTTGTATCTTCACTGTTATCCATTTTTTGGCATTGGATATTTATTTCCTTGCTGTTTTGGGGGGTACTATTTTAATATTTTTAATGTTTTTTGTTGTTGTTGTTGGTGGTGGTGGGGCGTTGTTATCAACAAAGATTTGTGACAGATGCCTACTACTGGGCTCATCAGTTGGAGCACAGTAAATTTTGGATATGTTAACATGCACTGAATGAAGTGTGTGAGTGAAGCCTTTGCCCTTCATTTAAAAGAGTTTTAATTTGAAAGGCCTTTTAAGACCCATCATAAATTATCTCTCCCACAATAAAAGAGAAAGAACCCAAAGCTCAAACGTACCTGCATGTAGCAGCCAGAACAGGCACAAATGTGAGGCTATCTCACAGAAATGTAAATAAAGTAGGTGTATAGATTGTAAATATTGTTCTAGTATAGAAGCTTCACATGTACAGATACAGTTCAACAGAATGGCTAATGTAATATCTAACTTGTCACCAAAATGAGATGGTTCTACTCCTCCTAACCCCATCCCTGTGGTTCCCCTCTGCATCCACTCTAGCACTTACTGGACATGCTTGACAGATTGTTTGATAAATTAACAGAAAATGTATGTGATAAAGAAAAGAGTAGTTTTCAGCTCTTTTACAGGGTGAAATCAACCAAGTGGGCACTTGCAGGAAGAACCAGAGACATGGCAAAAGAGGGCAGATAACTGCACGGCTGGGTATGCTGGCTGAAACGGAGTAGAAGGGCTGAGTGTCCACAGCCGCCTGCTGTAGCAGCAACTGGCTCAGCTCTGTCACCGAACTGCACCTTTAGACAGAGAAAATCCCCAAGAGCATAGAAGAAGGAAGTAACAAAGCATGACATAACCCCTCTGATAAGGTATCTAGCATTAAGCTAAAGAAAGAGACCATTTATGTTGAATGCTAATAGTTCCAACTTTCTAACTCTAGGGAGGAAGACTTTGTACTTCCCCTGTAAGAAAAAAACAGAATTACACCGAAGCAGCGATAGATCCTACTACCAGTTTCTTTTCTGACTCAAAACAGTTTATGTATCATGAATTTTTTCTACCTGTTTAGCTGACAGAAGTGATTAAAAAAGTGTCTCTGACTGAACTTTTTTTTTTTTTTAATTTATTTATTTATTTAAATAAACCTGGAAGCAAGTTCTGCTGAACCAAAATGGATAAGTGATTCAGGAAAAATGTCTGGGGAAATCTAAAATGGGCAAAAGAAGCTAAAAAAAGTATCCAAATGGAGACCAAAGGGAATTAATAGCTATCTGACAGTTCCTAACCACCCCTCCATTAAAAAACAAAACCAAACAAAAACCACAAAACAAACAAACAGACAAAACCACCAACAACAAAAACCCCCAAACCAAAACAAAACACAAGAAGAGATGCAACAAATTCTTTGCTGGAACAGTTTGATGAATCGCATCTGCTTTATTTGTTTACTGGATATGTGTTTTATGCTTTGTCAAAGAAATTTCTCTGGGTGACCAGACAAGCTAGTTTGCCTGGTTGACTTGTCCAGGCTGAGGCAGAATGGGTCAAGGGAAATGGCAGGGTAATGTACCAGCCAGCACCATCACAAAGAGCCACTCAACAGGACTGGGTAGGCTTAGGTGGGAAGCTTTTACTGTGAAGTGTTTTGGAAGAGGGGAACAAAAGAAAACACATAGACTGATGCCTAAGGAGGGAACAGATGAGTTGCCAAACTCAAGACAGTGGTCCAGAGGCATTTCTTAGGAATGAAGACCTCAGACGAAGTGTGTATTTTCTTTTATTTTTGCAAACAGTGAAAAACACTGAAAGCTGCTAGATTGAGAGCAAGACTGCAAAGCTGTTGTAGGCAAAAGTCTTTTCTATACTTTGTCTCATCTGCCCTATTTGATGGGTTCTGCATTTTCATAAAGTGACTTAGTGTTACAGTGAGACTTGGAGATGTGTTTTTCTTAAGAAAAAATTATCTTGAAAATTCTGTCCCACTGTAAGCATTTTCTCTAGCTGGATAGGGAAACACAGTTGAAAAACTTCCACAGTAAAACACACAGATAGGATAGGTGGCCAGCAACCTAGCTGCCATTTAGAAAAGGTTTTCTCCAAAGTAAACTGGTCAAATAGCTAAAAAATATGAGCTGCAACAGAGACTGACAGAGCTGAAAAATCAGAGAATCATAGATCTTCCTGAAAAAAGAGCCACTTGGTTTTTACATTTGGACCAGCCAGAGAATTTGCATGAGATAAGGGTTTTTTGCAACTGTTATCTATTTTTGTAAACTGAGATCTTGCTGCAGCAGGTACAATTTGCAATGAGTCAGTTTTAAATATTTAGTTAGAACTGGAATTGCACTTGAAATTGATTGAAAATAAGATTAAGTTATTCTGAGTTGTGAAATATGCTAAGCCACAAATCTTACAAGTACAGCCCTGTGACAGAAAATGACTTGGGCTTTTTGAGTGAGTAGCCAATCACGTTAAATTCAATTTGTGGAACAAGGGAGTGTAGCAATAATGGAAACATAATAATTGAGTGTTAGTAAGAGATGAAAATGTATCCATGAAAAGGGCTGTTTAAAATATGGAGTCAACCAGACCTGAACATTATTAGTTTTTAAGAAATCTTATAGCAGTAAAAACTGGAGGAGTAGAAACTGGCCAGGAAATTTCCTTCTGTCATTATTCCTTTATTTAAGTTTTCATAGTTGAATGATAGAGATTGGAATATGTGGTGACGCCTTGGAAAACTTTGAAAATATTGGACGTGTGGAAACTGAAGGTTTGAAATCCTGCTTTATTCATAAACTAATCAATAATATCTGTGAAAAACAACTATTCAATGGGTCATAAGTGGAAAGGGCAAAGATAGAGCATGATCTGCCTGAAAATTCATATTTGAAATGAAATTTGAGAAGATAAACCATATTACAGTCCTCTCTGAGTTCTTCAGGGTTCAGTGTTATGTCTCAGTAACTTACTTCATGCTAGAGATTCTTGAGTCCCTACCACAGTCACTGGAAGACACTTGTGTCTGTTCTCCTAGCTCCAATGATTCAACTGAGATGCCACCCTCATCCTTTCTTTGCAGTGTGAGATGTGCTGGTGAGCTGGTGCACTCTGAACTTTTACTCCTACCTCTGTTGCACCTTTCAGTGAAGAATGTTTTATTATTACCTAGCTAACTTAAACCAAACCAGGCTAAGGAAGTCAGGAAAAAAAAAAAAAAAAGACATTTATTTATAAAAGACATAAAGGAAAAAATTAAACAAGATATTAATTTAGTTACACTAAAATTACATTAAGTCTTTACCTCAGTAACCTGACTTACCTCCTTACCTTCAGGTTTCTTTTATGACTGCCTTCCTCATGATGTCCAGTACTTCATCTCTTACAGACAACCTCCTCTTCAAGGTATTTTCATGGGTGCAATTAAAGACAGCCTGACACTCCTCTTATCTCTTTCTTTCACTGTTTTCTTTCATTATTTTCACTGTTTCCATGAGAGGAAGTTTGTGGTCAGGGGAAAACATGCATCTCAGTACAGATCTTGAAATACAGACACAAAGAGAAGGGCAACTCATGAAGAGACTGGAAAAAAAACTGTGGTTTAAAGATTAAAAAATATATATATAAAGACCTCATATAAGTTTAGCTTTGTTGAGACACTAATTATAATGCTCTGAGCAAGAAGGGGAGAAAGTGCTGAGATACTTACTCAGGTACAGAAAAGATCCATCCTTGTTTTTTAATTTCAGAATTGAAAAATTTCCTGCTTCATCTTCAAACAAAGACAGGATTGTGCTAACAAAATTATTGTTTGGAAGATTACTTGGCATATAGTCACCTAGAAGTCACTAAAGTCACTAGTTGTGGTTTTTGTTGTGTTTTGTTTTTTTTTTTTTTTTAATTATTTTTTAATTTATTTATATATATATATATGTATATGTATTTTGGTGCTTGAAAAGGCTCAGCAAGATTTTAAGGGTTAAGCTGGTTCCCTTCTCTTGAAGAGGATGTAACTTTATAGGGCTGGTACACTGCATTTTTTTTCCACTGATTTTCCACTATATAGTCAACGAGAACATCATGCGTGCCACTTTAGTCCCAGTCCATGAGTCTGAGCAAAGAAAGCCATCAGCTCCTCTGTGTGAAATACTGAGGTGATCAAAGAAATTCGGACTTTGAAACAACATCCTTGTTACAGCTGGAAAAGTTAATGTTTTTTTAAGAATTGCCATTGATCTATTAAAGAGACTTAATGGGAACATTTAAGAGCAGCGGTAGCCTTGCCATTAGTTGCACAAGCACTGGAAAGGATTATAAACACTACTGATGTGAGTATATAATGGGACAAGAACTGATTGGATCCTCAGCCTACCCCTGTGGGTCTGTAAGAACTGTCTAAACAATTGGTAATCAACGTGTCTGAGGACAAAGCTACAGGAACTGAGATTAGCTAATAGGACAGAGATCACTTTCTAAGAAATAATCTGTCCCTGTCAATAGATGTTTGGGCACTGATACACAGATCATTTAGACTTGCTGCAAGAGGGAGCTTCTCAGTCTGCTATTAAGGAACCAGAGGGAACTCGATGAAAATTTCAGTGTTAAGAGATTGTTGTGAACAAACGATGAAAAATCTCCTGACAGAAAGATAATACAGTTGCGTAACTATAAATTCATTAGGCTGGTTCTTCTTTTTCTGTTTGTAGCACAGACCAGCAAGGGCTGTGTTTCTCCATACCACGGTTTACAGGCAGATGCCAAGAAGTCACAAAGTGTTATGAAACATTAGATCATTTTTAAAGGTGAAAATATTTATAAAAAATAATAATATAAAAAAGGTTTCTGATCTCTTTCTAGGATTAGCTCAATTCTTTCAGAGTGAGGAAGTAAGAAGCACCTGTAACTACTGCACTGGGTGTAGTTAAACTGCCTCTAGTTATTACCAGCCGTGCACCTACTTCACGGAGTTGTGCATTTACACCTGCAGTCAGGAATTACAGCTCTTGGCCATGCAAGCAATGAATTGGCAGTACTCAGCAGCAATTTTCTGGTTATTGCATCTTGCTGACAAGAATGCACCCCAGAGTAGTCCAAGAAAGAGTCTTATTTGAGCAATGCCTTAAATGTCTTTATTGTAAAAATGAAGACAAGTTGGCTTGTATGAGACACCATGTGGAGGCTGCTGTGACGAAAAGATTAAGAGCATGTTTCTGTCTTTCAGGTTGCTCCCCCCCTCCCAGTAGTTATACTGTGGTGGTCCTTCTATGATACAACAAAACCAAGTGCTTGTTTTGTATTTGATAAGTATATGGCATATGTCTTTCTCTGTCTTTTCATGATTCAATTTGTAGAAAATATTAAATGTCACCATGGTATTTATCCATGTGGTTTTTTTTTTTTAATCACATAATCTTGTTACTTTCCTAGATGTAGATTGGTCTTCATCAGGTAAAAGCTGCCTTTTTTTTTAGGAAATTCCTTTGACTACAGTGGAACCAGTAATGATGAACATTACTATTCAGAGTGAGTAAGGGTGTTGCAATCTTTTCCTTAATGTGTATCTTTTCCACAACTTATTTACATATATAAATTTTTATTACTATCTTGGGGAAAAATGAGCAGAGGAACATTTTTTCAATTGTGTGTATTAAATTCTTTATGATATACCTAAAAGGAGAGGGGAAATTTTCTAACATTGTTTCTTAACATGTTTACTACACAGAGAATTTCACTGTGGGTTTTATTTTATTTTATTTATTTTATTTTATTTTATTTTATTTTATTTTATTTTATTTTATTTATTTTATTTTATTTTATTTTATTTTATTTTATTTTATTTTATTTTATTTTATTTTATTTTATTTTATTTTTTATTGAGCAGTTCTTGATTCTAACAAATTTAGTTGATACAGTAGTTATTAAAGACCAAAATTAGTGAAAATGTTAATGTTTTGTAAGCAACTACCCAGGGAAAATGCAATAACCATTACTGTTAAAGCTCCTGCATTGGCAGATAAACTGTACTGTGTCAGTACTTCAGTTCGGTTAAATTGAAATGTAAAGAGTCCAAAAGAAGCTTTGTTAGTTTCACAAAAAAAAACAGCACTTGGGTTCAGTCCCAGCTGCAATGGCACAGTGCAGTACTGTCTATTGCTAGTGTCGGTTTCAATGCCATTGCTCAAAAAGGTTACTGAATATCCCAAACATCATTTGGTCTGCAAAATGAAGCCCTCACTCAAATGAACATGCCTTCTCTTCTCATTATGAAGACAGTACAGTGAGAGCATTTGCTAATTCGTTGTCTTTCTCTTGTGTTTAATTATCACTTTCATACTTTTTTCTTTGGTACTTAACTCTTTTTCTATTTCCCTCTATTTTATACCTGAAACATAATCAGTTTCAATATGATGAAATGAAGTGTTTATAGACATTACCTTCCAATTACACACTACACACACCAACATTTAATTGATAGTTTTCTGTTTTAGTCATTAAACTGAATGGTAATCTGCATGTTATGGCTTTTAGAAAAAGAAGTCTCTGGCTCTGTGCAAGAGAATCAGATTGGTAGAGATTTAATTTGAGTTTTAGAGAGTTAGCTGTAACTGCTAGGATGGTGACTCAAATATGTGGGTGGATTTAGCTGGGTTGGGTCTAACCCACTTGTTTTTCCCAGAGTCTCCCATTCTTATGGCATTGTATTACAAAGAATTCCATTTGTTCCTGAGCAAGTGCAGCTCACAATCAAGTGTGTTGAACACAACAAACATAATTTTCAGTCCAAGTTCACAATTACTTGTACCGAGGCTGTTCTATTTTACCCATATTTTTCCCTTAATAGGTGAGAACATCTAAGGACATGTCATATACTACCTATACCTCCCTGTTATAAATGGCATCATGCCAGCAAAGAACAATTTTGAGTTGCAGTTGGATCTTACTGAATTCAGTAAAGCCTCATTTGTCGTAAAGCTGGGAAATTCAGTTGCATATCAGGCTCAATATATTCTGTCACTGAAAAATTCAAAGGCTTGTCCAGTTGTACAGAATAGGGGAAGATGTGGAAAAGCAAGATCTACAGTGTATAGAGTGGTATAGTAAATTTTTATCATCTTTAATGGACAATTGCATAACTTATAATGTAAAGCAGTGTCAATATTTGAGTTTAGTTCACATAGGAGGAAAATACAACTCTGCAGCAGAATTTTAAGGCTGAATCAGGTGTAGTAATGTAACCCCAAGTAGTTATGAACGATCTTCTTCTACCTATAGATGGCTAATGGTAATGGTAAGCTAGTTTTCTCATGGTTCAGTATGTTCATTCAAGAAAATAATTGTAAATCAGAGTATGTTAATGATTTAAAAAAAACCTTGTTGCTGACTAAACTAGTTTATTTTAAAGGTAAATCTCAACTATGGCTGGGAGTGGTTCCAACCATGTTGTATGGAACATGGTATGAGAGGCTTGGGGCTCAGGCATGACCTAGAGTGTGAACAAGTCCTAGATCATAAGTTTTTAGGAACACAGAGGTTTCAGGCTAGCAGGGCAAGGAGGGATGTGTGTGTCTTTCTGTTGGGATATATTGTAGTGTTACATCCAATAACTTTTTATGTGTGATTTAAAAAAAACAAACAACAAACACACAGTGTTGTTGTCAAAACTGTAAATACTCAAAATTGTGAAGCTGTGAGAAGAGCTCTTATCCTTGCTTCCAGGGAATGGGATTATGCTCTGTGTTTTCTTCTGTATTTATTGAACACTAAGTACACTGGGACACTGATCTTCTGTTGCTGCCTCATATAAGCAATTGTATTTTTTTAAATAAAGACCATAAGTATTTATGTCATTTATATTTTTTTGATGATACAAATTACCAGTTCATATTTACATTCAGACCCTTACATGGCAACATGTATGTGTACTTATATAACTAGAACAAAATATGGGTTTGTATTTTGAACAAAATTTGTCTGTTGTTATGTTTAAACTATGTAATTTTAGATGTTAATTTTGCTTACAGATGATCTGCTAGGACTGTAAGTGGAACAGTTGCTCATTACTTTGTGAGGCAAGGGTGAACAAGTTGATTGAAAAAAGTAATCAAAGAAGGCAACTAAATCAATATGTTTTCTCTGCTTATATGTAGTTTGGACATGTTACTGTCCAAAAGTAAAGGTATAAATTAAGCTGGATTAAACGCTGATTTGTTTGGAAAGGTTCTCTCCCTTTCTCTGCCCCCCAGGTCAAAAAGCATTGATTAAATGTATTGAAACAAAAATCTTGTCATTTCCAGTGTTCTTTAGGGGAGTTCCTATGGAAAGCATCTATGAAATTGTATGATTTATTTTTTTCATAACACTAACTCTATCCCCAGAGTGATACAATTGGGAAATCCCATCTGTGCATATCATCTGCTGCCTGTTAAATTACTTTACTCAAATTGATTTTGGTCATATCTATCAACCTGAGGCTTAATGCAATTCCTGAGGATGTGGTTAACCTTAATATCAGTTACTAGCAAGAGTTTAAATTACCGTTGTTCATGGGGTAGTAGGACAGATTATTTTATAGGAATATTTTAGGTTTCCTCCAGTTACACCTGGTACTGAGATATAGGTCCAAACCCCCAGGTTTGGAAAGGTACAAGTTCAGCTTAGTCACAAAACAGTAACAAGTCTATCTTCTCTGCATTTAGAACAAGACAGAAATCCTTGAAAGGCTTCATGCAATATTAGTATTTCAAGTATTTCAAAATACATTTAATTACTTTAAATTGTGGAATTAAAGGGTGATTTCTACCCATAGAAAAGATATAATTGTTTTTAAGCCTAACTTACTGACTTTATTGAACCGACAATGACAAGAGACAGCTGCTAATGGGCTGATAGATCTCCTTGAATCCTCTGAGGGTGGATCAGCTCCTTCTGGATAACTGAAACCTGAACTTCATGGCAGACCCTTATTTCTGAAATTGGGTGGACCAAAACTTGGGGTTTGATCAACCAGAATGTATTCATTTGTAGATATTAGCTGCTATAAAATCAGAAATTTGGACCCTCTCATGCCACTAATGCTCGGAAGACCTGGCAGTGACACAGCAGTTTATCAGTACCATGTTTCAGGTAGCATTCTACTTTCATTATCTTTTCAGATTGTAAAAAACATGAACAATTAGGGCAAAATAGATATTAGATAGTACAAAGCAATCCCTTTACTTTCTAATGATGTTTTTCTGACTTGTTGAAAAGATCATATGAGAGAATAATTTTTTTACTTTTAAAATGTGTACTAAAAAAAAAAATGTAACCCAGCAGAATTTTAAGACATAGTACCAAATTATGAACAGTCAGTAATGGTGACACCAAGTTGTAAAAGGCAAAACAGCTAAGCACAGAGTGAAGGAACAAAGTTATTTAAATAGATCAAAAATAAAAAAGAAAAATCATTTTGTGTATTTCATCTGTCTAAAGGATGACTGAAAGAATGATTTAAGGAAGATAATCTTGAAGATATGTATAAAATATTGATTATTATTTTTATGTTGAGAGAAATAAAATATGAAAAATTAATTAATTCAAATTGACTGGACTTCTCTTCCAAATAACTCCTAATGTGTATTAAATATAATACACTGAAAAAGATGCTATGGTGGAATTTATGTAAAAAACTGCACACAGTTGGGTAAAAAAAGGTAAACATCTACATCAAACTACATACTGCTCTGGAAGGAAGTTAAACAGTGCTGAGGTTCACCCAGAGGGATGCCAGAGATGTAATCTAACACGCACTAAGAGGTGTCCCTCTGCAGAGGCCTTTGAAAGAAAATGTGTTTCCTTCCATTCTCTCAAGATTATACAATATTTAGAAACAGTCAGAAGTTCCATCTTTAGTACTTCCAGTTGGTCCCTGATGTGCGTTACTTATGTATTATTTAAGACTTGCAACGCTAGTATAGCGAAACTCTAGAACAAATTTTCAGGATAAAAAGTAGCTAACATAGGCTTGAGTATGAATGTAAGCAGAACTATACAAAAGATTCAGTCTGAAACTGAAAATACTCAGTCTTTTACTTTTTGACAGCTAAATGTATTAAGACTGTGGAACAGTCTTTCAAGGGAGGCAGTGAAAACTCAAATACTTGGTATTTTTAAAAGTAGGTTTGGCAAATATGCAGTAGATGTATAGTAGCAAACAATACTGCTTTGGCAAGCAGACAGACTTTATAACTGTCACACAAAATGCCACCTCGTAAGCTTGAGGAGTTCAGTTTCTGTTAACACTGGCCCCAACATCTACCTTTTGTTCAACTGAGAGCAAATAATGCCAGTCTGAGGGATGAGTTTTGCAGTTTTTAAATAGAATGGATAGAACTGACCGAATCAAATGGGGCAAAGAACTTTTTTACCCATGTGAAAAAAAGCATGTAGACTGGTAACATTTCGTTTCTTTCACTCCCACTGGGTCATAGAAGACTCTTTTTCGTTTGTTCTCCTAGATCAACAACCTTGAGGTTTCCTTCTGTTCTCCTGAGTTTGTGATGCTTTGAGAATGCATTTATGAAACATTTCTGAAACATCCATTTCCAAGAATGACCTTTGGCATTTCCACAGTCAGGACTTTGGAGTACTTGACTATAGAGGTGACTTGAGGCTGTCACTGTTTCTCTACAGTGAGGCTTATGTCTCTGTCAATGAGAGCAGAGCCATTGGTTTCTTTTGCCTGACACCAAGACCCAGTTTTTCACATACTCCCATAGAAATGTATCAACAGTTTCCCTGTGGTGAGTTCAACTGGCAGGTCTCATCAGCTAACCAAGGTTTCTGCAGTTGTTTGACACACTTTTTTTTTTTTTTAATTGTGGTTTCTCAGCTGGCTCCCCATTTGTAACATAACCCATACCTCAGTTGCATCCTCAACCTTTTTACACTGTTTTTGTCTTAGCCACTCCTAGGTGTCCTCTCCTACACTTCAGATAGGATTGAAGCTTACTTACAGAAATTTGAGCTGGTAACACAACATGCATAATTTCACAGAAGTCCTAAGCAGTACCTGTTTTTTCTCTGCAAACTTGTCATAGTCCCTAATCCTAAAATATCTGACTCATAGGCTTTGTCTCTGATAAGGAGGACATAGCTGCCACTGTCTTACTCAATGCCTTCAGCTGAAACTCTTACAGCATCAACAGTAATTAAAAACTTTAGCGTCCTGTCCAGACATTGGTGTATTACAGGCAGCCTTAGGAGTCCTGTTGTAGTCACCAAACCAAGCAGTCAGTTGTACTGAGAAAAGACAATGCTTGTAAGTAGAGGTAATAACTTTTTCCAGAATACCCTGTATAGTTCAAAAAGGAACATACAAGCCCTTAAGTCTAGTGTAGAAGCAACAGACTTCAAAGCTAAATATGAGTTGTCAGTGCCTGCTCAGTTTAATTTGTGTTGATTTGTCTTTACATTTTTGCCAAATTGCTGGCTAGTAGTAGGAGAAAAAGTAAACAGAAATAATAATTTAAAAATTCCCTTTTTAAAAGCTCATTTAGTTCATCTTTTATATGATTCCTTCTTCTACTTGTCTCTGCTATCAGCTGCATTTACTCCTGCTTTGCACCAGCTTTAGCATTTTATGTGATTGCAGCAGATTCAGTTCTTTAACCTGGCCAACCCCTGTGCTGCAGTCCCTGTTATTTTTCATTTTCTGCAAAGTTAGGGTTTTTTTTTACCATTTTAATTAGGTGAATCAGTTTATCTTGTGATCAGATTAGCACCAGCATTTGTTCTAAGTAAGCTGTATGAGTGTGGGGTAGCGCAGATGGAAGCTAAAAGCAAAAGTTTCTCCTTTGAGAAAGAGAAAGCTGTTCAGTTCAGGTCATGCTGCAAAACCATAACCTGAAATATAGTTGAATGTTTCTGAAGCCCATGGATATAGCTTTTGCTATATATTCAGGATAAATGTGAGAGCTAAATACACTGGTTGGTGAAACAGGTATCTGAAAAAACAGGAACTAGTATTCAAAATACAGACCAGCTGCCAGAGGTGGAAGTAAATTCTGCTCTTGGAAGGGTTTTCCTTAAGACAGTATTTCAAATGGGGCACTATGCCAATATTTGCTGGAGCTATATGTATGACAAACTAGAAAAGTTACTTACCCATGGAAGACACCAAGGAAGATCTAGACACTGACACATAAGCCCTTACCTTGTGACCCTCTGCCTATGTATGAGAGACTATAGTACTAGCAAAAGTGAGATTTGGGACTCTAAGCAATGGTGGTTGATATAATTTCTTGATATTGAGAGAAAAATAAAGGTATTATTTAGACAATTTAGAAATAAAGAATGTTGTATCACAACAAATATTATCTTTACCTAATACAAAACAAAAAACCCCAAACTTATAAAACCTTAGATTTTGCTAATTGCTCTTTTTAAAAAAAGGATAAATTTTCATTATGGATAAAGATGTGGACTCAAATCCTGGTAACACATGCTTGTTTCCTTAAACATCTTCTTTAAAAAGACAAAATGAAAATGCTTTGGTATTTCAGAACTTATCTGATCCCTCTCATCAGCTGATCCCTCTCATCTTAAGAAATTTCATATGGAGGAAAGCACATAAAAACTCCACATTTTTTGTTTGTTTGTTTGTTTGTTTCTCTGTCTCTTCTAACTGAGTGATTAAGCAATTCCTCCAGGTATGTGTGTCCTGATCAGCTGCTGTTGTTGGATGAATACAGCTCTATAGACTTAATGACAAAAGCAAATCGTATTAAAATATTCCAGTCAGCTCTTCGATCTTGAGTTGTTTTTTGCTTGAAGTGGTAAAATAAAATGTTTTTGAAACAGAGAAATGTCCTTATTTTCAAAATCATAGCTTCTCTTTAGAATTTCAGGGCTTCTTTGTGTTTCTGTTGTTTCCTTGTGTCTCATGGTCATTTATCTTATAGAAGCAGCTCTATTTGTGGGAAAAAAAAAATAGCCAGAGACAAACTAAAGATTTTAAATGTTCTTTCAATGCTTTTACCTCCCTTTTCTATCCTCTGGAAAACAAACTAAAAATACTCCTTTCAAATCCCACTTTTACCTTCCACTACTCATCCTTATCCTGTCTTTCAGTTTTCTTTGAGAATTATATTTTTCTTTTTATTTTTCAGTGAGGAAAAAGGGAAGGAATAAGTAAATGGTTTGATCTTATTCACTAATTTAATTTTTATTAAACTTGTAGTTTCCTAATGGAAAAGCAAAAGTGAACATGAAAGGAAAAAAATCCACTTAAATACATTATTGTTTCAAAAACAGAAAAATTCAAAATAATAATATTTTGAAAATTAATTTTGCACAATTGCTATTTAGCCATATAATTTTGTAACATAAAAATAATCTTTTCCAATTCTCATCTTAGATTTTTCCTGTGATTAGTGTAAGCATGATAATTCAGGATGTCCTATTATCGCATATGTATAGCACCCAGCACAGTGGAAACTGGATGATTCTCAAAACCTTACATATGCTAGAAGCAAACAGTCAGTAAGTGAAAAAGGAAACACAATCTTTAATTATTTTGTAGTGGACATAAATAGGTAGAAATAATAATGTAGAAGCTACCTACTGAAAATATATATAACTACTTAAGAAAAAAGTTCTGTAATACTTTAAATAAATCATAGTTATGGAAATGTCTGTTTTTACATAAAGAAATTCTGAGGAGTTAGTATTTCGAGTCACTACATATTCATCAGAATTTTGCACTTGCTTTGAAAGAAATGCCAAGAATTTGGATTTATGATGCTAATTAAAGAGAACTAAAGAAACACATGGAACTGTGGTATGTGTTTGTTTGTTTGTTTTTTAAATCAGATGAACATTGACAGAATACTAATATGCAATTGTTCCTGAGAAATGAACGAGCTGAATTTTCTTTTCATCAAAACATCTTGTGAGGTGAGCAATAGTTCTTAATGTAGTAAAACACACACAAAAAACGTTTGCATCAAATTTATTTCCATATTATTGTAGTTTAGGCTTAGTCAGAAATACTGGTAAGTGCTCCAGGGTGATACTAAAATTCTGGTACATTCTGTTGCCACTCAAACCCGTGCTGCTCTGCCCCCTGCCCCGTTCTGTTCCATCAACAAAGAGCTTGTTTTTTCTCCCCAAAGCAGCTTCCTGCTTTTCATGAAAGCACTTCTTTCAGCTAGCACCTTAATATTCCTTTTTCTGAAATAATTTGTATAGAGTGTGGAGTTCCTTTGAAGAGCAGAGAGAAGCCAGACAGAGAGCAGGACTGGGAGAAGAGCAGAGGTAGCTGCCATCTGCCACTTTAGCTAAACTGAAGCAAATTGAAAAGGCTCTTCAGCACAAGTTCTTCTTTCTATTTATTTGCTTAAGCCCATCTTATGGACTAAGGAACAAAACCTCTTCAGTTAAAAATGTACTTTTTTCTCTGACATTGCATTTTGGTTTTATTGATTGAACAGGCATATTTTAGGAGAACAATGTCCTGCGTATGATACAAAATTTATTTGGGACTGTGAGCAAAAGATGTGATCCAAAGCCCATCAACACAGTTAAAAGAACATAAAAGTTTGCTAAATTATATACAAACAAATCCAAAACCTGCATATGTTCAATTGGAACATTACAATGAGCAGGAAAAGTGGTCCTGTAAAAGAAGAGAATGTACTATTAGGGTTAACACAATGAGAGAACATAGAGAAACTCCGCAAATTCTTGCATTAAGCTATGCGAGTAGTCCTATTGTACTTATTATCCACAGAGCAAGTAAGAACACAGGACATATTTATGTCTTTGCAAGAACACAATGTGTTTGGGACTTCGATCAGTCACTATCTGTAGTCATTGTGTGAGTCTTTTGTCTCCGTGAGTCACAAAGACTAAAATCACTGAAGGCAATGCTCAGGCTTATTCCGTATGGTTCCAGTGTAATTTTTACATCATTATCCTTTCAAAATCTGTACTTCAGACCTGAAGAAAATTAACCTAAAGGCAAATCTTGGCCAAATGTATTGGTTCAGAATAATAAAATAATGAGATTCAAAAAAGTAATAATTATTTCCAGGAGAGTGCCTAAAAAGCATACTGTTTGTGGTATATGTACAACCAATTTAGAATGCATATCAATACCTAGATAAACTTGTGCATGTAACAAATAACTAGCAGTAGCTGTGACAGTTACAAAGGTGAAGAGGAAAGTTATAAAGTTGGAAGTCCATTTCTTAGTTGCTGAAATTTAACTATTTAGCTGTTAAAATAATGGGACATATAGTCTTTTATGTAATATTTAACTCTGTGCACATTTCCTTTCTGAAGCTTTCTCTTATTTTGCAGGAGATTATATCTATAGAAATGGAATAAGTCCTAGAACTATATTCTCAGTACGAAAGTCAAGCATTAATCAGAATATGAAATGAAGAAAAATAGTGCGAAACGAAACTATGTAAACTATGGACATGTGTTGTAGTGTGACCTCAGAACTATGGAACCTCTGGAAATCCCATGAGTCATGAGAAAAATCTTAATTTGGAAAAATAATTGAACTCACTACATATTGACACATTGATTTCAAGATATTCCAGATGATAAGTCTCTAGGTGTCTTGAGAAGGCTAAGAAATAAGTAAATTATGACTGAATTTCTTTTTTTCAGAATACTTCTTAGTCTGTCTACTTCTTTGGTAATATATAGTTTTAATATTTTCAAGACACTGTCACCAAGAAGAAGTGTGATATATATCTTCAATGTTCTGATTTTTTCCTTCTTTTTCTTGTTTTGTTTCCCAGTGCAATTGCTTCATTTTGGAACCAAGAAGATTTGTTTCTCTCACAAACATTGTCTTTGCTTCCAATTTAAATATATTTGTACCATGCTATTTTTGAGAGAGAGCAATAAATGTAAAAACTGAAGACAGAGTATGTCCAGTCAGTATCTGTGGGATGAATTAAGTTTCAGAAAGATTTGTTTGAGCTGAGGGAAAAAAATGACTATTTTTAAAGCAGTCATTTGTAAGACCCTACATATGCACACAGTGAAGGAAATCCGTATTTTGAAAATCCTACAATCTGAATAAAGAAAAGCTCTAGAAATTTAGAAAGGTTTAGATAGTGTGACTGAATCTATATTCACTGAGTGGGAAAACCACAATTACATTTGTTAAGAGATTTTGTACTCATAGATAGCTGTAGAAAATTGAGGGGAAAAGGGAGGAAAAATGAAACAAAACAAAGTAATTAATAGGCATAATTTATATTAGATTATGCATTTGAAGAATGTGAGAGTGTACATCAAATAGATGTTTTTAATTTTATATCAGAATTCATGAATAAGTTCCTCTAATAATAGGAACAGTATCCTAGATCTTACTAGGACAAGCTGTGCAGATAAAGTGTTTGTATTTGATTGATACAATGTTATCCAAAAGAGAATTCAAGCTGATTTTACAGACTACTGAAGTCGAGCCACTCAACATCAGTTGTGGAGAATTTAAAGGAAAAGTCTGTGATAAAATGAAGTTAAGAGTCCAACAGTTTGGTTTTTTTTTTTTGTTTTTTTTTTTTTTTTTGTAAAAGATATAGGTAACAATAATCTGATAGAAGTCTGGATAGCTGTTGTGGACTCAATATGACTTGAAATACATGGAGAAACATAAGTTGGTCACAGCACATTGACATTGACAAACAGCAGGGAAATTAGATTTTTTATTTTTTAAAGTGAAATCATTGAAGCGAAAATTAGTTAAAACTTTTCAACCAAAAGAGAGATGAATTTGCAAAAGGCTCTCAATTTTGATCTAACTAATTTTCTCATGGTTGATGTAGGTTTTGTAATTCACTTTCAAAAGCAACAGATATAAGCCATAGCTCAACGCTTTAAGAAATTTTAGCATGCTAACTAGGATTTTCAAAGTATTCTGTGAGCATGAGATCCAGAAGGAAGTGGGTGGGTGGCAGAGGTCAGAGATTCCCTCCTGCAAGAGATAGAGGCCAGCCAGACATCCTTTCGTGGTAATCTTGTTGCTTTGCAACATCCGGGATGTTTTTACTAGATGGCAATTGATAGGTTATGGAGACTGGAAAAGGTGTCTGATGAATGGAAGATGTAACTGTTGTATTCATCTTCTAAAAGTGGAAGAAGGTTGATATCTGGTGAACCAAAGGGCAGTGCTTTGACAGAAGGACATTCCCTCCTTTAGTCTCTGGGAAAATCGTGGAGCTCTGGAAGTCCTGGGTGTCTAAACATCTGTGAGCAGTGTGCCCTGACAGCAGCAAAATCTAACAGCATACCGGAGTGACTGTAGCTGGGAAACTGAATATTCCATTTTGTATTCCATTTTTCAGGCCACATACAGACAACTGCACACATTTCCTCATATGGAGGAAGAAAGGCATCGTCAAACTTGGACAAACCTAGAGGATGGCCACCAGGATGGTTGGGAGTGTTTTACTTGCCCTGTGAGCAGGGCAGAGGCTTCATGTCAGAATATGATTGAAGTACAAACGTCTGTAATAATTAACTACTATTTAAGTAGTACGCCAAAAGTTTTTTAACTAGTACAAAGTGATGAAACTTCTCTGTCCTTTAAAATGGTTATAAAAAAAATATTTAGTCAATATATAGCTCATACCAAAATCTATCAAAGTGGTTATGGGATTGTTGGCCCCCTTGAGTCAAGCAGATTCAGGATGTCTGTCAGAGAACAAAGGTAGTCCACCTGGACTGGATTACAGTATGGATGAGGGATCATACAAACCAAATGCTAAATAGAACAAAAAGAAAACCCTTTAATTTAGGTGAAGATTGGCTGTTTAGCATTGCATCAATGATTAAATTGAGCTGTTTAGAGTATAGGAACCAACTGACTGCTTGCTAGTGCTCAAACAAAGCTTTATTTTGTAATAACATCAATATTAGACCTAGGAATGCCTTTCCCTGATGTAAAAAGCCCCTTTTAATTCCAACATAAACGGGATGGGAGGTTTGGAAGAACTTATACACATGATTTTTATATGAATTACTGCAATTTGCATTTGTTTTCAAGAAGAAATTAAGAGATGAATTGTACTTTTCACACGTTGGTCCAGAACACATTTTAACAGTTAAAATCAATTGCCTATGTCGAGCATTTCAGCCTGAAAGGTTAAAATGGCAAAAACCAGAAAGGCTTTTCTTTTCTTTGCCTTCAGCAATTTCTAGTTAAACTCCAAAGAGTTATAGGTTATTGCACATGATGTTGTTGCTTTGCATGTAATTAAGAAGATATTTATGGATTGTGATATAACAATTCCGTGTGGGGCCAACACACATCCTGAAAGTGTCATAGGTAGTTCCTCTTAATGACTTATTATGGCTACTAACAGTATACCACATTGGCTCGTGGTTTGCATTGAACACCAACCGCCATCTGCTCTGATGCTTTATCTGCTAACATCATTGCCTCCAGATATGCTAACACGTTTAGTTGAGAGTGGCAAGGCATTTCCTGTTTATGATGTTCCAGGTCAAGGGAACTTATGAAATGATTAGAATAAGTAGCAGGCAGTTAGGTGGAACTGAATTCTCACTGGACTGTGACATGTAATGAGACTAAAGAAAGCAAAAGTACCAAAGATTGGGAAAATATTTTAATTTCTCTTTCACAAGTTGCAGATTTCTTGGTTTTGGCTGGAAAATGAAATGTCACAATAAAATGAGCATTTCACAGTTGCGGCATCTCTGATTTAACTGAACAAATAAGCTTTTTCTACAAGTGTAAGCAGACTGTAAGGTTTACACAAGACTTTCACATTTGGTTCCATGATTTTATCTAATGACTCTTAAACGGTGGTAGATCTACTTGTTCTTCATTTATTAATGATTAGTTAATATGAAAGCAATGAAACCAGTTCACTGTGAACCAAAAGATATCACTGACCAAGCCAGAGACACCAGAGTAAGCTTTGTCTATCCTCAGGACAAAACCAAAAGTTCTGGGAACACGAACCAGAGAAACCTGACTTTGTTTTCTCCTGTTTTGCTTTGGGCTCAAGCTGTCCATATGTGACAAGAAACTGTACTACAGTGATTTGTGTGATTAGGATTTACTATCCTAAGTTATGCTTGGATTTTAGTAGGCATTAGGGATGTCCCCTGATTAATGAGATAGGAAGCATGAAGACATGCTGAAGGTTCTCTCCACAGTGACATAATCTGATAGGAAGCATGAAGACATGCTGAAGGTTCTCTCCACAGTGACATAATCTGATAGATTTTGGTTTGTATGAATGCAATGGAGTCACTGTCACAGATGAAGTCCAGATTGTTTCCTGTGAGAACTCCCAGAAGGAAATAGTGCTGAATGCTTTGTAAAAACATATGCAATAAATCTGGAAGTTACAGAAGGTCTTAGTTCAATGTATGGTACCATGTATGCAGCACACAGGTGCTTTTCTTCATGGCTGGTAAATCCAGTTTCAGAAGCACTATACTTCCAGCACATGTGCAGGCAACCTGTGCACTACACAAAAAACCCTAAACAACCCAAACATTTCCTGGGACCATCAGTGTCTAACTCTGCAACCTGCACAGTAAGAGTATTCCTTTGAGGATCTTACAGCAGAAACACCAATTTAGTAGGAACATTTGGGTCTACCATATATTGGTGGAGCTGTGGTTTTATCTGAAATCTTGGTGAAGTATGAGAAATCCTCAAAAATATTCCTGAACAAAATTATAGGGAAAAATCTGTGGTAATTTACATTCAGAAATCTGCATTCTTAATTGATTCTGGAGTTCTACTATGCCTGTCTTTCTATATTTGAGGTAGAATAGCTTTTTCAGGTGTTTTTTTTCTAGCCTCTGTTAGTAATCCAGCTGGCAATTTCTTTTGTATGCATGAGCCTGTGATTCTTCTGTATTAAAGAAATACATCTCATTTCTCTCATTTTTCTAAATCTTACTATTTTGGTGTTAAGTGGGAGAAACATCCATGTGAAGAGTAAGTCTTGAGCCCATAAAGAAGAGAAAAACTAATGTTTTGTGTGCTGAGGATGAAGAAAAGTGTGTGGAAATGTAATGCTTGCATAGTTTGCTGTGGTAAACCACCTTTTAGTAATTTTTTCATTTTCCTTTTAAGTTAATTGAGGGGTGGTGGAGAGAAATTGCAATAGAAAATGATATTGTAGGCTGTTTACATTATAAACCTAAAATAAAATTAAATGGAGAATGCAAATTAAGGTTTCCATAGCAATAGTAGCTTACTAGCATTGTGGATCTGAAGTGTTTGCAACTGTCAACTGAACTACTGTGTACTTTGATGAATAGTTCCTGCATCTGATGAGTTAATGGCTCTGTGGATACCTTTAGCTGTTTACTGACTCTAATGGAACAAATCAGCTCATTTCCAATTTGGTATTGTTTTCCATCAGTTTTTCACAGCTGAAAAATTCCTATTCAGTAAAGAATTAGAGCTTCAGCTTTTTTACTACAGTTAGTCTTAGTTTCTGACATGTTTACTCGCCAGTGAGATATGGGTATACTCCGCTTTCTGTCCTTGGAGACCTTTATCTCTCTCTTCCCCACCCCCATGCCTAGTTATTATAATTAGAAATAGTTGAAAAAACAATATTTGGTTGTTCTCCATTGTTCTTAAGAAATTAGAGCTAAGTACAATTAATTGGTCTTGTTAAGCATATCCTCTTTATTGGTAGCACAATGATCTTTAGATTTTTTTTGAACTTTATCTATCTATACTTAGAGATATATTTATGTATTTATAAACGGTTTGATCCTTTTAATACTGAAGATGTTAACAACCTTAGCCTTAGTTAGCTGCTTACCTAACTAGCTTAGTTAACTTCTCCAACTAAACTAAGGAAATGCATAAGAAGACTGTTGCTTTAATTTCATAACTGAACCCTCAAAACCAAGTAATTTTATAATCTGGAAACTTTAAAGGATGTGGTGAGAGGCATGTCAATCACAACCAGAAGACCACTGTTACCACCGGATCTGATTACTGCAGGCCGTTTTCTCCAGGAGGACAGGGGGTTTCAGTTCAGCTATATTACATGCAAGTCACATCTCATTGACTCATAAGGAAACCTTTTACAACCTCTAGATAGATATTTAGGCATTGAATAAAACTTCAATACAGTAGTTGAGATGAAAATGAGAAATTAGTCTTTTTAACTTGCAGCTGAGCTTATTTTTTGATTTTTATTGCTGAAGGGACTGAGGGCATAGACAATGACCTGGACATACAGAAGGGATTTTCTAGAGACATTCTGAAAGAAGCTGCATGGATACTAAAGAATCAAGCTTTTCTTTTTCTGTTTTATGAAGATTTTAACTAACTACTGTAATGTTCCAAACCACTGCTGCTGTATGTATAGCTTTGACTCATTAATTTCATTTACTGTACTAGAATCCATTATTCTCAAATAAAATTTAAAACACAGAAGTAGCCCTAAATATCCTGTACTGCGTGAGATGTGAAGATATTCATTCTCCTATTTTATAGACTGCAAAATGAAATTCTTTGTATACACACATAATGATGTATGCAAAGATATGGGAAATGATTGACAAGGCAAGAAACACATCAGGATAGTCTTAACCACAATTTTATCCATAGGCCAATTCCAATTTCCAGATAATTTAAGAGAAGAATTTAAATTTTCATCACTGAGAACTGGATTAAATGATCATATGTTTGCTCACTAAAATTACCTATACTGATGTAACAACCTTTAGTGACTTGAATGCTATGCTCATTAGACATTCTTTGCTGACTGCTAGACATTCTGTTAAATAAATATTTATATTTTTTTAATCTGACAGTCTTTGTCCCATTTTCTGTGAACTTCCTTGTCCTTCAACAACAGTGCCAGGTTGTGAAGGAGCGGAAAAGTATATTTTAAAAACAATAAGAAGTAAATATAAATGGAATGTAGTACTGAAAAATTGGATAGTGTAATGAGGACTTTTAGACAGGAACAGTCAAAAGAGACATGCACTTCAGAGGAACTCTGTCAGGAAAAGTATATTTGAAAAGCAGGTTGATAGCTTAATGTGAAGGGTTTCATTGACTTTCAGGATAAGCTATTAACCCTGTTAATATTTCATTAGGAAACTCTTACAATAACAACTATGTCCATAGCAGGCTGAACTTCTAAGAGCATATTTATCTGCATTATATCAGTGTGAGCTTACACATTGGCTCCAGCCCCAAGGTTGCTCTGGTTTAACAGGGAAATGCAGCATGTGAAAACATGTATATATGTCCATATAGGCACAGCTTTTGGTAGACTGGCATCTAAACTGATTGATGCTCATATGGGCTTCTCCCTAACACCGCCGACTAATTCTACATAACACAAGCACAAATCTGGGGACCATGCCCCAATATTTGGTAATTACTAGACCTTGGAAACAGAATGAATTGTAAGACTGACTTTTTTGGCTTAAGTGATCTTTAAGAAAAGAAAAGACAAAACAAAAAAGACAAACACAGGTAAAGGCACGGTTCAAAGAACAGGCAGACAACTAATTATTTTAAGTTCTCAGAACTGAATGACAGCACTTGTTTGAAGGATAAAAGTTGTGCTCATCTTCTGTCATATTTTTCTGGTATGACAGATAGTATAAAAACATCACTGGTGGTCTTAGAAATAAAGGTTTTTATCTCAGTCCTTGCCAGACAACTTATTTTAGCGGAAGATTGCTATGAATTTGTCTTCTAGTAAGGAAATGCTCTTGTCACTTGATATAGCAAAGGCATTTTGGCTGTTTCCATCACTGATAAGATAGAGTACTTACCTTTAAAGAATTTCTGAAGCCCAGGGTGTCACAGGTAGTATTACCTTTAGGTAGGTTATGAAAGTGTGTTGCATTGCAGTTTGCTTGCTGAGAATGGAAAATCAGTACGGCATCACATACAAGATACACATCACAGCAAGACTCAAAGGGATAAAAACAACTTACTGATTACCATCTCTTTCTTCATTACTTGCTTTTTTTTTTTTTTTTCTTTTACTACCACATTGCTGCTTCTAGACACAGAGAAATTCTAATCCATGTCTTCTAATCCATTTTCCGCAGTTGTCAGCTGTAGAGCAATAGAACAAGAGCTACTAAGGTCTAAAATGAGGTCATGAAAGTGCCTGGCTTTCACGGATGTGCTGAAGAGGAGAGCTGAGCATGGACTAGGTAAACTGAAAAAAAGTATGTGATCTTAAGATGAATACAACAAAAAGTAAATATGTCTCATGCTCCCTCATTCCTAACTTAAGTATTCTCACCAGAGGAGTTTAGATCCATTTTTAACTGATTTTTAAAACCTGAATTCCTTTTTTTTTTTCTTTCTTTCCCACTTCAGGGGTTTTATTATTTAGATGGGAGATTTTTTTGGAAGGTGGTTTATATTTGACCTAAAGAAGATCTTCTGAAAACTCAAATGTTTTTGGACTTGTTGATGTTAAATCAAAACCAATACCAAAATGGAGGACTATATTTAGAACATTGGCAAAGAAACAGTTTAATTCTGTAACCAAGATTGAGCAGTGATAAGACAGTAAAAAAAATCAAATAAACCCTGAAAAGCAAGTAAAACTATATTGAAGTCAAGTGTGCAAGTAATAGTTTTGAGGGTCCAGTTAATTTATTTATTTATTTATTTATTTATTTATTTATTTATTTAATTTCATTTTTAGACCAATAGCAGTAAATCCCCCTTTTCCCTTGTGGGTCCATGTCCCATTCCACTCCAATCTACAACTCAGAACACTGTCCCACGCAGACACATTGTTGAGGGTTTAGATTGCGGGGTGACAATAAAACCCTGGCAGATGTATTGTTAACCTCCTCTCCCACCCCACTTCCTCCTTTTTCCCCCTCCCTCTCCCCCCTTCCCACTAGGGACAGGCGATCGGGAGGAAAAGAAGGACAGAGAGAAGAGAGCTGGAAAAATTAACGATGTTTTACTAATGCTACTAATAAGAATAGAGAAAATAATACAAAATATATACAAAACCAATCTTGAAAGTCTCAGCAACTGCAGAGCCGGCACCCGAAGTCCTGGACTGGACTCTGCAGCCAACCGGAGCTGGATTCAGTCTCTCACTAGGCCTCAGTTCACAGGGACGACTAGCAAGGTCCTCTTCTAATGTTGGCCATAAGGAAAAAGGGAAAAAGGGCCGAGATCCTCGTGATCTCCCACTTTTATATGAAGTATTCACGTGAATGGAATGTTATACACAGTTGGTCAGTGTCGTGAGACGACGTGGAGAATGCAAAATTGCCGGCAGGACCTCTTTGAGCACGACGGGCGGGCCGGCGAGAGTAATGAGTCTAATTCAATATGAATTTAACATCAATACCCTTTAATGAACTCTTAACAACACTGAATATCAATGTCCGCGAAACCACGTTTTTCCAGCCCTTATATACTCTATACCCAAAAGGCCATGCGGCAAGCACGGGCTACGATTGGTTACACTTGCAGTCATTCTTCCCCCCCCACGATGGTGATTAGCCACAGGGCACCGTCCACATGCGCAGCGACGACGGCACCCTCCTGCAGCCTGGGTCGAGGGCAGACCAGCTTCTGTTTACTTCCGTGCGGTCCTAGTGCACCTCAGTCACCCCAAGCCCTGGCTTGTTCACAGCATACGGCCCAAAAACTCTCCACAGGTCAATTTCTTGGTCACCTGTTTCTCGTTGCCCCTCTCGTGAGATGTCCATCCATGCTTATCAATAAGTTTGTATTCCATTGCTATGTTTACCAAAACATGTGTCTGGTTCTCCAGGAAAATGCAGTTAATATGAAGGCTTTAGCTGACAGGCAAATTCACTAAAAGAGAAACTTGTTTTTAACAAAACCAGGACTCACATCCTTCCTCAGGAGGCACAGAAGTTTACATGGCATCATAAAGACAGCTCCAGCATAGCTGAGCTAAGAGAAACATTCTGAAGTCAGCAGATATGCCCAGAGTCAGAGGCCAGTGCCTTCTGTGTAGATACAAGGACTTAAGAGGTAGGATGGAGATAAAACCATCACATGAAAAAAATCTGGGGAAAACAGGGAGCAATAATCCAGATGCCTCCAAGTTACTGTCCATTCTAGGCACATATACACACCACCATATCAAATGACTAATTCTAAATAAAAGACAAAGACATTAAGTAAGAGTAAGCAATATAACCAACTCCTTGTGACTTTTCTTCTTTCCATCTATATTTGACAAAAGTAATAAAGGATACAAAGGAAAGACTTTTTTTTTTTCCCCCAAGGAAAATACTTCTTTGTCATTTCTAGTAAATCTCCTTTCCTTTTAATGTAGAATGAAACAAAAATTAGATCAACTTTTTTTTAATGTATGGTGCCTGAATTTCATACAGATGTGTTACGTACATGTTGTAAAATAAATAACAGATTTTAAATACATGGCTTCAGACAGATATTGTGGAGACATCGAAGATGGAAATAACGGTGTTAAAAGATGTTGCTGCTTCGTCTCATGCATAGAATATCTTGTTAGTCCCTGTTTTATTCAAGTTAAGCATAGTTAAGTGTTTTTTTTATTGGTGACTGAAATGTTAGAACACTTGTGCCCAGACATAGGTCAGAATCCCAAATTGTAGACAAAAACTGGCCTACATAGCTGAAGAGATTTTCTTTTGCATACATGGAGATGATAACTGCAATATTTAAATTAAAATGAACAAAAAAATGCATGTGTTCACACATCCATATCCATGTGTAAGCAGGTATGAAGTCAGGGCATATTTACATGAGTCTGAAAACTCAATAGTGAGGGAAGCAGCATGACTGTTGCTCCAGGAGGAATCTGGTAGAGAGACAGAGACAACTGCTTTTAGTCACCGAACTGACTGCAAAAACAGACTTGGATTTTTGAATAAAGAGATGGGTTCTTATTGTTTATTCTCTTTGAAGAAATGAGACTCTGTAATCTTCCTTTGCAAAGAAGCAGAGTTGTATAAAAGAGACACCTGAAATAAGATTTTTTTTTTTTTTTGGAACAATCTGGTAAGGCAATTAATATTGATTTATTTCCAGGAGCAACAACAGCTCATCTGAGAAGGTGTCTTTGTAAATAGCTTTGCATATCTTGAGATTATCCACTTACATTTGGGTTAAGATGCAAAGGAGCACTTTTCAGGAATATGACTTGAAAATAATTTATATTGAACAATACATGCTTAATCATCATACTTTGAATCAAAGCACGTTCTTGCATGTTATTATGGAATACACAGTTCCTTTGAAAAAACAACCTTTTGTCTCTGTACCACTTTCTTTTCCATTCTTATACAGATCCCGTATCGCGCTTCTTCAAGGAGATGTGCATTGTTCTTTGGGGGGAAATAAACCTACCAGCCCAGCTTGTGTGATGGTCGTATAAAGCTTTATGTAGGAGGATGCCACACAATAAAAGACTACCATCTCTGCTGAGCCATGAGAAGGACGTTAATCACAGTCTTGGAGGGGGGATCTGAACTCTACCTGCCCTCAGAAAAAAGGAAGATCAGAGATAAAATTCTGTACTAGAAGGAGGCATATGTAGACATATGTAACTGATGTATATTCCCATAAAGTTTTGGAAAAAGTGTGGTTTCTTGAAGACATGACTATTTGTAGGCAACGTAGTAGTTAGTCTCCTCTGCTGGTATAACACAAACCTGTTCTCCATGGGATAAAATAAAAAGATCAAGTAAAACCTTGGCATATTCTCCTGTTAACGACACAGCATTTTCATGTGCTTCTAGTCATGTGGCTGGACTGAAGAAAGCGTTGCACAAGGTGACAGATTTTTGAAGATTTTTGGGTGACACCCTGTATTATTAGAGGGAGATTCCCCTTGTGGACAGAGCTCCTTGGGTCACACTGGCTGAGGCTGGTAGAACAGTTTGTCTGCTCTTTAACAAACTGAGTCAGGCTCCCATCTCACTGATAATGTTATAAATTTATGCTGTCAGTGGAGCTACACAATTTTAAAATAGGCAACAGGCAACATCCATAAATCTTAGTACTTTCCTCAGCTGAGGAATGTGCTATTTCTCATAGCAATTTTGCTTTTTTGATATAATTTATATATTCAGTGCAAATTAAAACGTTTCACATCACAGAAAAAAAATGAGAGAAGACATCGGAAGCACAGAATCACATAGAGCAGACAAACTGAGATTCCTTTTACACATTTTTAGTGCTTCTCTGTTTAAATCGTGTTTGCTATTAGCTACCACAGTGCTAAGTGCTTTAGATAATGTACTTTTCAAAGAAATTAAAAAAAAAACTAACAAACTAGGGAGTGTGTAGGTAGCTTCCATTAGCATTAATGGGAGTTTGGGCACATTTGCTACTTACAAAATCCTCTGTTTAAAACCTCTTTATCAGATAATGGTTGCAGTCATGGAGTGAGAGCATGGGAACACTAAATTAACACAACATCTTTTCAGGCCCATAGTCTCTGCAAGGAAATAATTTATTAGTCCTTCTTTGGTTTAAGTCCAGAATGTATCTTGTTTTCAAGTTTTAAATTCCCAAATAATATTAAAAAAAAAAAATATATATATAGATATATATACAGTAATAGGGGGAAAAAAGTGGTGGCTTTTTTTTTATTTATTTTTTTTTTTTTCCCCCAGCTAAAAGAGTGGCCGTGGTTATTTTTATTCTTCCAATGTCATTTAAGGCCAGTCTTTCCGCATATGAGATTCAAAGCCTTAACAAAATGCTGGAAGTACGTTTAGTTATTTTGAATGTGAAACTGATTATTTTGTGTAAGATGTAGTATAGAGTGTGCCTTTTGCACAGGATTTGTGAAACGGACACATGCCAAAAATCCACCAGATGTAATAAACTGTCCTGGGAAGCTACTCTGTTAAATATTTCAGCTTAAC
Source organism: Streptopelia decaocto (assembly GCF_964273445.1). Taxonomy (NCBI): domain Eukaryota; kingdom Metazoa; phylum Chordata; class Aves; order Columbiformes; family Columbidae; genus Streptopelia; species Streptopelia decaocto. The sequence goes on from NC_138663.1 coordinate 160,519,670, forward strand.
CTGAGGCTGAGTAATCATGAATCGGTCCAGCTTAAGTGGATGTCTTAAAAAAATCATTTACATTTGGGTATTTGAACAATATTTTATGTAACGATGAAACTCCCTTCTGATCCTTGAAAAGAGGGTGATCCCCCTTTTAAACCAGAGACACTTGAGGCTGCCACCTAGTGAGACAGAGGGAAAAATGCACTGAATCACACAATCGGGCAATCCATTACATCAGTGCTCTAACTTCATAGGTTTTCACATTTCAAGACACTGTAGATGGATTCTTCCTCCTGCCATTGAATTTAGGAATAGATTCTAGATTATCACTGTTGAAAAATATATCTGTCAGATAAAGAGTCTAGATTTTTATAGAAGTATTTTCAAATACAATTTTTTAAATTTACAAATGCCACTAGGAGATGATATTTTCTAGAACTGTTAAGTTGTGCATGAAGGAACATGTATTCAGCACATCTGAAATCATCCTTGACAGTAATAACTACAATTCAGGCATTGCCTGCACAGGGTCTCAGCTGTGGGATCTCAGGGTCAGATTTAGATATTAATAGAGATATTAGTTTTGGGAGACAGCTGAATAGTACTCACAATTCAGTGGTTAAAAGAGACACTAACTTTCCAGTTATAATGTGGCAAATAAATATACCTAATGCTTCTGGAGAGATCTGATTGTTTCACATATGATAAAAAAATCCAAGAAGTGGAGTAGAAAAAATATTTAAAAAATTGGTTAAAAAAAAATTACATGATATACAGTGATTCCAGGATCCAGCTTAAATGAAATTGAAAAAAAAAAAAAGTAGTCAGAGTTCAATTTTAAATTCTTTAGCAATAAAAAAACCCCTTACTTATAAAAATTATTAAAAAATCATCAAAACAAAAGGAAATTGAAGATAAAGGATGTTAACAGCTTTGTAGGTAAATGTTGAAATAGCTGCTTAGAATTTGTATCTATTCCATATTTTTTTTCAAGTTTTGCTGACTTGTCAGAGTTTTTCTAACTTGCTGAATTTGTAACAAAACATAATTTCTGTATTCTTTTAAAAAGCAAAATTGTACCCTGAATGTTGTTTAGAGTGCAACTAAAACAATGAACGGAAGTGTGATTTTGATGTGCAGAGATTTGTCAATGTAGAAGTCCATCTTCATGGAAGTGAACATACTGCATCACACAGAAGAGAATGGACCAAACAGTTATCTTATAGTCAGAATGATGGTGGCAGTATGACCCAAAGTGTTAATTATCTTGCAGATATGTATAATGGGAGTTTCTTCTGAAATTCATCATCACAATGGCAGAATTTGGTCCACATACTTACTATCTCTGCATCAGGACTGTATAGAGATCAAAAAGGATACACAGTTTGATTTTTGTCACTTTGTTTCCATTGGACTCCATAATTGCAGCAGCTGTGACTCGTGTCCACTCTTGTGAAAGTCACAGAACAATTTTCATCATATCCCAGCGTTCTCACAACTTTCTGAAATGTTTCTCTTTGGAGATGAAGTGTTTCATGCTTGGTCTCAGTACCAAGAGCAAAGTCCCTGCAGTTGATTTAAAGTCCTGGGAGAATTAGAAGAAGGACATTTTATTTTTAAATTTTCCTTTTTAAACAACAGACCAGAGAAGTTACAGTATTGAGAGCTACTGAAAAACTGGTCCTGGATTATCATAATCCTGTACAGATACTAAGTGTAATAGAAATTTGAAAGCATGTTTTGGAGCACAATTTACTGTTCCTCTTACTATTTTATAATATTTTGAAAATGCATTCCCATCTTATAGGAGGAAACAATCAAAACATGAGACAAACTTTGGAGTTCTTATGAATATGTCCATGTCTGCTGTAAGCTGGCACTTTGTTCTAACAGTCCTGAGATAACTGCATTCTGTTTTATTCCTGACTCTTGACAGAACAAAATTCCCACGTGTGCCTAAAAGATAGATGGTTTGAACTGTGATTAAAAATAATCATTGGATCAATCTACCGATTCATTTTTATGTTTTCTCTCAAAGGACTTTAAAATCACACTTCCAGGTGTGAAAGTGTAGTACAATAATTTAATGCTTGAATTGCACAGTTGTAGTTGATAATGTTAAGCATAATTTCCAGCTGTTCCCAGTTGTAAATAAGAACTGAAAAGAAGATGAGAAAAGGAAGTTTTTCCTCTTTTTGAAAACCAAGTACCAAAAAAATCCACCTAAGTTGCTTATAATCATGTAAAGTCATGGCCTATACTCTTCGATCAGCCACATCGCTGACTTGTATTTGTTCCTGGCTGTGTAGTTTCCAAACAGGGTAACCTGGGCAAGAGAACAGATCAAAGAGGAATTCTCTCGGAATTCAGCTCTGGTCTCATATGAAATACGAGTGCAACTGACTTGATCTACAGTTTGTTTCGTTTCCTTCCCTCTCTCTCTTTTATATTTCTTTTAAGATTGACCTACTGTTAAAATTTGAGACAATCATGCAGAAACAATAAAGATGGAAGTTACATAATACATTACATTTTACACCAATTGCAGTTTTATTACTTGCAATACATTACATTTTATATCAATTACAGTTTTATTAATTAGCATAACACCCAAATGTAAAGTACATGTGGGAAAACTTCCTGGATTTAAGATATATCAATAGTTATAATACAGTCAGGTCAAGATATCAAAATGTAAATTTCTCATTTTCTGTGATGAGCAAAATCTTGAATAATTTACTATTTAATAATTTAATTAAAAGATAAAGGATTTTTTTTCCTAATTTTTAGCCGTTAATCAGCAATTACTTTATGGTGAAGAAAATCCCTACAATCAGAATGCTGTGTCTCTTAAAAATCTCAAAAAACCTTAAAAACTCAAAACTTGTCATCTAACATTGTAGATCAACATGAAATATGGAGAAATGTGAATGTTAATCTATTTGGATTAATATCAGAAGGACAGTTGGTCCTTAGGTTCTCTGAAGATAATGAGCTGCTGATTTTATGGAGTTTAAAAAAGGCATTACTAGCCGTGGATGATCTATTCTTCTCTCTCACGAGTGTCCTTTAAAAAATCCATAGCATTCATCTCATGAAACGAAAGGAACTTTTTTTTTTTTTTATATGAGGTCATTGTTAACTAGACATCTTAAGACTGATAAGACAATTGAATATTTTCATTTATGACTTTCATATGTTAGATCAACTCAGCTGACATAAACAAGCACTTTGTTCTTGGTCTCAGAGGAATTAAATGCCTGGGTCATTTTGTGTATGGAGATATACTGCTCTACAACAGTACAGCAGTATCTCACAATGACACATTTTATTTTGATGGCTGAACCCTCAGGTACATTGTCAGTATATCAGACAGCCTTTTTTTCAAAAAATGAAAAAAACTTGATAGTGAAAATATATTTTCTTTCAGTTTCCAATGTCATATACTTTGCTGATGCATGCCATATTTTGTAACTACACAAACTACACTAAATAGGCAATAAAATGTTTGAAATTCAAGGAGTGTCATTTTAAGAATAACAGCCTTATTTATTAGTTTATGGGATTTTATTCAATTAAATGTATCATAGGGGACTTGGGTAGTCACTATGTTCACAAAACCATGACTTTTTTTTCTGAGGTTCATTAGACATTACAAGAAATTAACTTAACAAAATAAATTGTCTATGGCAAAGCAAATTCATGTGCTACTCAAAGTAGAAAATAAACTCACAGAAAATCTGGTTTTACGATCCCTCACAACTCCTGAAACAGATAATGGGGAGATACCCACTTAATCACTTATGTCTCCATACAGGTGTATGTAGTTGGATGTGCTGATTTCACAGTGAAAATTGTGATTATTTTGTTTTGTATTGAATTAAGAAAAAACAGTGTGAAATGAGTGTTCCAGGGACCTAGATTCTACATGCCTATACAAAGGAACAATAACTAGTTATGGATAGTTGTTAGAATATTAACTGACTATATATTTCTGTGTCATTTTAAAAATTCATCTTAGAGTTGATTAAGCAACTGTTAATAGCAGAGGAAAGTTTTCATTTATTTGCTCATCTCTCAACCCACAGCTATTAGCATTGTTGTTTACATACAGCTAACAAAAGGAAGTTAAAATAATTTGTGAACACATCTACAAACACTGAAAAATGTTCATCCTTTTGCAGTCTGTGTGTAAAAGAAGGAAAATATCAAAAGCATAGTTTTTATGCAATGGGCTTGCAAGGACAGAATGTGTCTATAAATGAAGTTAATTGGGCAGTATTCATTCTTGCCCACCATAGTGTTTCATGGCATTTCAGAGCCCTGTACAGTGAATGGTGAAGGCTGTTGGTTTTATATGATGCTTCAGAATTCCAAACTGTAAACAAAAAATATAAAAGGGATAATACAGTCCCAAAGTGCATGTATAGCTGCATTCATTGCTTTGGATTTGCTGATTCATATAAACGGATTTCAGTCGTATTCTTATGATGATAGCTTCCGATGATAAAAGGACTCCCTAAATAATTTCAGCCTTTGCATTCATTCTGGGGCTATTTTTTCATCCTATGAGAACTGTAGATAACATGTGCTATTCTTACTTTAATGTGTACTAAATAAATGGCTCAAACCACAGCTGCTCTGAGTTCTTTCTGCATATCTGTCACAGAATGGCTTTAATTTTTTCCTGACTCTGTAGTACCTTGGGAGTGCAGTGCCCCACACAGCCTCAGTTTTAGCAGGTGTATGCTAGAAACATGGAGTAAGATTCATCTCAACTACTGTATTTTAGAAGTCCATTTATTAGCTAAGCATTCAGTATGCACTTCTGGGATGCCATTTATTTGATGCTGCAGTACAAATTTGAGACAAGGCTATAATTTGTGCTTGTAAATCCCACTTTTTTCTGTTGACTGTGAAGGGAGCCTTAGGTGACCAGCTGAGAGATGTGCAATCAGAATGTGTGACATTAGTTGATATAATTAGACATTTACATGGTGATTCAGCTCATGGTAAGCACAGCTGAAGAGTGAAAGCCCCTAGATCCTGGTAGTACAGTGCAAAAAATAGCTTTATAGAAAAAGCTACAAGTAGTTTTAAAGTGATGCTGGATGGAATGATCGTTCAGGGATCAATCTCTCAGGTTAAAACCACTAGCCTTTTTCATTCTCTTCTCCCCTTGAATTCTCTCTTCAGTAGAAGATAACAAAGCAGAATAGACAGTATATATCTGTTTTTAATCACTAAGAATGACACTTAAGTTTTCATTGTTCACTTCTTTTCCAGTAAAAGAAGTAAAGGGCCACAAATTACATCCTTTCTCAGCCTTTGTTTCACTGAACTAGGCAAGCCTGGTCTTTTGGCCTTCTTTCCTTGTCTTGTTAAACCCATGTGATCTCCTCTATATGTGTCTGAAATTTTGTTCATCATTCTTCAATGGGTTCATCATAATCATGTACAATACCTCAAATTCTCAGCAGGACAGCAGAACTAATAGTTTCCTATCTGAAAAGCATTATATTTGCTGTGGCTATACTATGCTGTCAACTCATAGGATCCAGGGAAACATAATTGTTCTTCTAACATTTTAGGCTGCTGAATTTCCAGTTCACAATATCAGCTTTCTGGTGTGGGTCTCTGCATGATCTAACGTTGCTTACTTCTATATTTCTTCCCATTTCACCAGTCCAGCCTTGATCTTGATACCAGTATTGAATATCTTCAGCCTGTACATCATGTTCAGATTCTATCTACTGCTCCCAACTTCTAGTGTGAGGCTCCTACAATGAAAATGTTAAATAAAATCAATTTCAGGAATGATCTGGAAAAATCTATTTTTCACCTATTTTCAACCCGGTTCATGAAACTTCCCTTTCTGCATAACCTGTTGCCCCCTCTGCTTTGTCTGGTCCTGTGTTTAATTTATGAATTTTTTTATTGAGCTCAACTAATTTACTAACTCATCTACTAGTCTCAGTGTCCTCTGTTAAATGAACAGCTTTTCAATGTGGCATCACATTGAAGGTTTTGCTAGGATTTATATAGCTGAGGTCTTTTTCACCCCTTTCATCTAGTCCTCTGTCTGAGGCAGCTGATTCTTATCACTGTTGATAAAATGGTGGAATTAAGTATAGAAACAGCCATTTCCCCATCACCTTTTCTATGAACTGCTCTTAATGCTAGTTTTATTTAGATAGCTGTCAGGGAGGAAATAATAAAACAACATGTCTGAATGAAAGCCTACTTATTCAATGCACGGAACTATTTTACCCTTGTTATTTTCTAGGAGCTGTTTAGCACAGTGATAATGACTCACAGTATTATGACTAGATCTGAAAGTATCTAAAATAGTTAGGCTTCTAACTAAGTTAACTCATAGTATATTTCTATAAAACATTACAGAAGTGCATGGGAACAAGGCTTTTAGAAAATAGATCCTTTTTCTGTTCCAGAATTATATGAATTTGGGAAGATGACTTTTTGATGACAAGCAGCTGCACTGGCAACATCTATGTTGTTTACTAATACAGCAATTGGACTAAAGATTGGATTTCTAGGAAGTCATCATGGAAATATAGGAGGAAGACCAATAATATTCTTAGTGATGAGAGCACTTTGGAATGAACAAATTATAACCTCTTTAGGAGGATAATGAGCAGATTCTGCTCAGGCTTTTCTTATTCATTCAGAGATGTATTATTTTTTTGTGATCTCTCAACCAGTTTGTGTCCAAGAACAGGCTTATCACTTCTACCTCTTTTCAGTCCACCACAGTCTGTCAACCCATGCACTGACATAAAACATATGCAAGCAATGCAACACTGGTTGGTAGGTAAATGATCTTAAAATATGTCAGAGCCTCTTAGTAGTAGTAAAAATAGTCTAGCAGGGATTCAGCCTGCTGGAGTAAGGAATTTCAAATATTAGGACCCAATACTCTTAAAGCTAAGGTTTATCTACGTATAAAATCAGTGGAGAAAAGCAGAAGTCATTGAGAGACTCCTGAGAGAGGTTTGTTCAGCATTATAACTTTGAGCGTAGACATGACTGAAGTTATCCTGGGGAAAAAAAAAGTATCCTGGTCTTGATTCCCTGAAATAAATGGTATTTATCTGTCTGTAATTTCATTTATTTTCATAGACTATAGGAAAAAATATTAATTACCATGCAAACTGATGGTGAGAATTCTAGATATTCAAGCAAACCAACTATATACAAAGTGTTAGGATAAAAATATTCATATACCTGTTATATAGCAAATTGTTGATTTCCTTTATTTTAATTTTATCTATATATATTCCTTTATGGGAGAAAAAACAAAACCAAACACATTTCTAGTAACTGCCATGTTTGGCACAAAAACTAAATTCATTGCACGAAACCAGAATATAATGTTAAATGACAGTTTTGGAGCTAACTCCTTACACACTTCACTGAATGTCTGCTCTGAAGTAATTGAGTCTGGGAAAAAGCTAAATAGGTCTTAAATAGGTCAGGGAGCTGGAAGACTGTTTGAATGAAGTAGGTTTTAATTTCTCCAATGGACATTAGATGGCAGCATTAATCAAGATATTAAAGACTGCGTTACATTTACCATTTTCTAATCAGGGAAAAAGACCCTCAGAAAATTGCATGAAACATTTATTTATAGGTTTTATTTTCCTACGCTGAAGGATAATTCAGATTAAATATTTATTGCAAGTGTATGGAGGTGCCAGGGTGTATGACTTCATAAAATAATTTGTTTGTGTAAGTGGTACAGGAAGGGGCAAATAGTGCCTTCACCATGGAGATAAGTAAAAAAAAAAAACATGAGAACAGAGGGCAAAGGAACAAAGTGTTGTTATAGGATTGATGTAAGTGGAAAGAATAAAGGATATAAAAATTTTAAAATGAGGAATAAAGTTTGGAGAGGTTACAGAGAATGCCAGAAAAAAAACAGTGGATATTAGTGGAAACGCATGGGGGATCATAGGGTTTTGAGTAAAGAATCTGGGCAAAAAACCAACAGATTTCACTTCTTAAGTGTCTGAATTGCTGACGTACTGATCACTTAACTGACTCACCTTCAGTGGCTTCCTACTATTGAAAAAAATTATTAGTCTTTCTGAATTCAAGCTTCATATTGTTTCTATAACTGACAATGAAGAAATTATAAGCTATGCAGTTGTTGCCCAGTGCCTGCGTTTTCAATTGCGTCACTACAATTTATCTGCTTGATTCATGAAGTACTCATGTCTGATGGCAAAACGACTCACCCAGCTGAGTCACTCCCAAATCTTAGCAACACTTGCTTCAGGAGAAACTTTTACATTGAGATCCAGAGCTGCTGGTCAAATTTTAATTCCTAACAAGATGCTAGAGCAACCTAGTGAGCAATCAACCTCTGAGCATCTGAAGCCTAATAAACTGGTAAAACTCTGTGAATTTCTAACTGCAGGGTTAACTCCGGGCTAATCTCTTTCTTTGTGACTATGACCTGCTTGTTCATTAGAAGGCGAATAAGAAATGCCCTATCTTGATCTAACAAGGCTCTTCAGTTTGTTTCTTCTCAATAAAATGGAGTCCTGATGAATAAAAATTTAATTATGGTGATGAAATTATTATGAAGTTAACGTACAACATGGTCACAAAACTTTAGACAAAGAGGAGGTTTTGGTCACTCCTGGTCAAAGTGGGAGTTGGTTTTATGTGAGTTTGCAAGGGATTGTGGCCTGGGCCTCAGCTCTGATCAACATCATTGCCTGGGGCCAACTGCACCCCATAAAGGGGTTTGGCAGTGGGCACACAAGGCCAACTCTGATACAACATGGGTCTGCATCCTTTATTCAGACTGCTGGGGAAGAGTGGGAGGAAAAAGAGCTGGGAGAAGCTGGGGAGAAGTGAGGATGCTCTCCCTTCCTGCCCTCAGGACCTGCACTGGAGCCAAGACCCTTGGTCTTGGCCTGAGCTACCATACCTCCGCCTGGACTTACTCCTGCTGATCTTGAGCCTGACTCTATCTTGCTGACTTTATGTCCCAGCCTGGCCTTGGCCCGTGCCTGATACCCAGGGCCAGGTCTAACTCCTCAGCCTGCCATGCTTCTGGCTGTGATGGTGGGATGGCCCCTGGCTGGTGAGCCCCTGCTCTGCTGCCCTGTGCAGAGGCCCCAGCCTGAGGAAAACCTGGATTGGCAGTACTACTGGAGAAAATAATTTTTAAAACATGCTTGAACACAAATTAAAAATGAGTCATTCATACTATGTGCTGCAGAACAGTCAGTTCTCACTCTGAGATGCATTAGCAGCAACACTACACGTGAACCATGGGGAGAAATTTGTTATCACACTTTAATAAAAATGGGAAAGGTCTCTGATAGAGTACTCTTTCTATTTTAGGCACCACCCTATAATAAAGAAGATATAGACAGTTAGGATTCAGAGGAGAGAAATAAAAAATACTAAAATGTTTGGAAAGCATGAACTAGTGGGTGGGGGGAAGCCCAGTCTGCACAATTGGATCTTTCAGGTATTTAAGACTGTCAATATTAGGAAATGTCCAGTTGTTCCCTGTATCTAACAGGTAAGTATAGAGAAGAAGAGTATGATATTAGTTTAATTTGAAGGAAAATCGAGCTTTATATTTAGTATGAGAAATATTATTCTAAGTTTGAGAGGTCCTTTAATAAAAATGCTATGATTGATTTTGTCTTATAATGCATGCACAACTCCTGCACAGCTCAAGCCCTCAAGGGCAAGGTCATCCATAATTACATTTCATTAAATGCTGTGGAAGTTCCTCTAGATATTGCAACATAGGTGTCAGTAGCATCGAGTACATATCATTATTAGACATTCACTGAATTACCTGAACTGCACATATTATAGCTTGAAATTTTATTAATTAGAAGCTCAGAGATATTTTATAGTGTCTGGAAATATATCTGTTTGTTGGGTAGGTTAAAGACAGCTAGAATATTTTGTGGCTGAAGCTTGTGTTTATTGCTTCATAAAACATGGCCTATAGTTTTATTACACTACAATTCTGGTTTTTTTTTTTTTTTTTTTTTTTTTTTTTTTTTTTTTTTTTTTTTTTTTTTTTCTCCCCTGTGGAAAAAAACGCTGTATGGCTTAAGAGGATGTTATCGGATGTTATCATCCCTACAGATTTTTACAGACTTCTGTGGCAGGTGTTACTAGATTCTACAGAGTGACTTAAAGCTCCACAGGAAGCTGCTTCTTCTATATATTCTAAGCCATCTTAGACAGTGCAACAGAGACATTCCTGCCGTGGAGTTCTTGCTGTATATAAAAGTTATTTTTCAATCTTAAATTCCAGGAAGAACTACACTGAAAATATTGTTGCACAGACAAAATCAACTTGGAATAAAATGATGAAGTAAAAACACCCCTGTATGTATTTTAGGGGTAAAGTAAGATAGAATAAGAAGCTAGAGATTGAGAGGAGGAGGGAAGAAGTAAGGGTTCTTCAGTTGTAGGTCAGTTTTTGCATTTAATTAAGAATGGGATAAAACACTATAATTCAGAATTTTCTCACTGCTTTCCTGCTTCGTCACTACCTTCTCTGTTTTCCATTCTGGCCTTTTCTTTCTCTGTCTCTAGATTAAAAAAAAAAATACTGTTTAAAGAAATTACTGTTATGGTTTCAATATTGAAAAGGTTGTAGCTTATTTTAAAAACAAATAAATATCTCTGTAATTTTTTTTTATGTTGAAACTGAGTTTGAACCTTACATGTTAAAATAAGAACAGTGCCTGAAACGATAAGATATTATCGAAAAAGTAATTTCTATAAATTGTAACAGTGCAGGGTTCTACCAATAAATGTATTGTTAATGTTCCTAATCGTGTCCAGATAGTTGCTCTGCAAAAGCACGAGAATGCTGCTGAAGTCGGTTTCGTGAATACTTGTGCCAGCTAATCTCAAAAGAACCATTAGATGGCACTGTTCACATGACAGTATCTTTGCAGCGCTGCTGGAAACCTTAAGGCATTCTGTATTTCTCTACATTTCGTTTATGTTTTATTTTAAACATTACTGTTTTATCACTTTTCAGTGTGTGTGGTGTTTTCAGTGTGTGGTTGGTGGTTGTGGTTTTTATTTTCTTCCCCCCCCCCCCACCTCCCTCAGGCTAAAAGAAACCACACATAAAAAAAACCCCTGAGATCCTCATCCTCTAATGTCATGCATTGCAGGACTGCTTCAGAGATGCAGCTTAGTCTTTATTACCATAATTTCTCCCATATACCTTCGTTTAAGTAATCAAGGCAAGGCCAGGCATCAGGTAGTACAGATCTATGCACATTTGAAGTGTATACTGAGGGATGAGGCAAAAGCACATCACCACCTTACCTGATTTTTCATAATGCAAACACAACAACCATGAAAGAAATCAAAAAGTTGGAATATTAATGTTTAGATATTAATGTGACTGAGCTTTAAATTCTTAGATTTTAAAAATATTTTTAAAATGTAATATCAAATACCTAGTAATCTAATTTCCATGAATCTCTGAAGTTCTTGGACTGCAATTTATTTTATTTTAATATGTTCATATTATTAATCCTGGTTTTGTTTGTTTGTATGTTTGTTTTGTTTTGTTTTGTTTTGGTTTTTTAATGTTAAAACTAAAAGGTTCTGTGTTAGACTGATATGTTGCTTGTCTCTGCTTTATACAGGCTGTAAAGTCCAAAGATGATATAATGCTGATATCAGGATTCCCACTGTCTTCATTGTCAGGATATTACAGTGGAACTTCTGCAAAGGTCAGTGATCATGTTAAGCTACTTGGTTGGGTTTTGTCTATGGATCTGCCTGTGATTTTCAAATAAGGGATCAGATAATCCACTGATGCAGAACAAACTAGTATTTCGGAATAAAGTATTGGAGTGTTCTTTGTGGTGATCAGAAGGAATCATGTAAAAAGACAGCATTTTGAAACACCGAGAAAACAAATCCTGTGGAGCCAGGAAAGAAAGCAGTACATTTAAAAATATAAACTGCTAGAATTGCTGTGTGTTATATATGCCAAAGATTCCAGTAAAGCTTTCTCTGTTAATAATACTTCTGAAGTATATAGCAGAAATGAACAGTTGCATGAAGTCAAAGTTGTATTAAGAAGTATAGTTATTTCAGCTCTTGAGTCTGGCTAAATGTAGATGTTATCATTATGTATATCCAAGTCAATAATCTTAGACTCCTTAAAGGATAAATGCAGAGAAAAAAGGGTAAATAAACTTACAATAGGGGACTGGAACACCTCACACATGAAGAAGGGAAGCTGGGACTGTTTACTCTGGAGGAAAGAAGGCTCAGGGGGGATCTCATGTATGTATATAAATACCTGAAGGGAAGGTGCAAAGAGCCAGGATCACTTCAGAGATGCCCAGTGAGAAGACCAAAGGCAATGGGCACAATCTGAAACACAGAAAGTTCCATCTGAATGTTGCAAAAATATTTTTTAATGTAAAGGCAACTGAGCACTGCCGTAGGTTGACCAGAGAAATGGTGGAGTCTCTCTTCTTGGAGACATTAAAAAGCCATCTGGACATGGTCCTGGGAGACCTGCTGTAGGTAGCCCTGCTTGAGCAGTGGGGTTGGGCCAGATGACCTCCAGAGGTCCATTCCAGTCTCAACTGTTCTGTGATTCTGTGTTGATTCTTTGACACTTTTTGGGTTCTGTTTAGCAGAGTCATTTTAGATAGCTACTTTAAGATGAGTTGAATATGCAAAGTAATTTTTCTTTTACAAATACCACTTTTTATGTCTAAATTCTTAAATTGAAAATTCAGGATTAAAATTTAATTCAATTTTGGCTACTTTATGAAGAGGCAGACAAACTATTTAATTGTTTGCACCCTGTGCCTGTATTTAATCTCTAGCTAAGAAAAAGGTAGAATGCACAGTGAAAGAAAGAAGTAAGAATTAAGGTCCTTCATTCCTGCTACTGAGTCTCCTATTTTATAATTTTTTTCTTCCCCTCTCTTAGGCTACAAACTCTTCTGCATAACTCATAATTTCTTATCATAATTCCATAAAAAAGTGCCTAGTCTTTGGAGAACACAAATCTTCAAATTCGGTACTTTTAGAGTCTTGGACTGGTGTCTTGAAAACACAAAGCCAAAGTTTCACAGAGGAAAAGTATATCAATAAATAATGTGTCATTGCAAAGGACAGTTGCAGCAGCACATACAGAACTAAGGCAGATGTCCATTAAATATAGTATTTTTTTGTATCATTTTGGCTACCTCATAGACCTTTTTTTTTTTTCTTTTAAAAAAAGCAGCATCTTGGCAAGGGGAATGGCATAAACATTTGGCTGATATTAGAGCTCTCTTAGGGAAAAAAAATTCATTTAACACTTTTTCTCCTCAGGATATTATTTCATCTGTCAAAATAGCAAGTACTCTTCTGCACTAAATACAGTGAAATGAGCCTTATAAATTAAGAAATAAAAAGTGATAAACTACCTCTGTATTTTTTTACATTAACTAAATAATTTCATCAGAAAAAAAATATTCAATAATTAAGGCTTTCCAAACCATGCTGAAGACCTACCATATAGTCTTGAGTCTGGAAAGGATCCAGTTCTCTTCTGTAAAGCCTGTATAAGTTGTTCATATAAGAGGAAAACCCATCCCTTCAAAAATTTAAGGAAATACAGGGTTCAACCATGATATCAAGCCATTTTAAAGAAAGATAGCATATTTATTTGAAGCAGCTGTTCTGCCGTTATAAGTGCTCATAAATTTTGCTTGCTTTATAGCTGTGACATTTTACATCTGTGGACCATTTCAAATGTTGTTTATGAAGATCTCTCATTGTCTTCACTAGCATTTTGAGATGGAGACATCAGGCATGGACAAAAGTGACCACCACAGAGGAAAGAAATAAGGTCTGGTAGTCTGATATGAAGCACTCAGGTTCTTCCTATAATAAGTGGCAGGAAATGGCTTTTGTTTTGTTTTGTTTTGTTTTGTTTTAGTACACCTCTATCTCAAGTGTAAGGCTGTATCAGAGAAGGTCTTCATGGTCTCAGTTTGTAGTAAGTTTATACTATGTTTACTGAAAATGACTTTTTAGTTCAGCTAACTTTGAACTGCCTGTGAGATTCAACCACTAGAAACTAGTTTTGAAAAAGACAATCTTAAACCCCTTCAACTTCCCAGCAGATGCTTTCCTTTGCTGTAACCTGCTCCAGCACCAGATACTAGGATTTCAAAATAAAACATCTCAGATGTAGGATGAATTTAAAAGTGTCATTTTCAACAAACAAAGCATTAAAATATGATAAAGAATTGTGTTTTGGACCTAGTTTTCACTTCACCCCAGTGTGGAACAAGGTGATGGAATCAAGAGGGGGGAAAACGAAAATGTAGTCAAAGCACTGTATTCCATACAGAGCCACACAATGCCATTACACTAGAAAAATACTCAGCAGACACTTATTTTCCACAGTTGCTCCTTCAGCAATTTATGAAAGAAACTCCCAAATCCCTGGGCTCTCTTTCACCACCTTTTCAGCAAATAAATTAAGGGATAAAAATGTATACATGTAGTATATATTGTACATTTTCTTGCTTTGGAAATCATACTTTTATTTAAAAATGGAATTTTAGTGAATCCATGATAATTGTAAAGAAATGACCTATTTAAAGGGATTTGCTATTTTTATATGTATTTTTAGGGGAAAATGAAGACATGGAATTATGATAATAATCCTTTATGTTTTCTCAAATAAATGAAGGAAACAAATGTAGTGTCTGAGGACTATGTCACAGCTGGTCTTCTCAAACTGTTAATACACTTGTGGAAAAAAAAGATGGGGAGATGCCTTTCAATATTTCTGAGAAAGCTGAATATTTGTGATATTTGTTTTGGTCTTTGAGGGAAAGATATTTCTATATTTTTTATTCTATTTAAGCAATTTCATTATACTTTGTGCAATTTATGTAATTTGATTCCTGAAAGACAAATGGACATTTAAAAATATTGCCAGGAAAGAGAAATAGATGTCTTAAAGAAAAATATTTCTCATGACTCCTCTGTAATTGGAAGGACTAGAACATTTTATTTCAGAAAGAAATGGCAAAAAACTAACTTGAAAAACATTTATTCTCAACTTACCTACAAAGCAGACATCAAAACATGATCTAGTTCTTCCCAGGTCACCTTAGTGATCAATGGAGAGAAAAAATGTCACCTACAAAAGGCAGTTCATCTCTCTCACACATCTGCCTTAAAATTAGATACATCAACTCCTGAAATTGCTTACTTCTCTCATTTGGTAAAAGGGACACATGTAGTGATGAACTGAGACACAAAAGTTTTACTTTAAATTTTCCATGTAAGAACAGGTTGCTTATACCTTGCTAATTGGGTTTTCTGTGTTATTCTAAGGTCAAGTTCACTTTCAAGTTGCTTTTGCTTCAGATCAGAAGCAATGTCATTTTTTTAAGGGTTTGGCAGTTGAAAAAATGTAACAAACGTGTTTTTCAGGAGCAGTTATCCATTTCCAAATATGTGGTGTTGGCTCACATATGACTTCAATTAAAACCTCTCTTTTGGGGTCCATATGTTGTGATTCTCTCACATTGATTTAGTGAACAGGGTTTGTCATGGTGTCTGCTTTTGGAACTTTTCCATTTGGGGGAGCAGAGGCAAAAATGCTGCGATTCTACCTTGCTGACTTGCTTGAGTGTCCTGTCTCCTGCTCATTCCTGCATGCCAGGGAGGTTTCAGAGCCAAGAGAGTCACAAAATATAGTCTTCAGTCTCTGGCACTCCCTCCATAGATTAGCTGTAAATTTATGTTTGTACTTCCACCTTGCTTTCTGTACAGAGTTCTGCTTAGTTACAGAGGTGAATTATGCTCTTAATCTTTTCTAAAGCAGAATTATAAAAGCAAAAATATTATTAGGTAGAATATATTTCCATTTTTTAATTCTCATTTTTATTCATACTTCCTCATCTGAATTACGTTAGTGTTAGTATCAATCTCTTTGTACCACATTTAAGAACACAAAAACTACTATACTGATGCTTAGCTTCCATGCACAAAGCAAACTTTTCATTTTGTAGATAAAACAGTTTCAAATCTACTTTAAGATAACCTCTTCTTCTGTGAGTTTTTCTTTTCCTGAGGAATATATACTTTTATTTAGAAATTTGGCATAAGAAGAAAAAAATCTTCAGGATTTCCAGCAAATCAACAGAAATTTTACAACAAGCTTTTAGAATCACTGTCATTTAATAATCCATACTAGTATGAATTACTTTTAAGAAGTTTATTATTTTGCTGTAAGGCTACCCTTTCTAATAAATCAGGTTAAAGGTCTTGTAGTGTCTTGTCACTTCATGAGTATTTATTGATGGTTGTTAACAGAAAATGTAAGTCCAGTTAATGAGAAATAAATATGAGTTCAAATACTGTTGCACAGATATATTCACTAGTCATTAAGCTTAATAAAAACTTTCCTAACATGTCACTATACTTATGATTTTTAGATATATTCCATTTTATAGAATACACACATTTCCTGAAAGTAATGAATCTATACATTATCCAAACAATTTTTGGTTAACTTTTTAATCATTCAACCTCTTCCTTAAGTACTGTCTTAATATATTCTCAGACAAAATAAAAAACTATGTTTTGGTACAGAACATAGATCATTGTGTTGCAAAGCATTATATTTGTTTCACTCCACTAAGAAAGCCTATGCCCAAATCTGTTGGTCCTGAAAAGCAAAAAATTCTTTGCTTCAAGCTACTTGTCCCTGGGAAGGTGGGTAGGACCAGGCTCACTAAAACAAGAACAAATGAAACAATAATCAAACGATAGCGCATACAGAGCAAAGGCCGTTTTGCCACCTTCACCGCAGGAAAGGCCTGAGTGCCTGCGGCTTCGCTTGTATCTTCAATTTCAAAGGCTGACACTGCAGCAGAGTTTTTTGACCTCTCCAGAGTGGTCTGATCACAAGAAACCCTGAATGTAGCCTTGTGTTCAGTGAAATAGCCTAAGTGAGGATGCTCAGCACTAGGAAATGAGCACACCCACAATTTCATTGAGTTAAATCAGGTTCCTTTGGCTTCAGTTAACCCTCCAAATACTGTGATGCTGGTATTGGAAATAGCCCACACACTCAAACAGAGTTTTACTTTTTGTTATTGGTGAGAGCAGACTTGCAGCAGTGCTGACCATGGACACTGTGCTTGGCACTCTTCACTCAGGCACATGAATGAAGATAGCCCATACCCTGCAATTTCATAATGGATACAATCAGGAAAATACAAGGGAAAGGATAAACAGAAAATTTTCGTAGCAAGGGTGGATTACTAGAATGAACTTCCAAGGAAGTGACATGTTACTAAGATCAGTAATCAGTAGCAGGAAATTAGTTGTCTGCAGTTAAGGAAAGATCAAAGCTATATCCAGTCATCAATTACGGACTTAAAATCCAGGAATCTCCCAGTTCCCAATTCTGACCATTCAAAATGTTTAAGGACCATTGAAATATTCAGATAAATGGAATTAAGGGTAGATTATCACTGAAATAATAGGC
Organism: Streptopelia decaocto; assembly: GCF_964273445.1. Taxonomy (NCBI): domain Eukaryota; kingdom Metazoa; phylum Chordata; class Aves; order Columbiformes; family Columbidae; genus Streptopelia; species Streptopelia decaocto. Next base: position 160,537,218 of record NC_138663.1, read on the forward strand.
AAAAAAAATCATGCTGCAAAGGATAATCATGGTTTTTAAGTCATGACTGTAACTGGCCACTGCTTCTCTCTGGAAAGTCAAATGTATTCCCAGACCATATGTCCTCTAGTTTCGAAGAATTTCTCCAACACAGTGATATTTATGTGTATGGAAAGTGTATGGTCAATCTTGCAAATCTGCATAAGCTGCTTCTCTGTATAATCTGTTTTCCATTAAAGTAAATGAAAAGATTCCTGTCAATCTTAATGAAATTTTCATATGACTTTTACAGCATTCTTGAAAATCCTGAGATTTATCTATTCCTGTGAATCTGAAAGGGTTTCTAAGAAAAATCCTAGACCTGACTTCCAGGGAAGTAAAATGCTGTTACAATGTTCTATGACACAATCTTCATTAGGTACAAATAACGAAGAGAAATAATTAATATAAAATAATCTGTGATGTGATTGTATTTTGTCTTTAGAAAGAGGATATCCTATTTACTGACTATTGTATTGTTTAGGGAAGATCTCAGGTGATTTGCAAAAGATCATATAAAGAAGTAACATAGTCTTAGCATTTTATTGGTTGATGAATTTTAAAAGACTTAATGCAAAGATTTGTCCTACTGAAGCAGTTGGTGAAAAAAAAAAAGTTTTCTTTCTCCTTACACCAAACATGACCATTGCCACTTCAGGACTTTCAAGTAACTGAACAATTCATATTTCTCTTTCAACACCAGCTGGATCTCTTTTAAGTCCGGTGGGGAATAAAACAAGTTATCCAAGGCTAAAACGGGTTGAGGAGGAAAGTTCATTGGGACAGGTGAAGGTTGTGGTCTCTGCTGAAGTTCATCTCTGTTTTCTCAGATATCCTTTTCTGGATGATGACTTCTGTCCTCTGCGATGTATTAAATTCAATGCCTAATTTTTTTTATAGTAGTTTCCTGGATCACAGGTGGCACTCCAGCAGTGGATTATATCTTTGTTGGAAGAAAATGATTGGCATTCCACAGGATACTTTAGCTCAGCTGGTTTAACTCTGGTACTGCAAATACATAATTCCTCTTCCTATGTTTTGAACAGAATTATGAAAGTAGGAGAAGTAGATTAAAGGTTATCGATCTAACCTTCACAGTAGAAAACTCTCTGGAGTGGTGGTTGTATTTTATTTTAAATTTGACTACTCCTGATACAACAGACTCCTTCTTTCATAACCCCTTAGAGATATTTTAGACACTACAGTACCTCAAATAATTAGTTATATACTCAGAACCATAGCTATCAGAAAGCTTGTACGATCACAAAAATATTGACTCTGCTTCATTTCCTTTGTGTTTGTTTTTTTTTTTTTTTTTTTTTTTTTTTTTTCCAGAGGATTTAATTGATCCCTGGACACTGGGAGCTGCAAATTCCTAATAAGTAAACCAACATTTCCCTTGTTAGCCACAATAAAAGCCTTTTTTTTTTTTTTCCAAAGAAGTTGAACATAAATCTTTCATGTTATTCAACTGGAGTTTCTGCGCTTCAGAAAGTCTTAATATCAGGCTCTAAAACTTCTTTCTGTGCCACCAGCACATGCCAGAGCTGTTTACTTGATACACTGTTTTTTTGGCAACAGACTTGTCAATTTAAGTTCAGTATTGAATTGAAAGGGTCACGTATCTGTAACTTTTTAGATTTCCATGTCTACACATAAAGAAGTCATTGACTAGAACAAAAGAATCCTAGCTAAGTTCTTACAGAAGTTTTTTCTTTGAAGTTGTGAAATCCAGTAGGAGGTATAGTAATGATTACCTAAATACAGGTTGTCACTGGACTTAGCTCTGCACTGTTTTTTATCTTCCTTGATGTAACATTGCCTCTACAGCATCAAGGCAGAACTTGCTGCATTGATAATTTGGACTAATTGCTGTCTCTGATACTGAAGCGTGTTTGTAGAAAGTATCAAATAAATACAATTACTATGTAGAATAACCTGCCTGAATTCCTCACAATGATAATCTGTCCAGTTTTAAAAATGCTTTTTTTTTTTTTTAAATAGAAATTTGCACATATACATAAGTAAGCCTGAACTATTTCTTTGTATCCAACAGTAAATCCTGGACAGAAGTGATCTCAGAATAAATAACTCATAAAGAATTTCAAGTCTAACTGTCATGGAAAAAAACATTAAATCTGTCAGTTTCCCTTCAACTCCTGGACATAAGCAAGAAACATTTTTTTCAGAGGGTTGGGGTTTTTTTTGTGTGTGTGTTGTTGTTTTTTAATCAATTAGTGTCTGTAAATAAAGGCATGTTCAAGAAACCAAAGGAATGGTCATAAAAATAAGCCAGAATTAATCTTGCAAGAAGACCCACATAAACAAATACCAAAGAGTTCACCTATAGAAGGTTTGTTGCCAAATCAGTGCTTTATTGAACTCAGAAGCTATTTAACAACAAGAAATATATAAAATATATAAAAAGATCCATATAGAAAGCTTTTCTGTAAATGAAAGATCTTTTTTTCAAGCATAACAAATAACTGATTCATAGAGTTCTAAAACTTTTTAGAAACAGAGGCAAATAAGATTGTTTTTTGTTTCATCTAACAACTGACAGGAAAACTTAGTGTATGAACTCTCCCTGAACATTTTTTCCAAGTTCCAAATCTCCTGTACCTTTTGTAGGTGAATCAAATCTGGAGCACATCTCTGCAAACTCACTAATTTTGCTTTCTTGTTAGAGTTACATGGAAAGAATGCCAAATAGCATTGCCTTCCTCCATCTTCTCACATAATGGCCATATCTGCCTACTAACAGCAATTATCATCTCTAAGACGTCTTTTTCCTGAAGCCTGCAAGTTCATTAGAAGTGATTCAGATTAGCTGATTCTAAGTGAATGCACTGTTTACTCACTCAAAGGAATACAGCCAATGAGATGTGGTTCTATCTAACAGCATACACATCTCAGAGATGTTTGCATCTCATCTGTACGTCCTCAGCTCTCTCCAAGCCAAAGCAAATCCCACTCTCTCAGGTGCCCTATAGCTCCCACCGCTCTGCTCCTTGCTCCATATTTATCAGCCCCTCTCTCTCAAAATCTTCTCCTCTCCCTACTTGTAGGCTGGAAATTTTAGCTGCCTAGTAGGATTATTTTTTTTTTGCTTGATTGCTCTCTAACATTAACCTCTGTCTTTGGAGAAATCAGTTGATTGCCCTGCTAGGAAAACTCAAATAAGGATTTTTCACCTTTTCCACCTCTTAGGGTTTCTAGGGCCTCTGGGTTTTTCTCTCTGATGTGGTTTGTTTCTGGCTTGTTTCTTTTTCTTTACAACTCCTTTCAGTCAAATCACATTTTTTCAAATAGATAATCTGAGTCATAGATACTTTTTTCTTTTTAAGTAACACAGATTCCTTGCTCTCTCTGATGCTGTCAAAGATCTGAAAGTGATCACAGAGACAGATTTTAGCACCTTGATACTTTTGATGCTCTTTTACATATGAATATGCAGTGACATATTGAAAACCTAGAGCCTAGAAATACTCTGCATAACAACAAAAGAAGTCTGAATCATAGAATATGACAGGGGGTTTATGAGTGCCTAAGTGGAGGCAAAAGACCCATTGATGCATGCAAGTTTTTGGGGATGTCTAAAATTAAGGGACAGGGACTGTCCATGTGTTAGTGTGTTGTGGTTTTTTGTTGTTGTTGTTTGGTTGGTTGGTTTTGGCAGGTTGTTGTTGTTGTTGTGTGTGGTGTTTGTGTATTATTATTTTTTTTCATAGGAAACAGTACTTTGTCTCCCCTACCAGGTGATTTTAAAGGATCCCTGTAAGGAGATCTTGGTTTTTACTTGATTTTTCTGTTTTAGGTTATAAGGGGATGATTCAAATGTATCTTATGACAGAAAGTATGACTTATATAGAAACAGACTCCTGCACTTCCAGCTTTTACACCTTCAGGAGAGCCAGGAAACCTTAATTATTAAACTATTGTTTTCAAGGATATATCCACGCAAATTCTTTCCTTTGTCCTTTGACCACATCTTCCCATGTCCTCATAATGGTGAATATGATGCTTGAGTCTATCTTCTACCTCTTTGTTAGAGTCCTGTTTTTTCCATGGGGACTCCTCTGAAACAGAGGAGAATTTAGTCATTACTGAAGGAGAATAGATACTGGACTTTCTCATTTGCTTTAAGCATCTTTTAGGGCCAAGTTTGGTGATAAGCTTATTGAATGAGTTGTGCAGATAGTCAAAAATCAATAACAAGTTCACAGTCTGGGAAGAAAATTCACAACAAAGAGCTAAGAATAGAGGACAATAGAAATTCTATTTGGTTTGGTTTATTTAATAGTTCAGGGGGCAGATTCTGATTTCTAACAGCATAATTCAAAAGCATTTCTATTAAAATGAGATTTGCAGCTTCACAACTCAGATTAGAATCTCTGCCTCCTTCATTTTAGTAGTGCTTCATTTGTTAATTTAAAGTTTGGTATTCTTCTCAGTCTTTCCAGTGAGGGGAAAAGGCTTGTGGAGGAGTGAAGGAGTCCTGCACATTTAAGTGGTTGTGCAGCTGGTGTCAACAACAAGGTGTTTTTTGGTTTTTTTTTTGTTTTTATGATCATGGAAGCCTCTCTGAGGACTGAGGACTGCTTGAAAGAGACAGTATCTACCTGGGAAAGTGCGGTCTGGATTAGTGGGCAGACTATTGCCAGTGGTGTGGTGGGTGTCTGCCACAGACCACCTGATCAGAAAAAAATAGCTGAAGCCTTCTTCACACAACTGGAGGAAGTCTCCTGTTTATGGGCCCTGGTCCTTATGGCGGATTTGAATTTCACCCATCTTTGCTGGAAGGAAAACATAGCAGGGCACAAGCAAGGCTGGGGATTTCTAGAGTGGATTGATGATAAGTTCCTTGACATAGATGATTAAGTAACTGACAAGGGTAGATGCTTTGCTGGACCAGATACTAACAAACAAGGAACAGCTGGCTAGTGGTGTGAAGGTCAGGAGCAGACTTGGAAGTGACCACAAAACAGAAGAGTTCTCAGGAGTTCCTCATAAGAGGATGGAAAAAGGCAAATAGCAGTATCACAACCCTGGACTTCAGGAGAGCAGAACAGAGCTTTAGGCTGTTCATGGATCTGCTTGGAAGAATCACAGAGCAATGGCCGTGGAGAGAATGGAGGTCCAGGAAAGCTGGTTGTTTTTCAAAGGATCAGCTTCTAAAATTCAGAATAATCCACAGCCCCAAGCAGAAAATAATGCAAAAGCAGAAGGAGGTCTGCATAAATGAACAAAACTCAAATGCAGGAAGAAAACATGCAAGAGATGGAAACAAAGACAGATGACCCAAGAAGAATACAGAGACACTGTGCAAGCATGCCGGGAAGGGGTAAGAAAAATCAAAGGCTGTCTGGAGTTAAGCCTCATGAAGTATGTGAATGTCAGCAAGAAAGTCTTCCATTGATATATATGTGACAAAAGGAAGACTAAGGGAAAATATAGATCTACTGCTGCATGGAGTAAGCGATCTGGTGACAAAGGACAAGGAAAAGACCAAAGTATTAATTGTCTTCTTTGCTTCAGTCTTTAGTGGTGAGATTTGCCTTCAGCAATCCCAGTTTCCTGAAACCTGTGGGAGAGCCTGGAGCAATGAATACTTATCCTTGGTGGAGGAGAATCAAGCTAGGGAATATTTGTACAACCTGTACATAATTAAGTCTGTGTGGCCTGGTAGGATACATTCATCAGGGAGCTGGCTGATGTCACTGCAAGGCCATTCTCAATTATCTTTAAAAGGTTAAGGCAATCTGAGGAGCTTCCTGAGGACTGGGAGAAATGTCACTTCTTTCCTCAAGAAGGGTGAGAGGAAGGATGTGGGAAACTACAGGTCAATAAGCCTCAACTTGATCTCTGTGAAGGTGTTGGAGCAACTAAACCTGGAAACCATTTCCAAACTTGTGAAGGACAAGAAGGAGACTGGGAACAGTCAGCATAGATTTATGAAGAAAAAAACATGCCTGACCAACCTGGTAGCCTTTTTTTTTGTCTTGATGGATAAGGGGAGAGCAGTAGAAGTCTTCTCTCTCTGTTTTTAGCAAGGATTTAAACACTGTTTCTCATAACACTCTAACTGACAAACTGGACTGCAGCATGGGCTAGATAAGTGGACAATGAAGTGGACTGAAAACTGGTTGAACTGCTGGACTCAGAGAGTTATGATCAGTAGCACGAAGTCCAGTTGGAGGCCAGTTCCTATTGTTGTAACCCAGACATTGACACTAGGGACAATACTGTTTAACGTCTTCATTTATGACTTGGATGATGGGACCAAGTATAGTCTTGGCAAGTTCTCATAGATGATACAAAAGTAGGGGAAATTGTTGGTATGCCAGATAGTCATGTGGCATTAAGAGGGAAACTTGAGAGGCTGGAGAAATGGGCAGGCATGAACCTCATGAAGTTCAGCAAAGGGAAGTGCAAAGTCTTGCACCTGGGGAGGAATAACCTCATGGACCAGTGTGCTGGAGCTTGCTGTCTATAAATTAGTTTTGCAGAGAAGGACCTGGGCATCCTGGTGGCTAACAAGTTGGACATGAGCTCACAAAATGTTCTTGTCACAAAGAAGGACATTTGTCTCCTGGGCTGCATTAGGAAGAGTGTACTGAATATATGAGGAAAGGTTTTGGTAGCAGGTGGCCTCTGAAAGAAGAGACTAGGGGCTACCCCCGTGTCAGAGCCAATTCCAGTCAGCTGCAAGACGGACCCACCACTTGCCAAAGCTCGGTCAGTCAGCAAAGCTGGTAATGCCTCTGTGACAACACATTGAAGGAAGGGTAAAAATGCTGCACAGTAGCTGAGAGAGCAGAGTGACAATATGTGAGAGAAACATCCCTGCAGACACGAGGCCAGAGAAGAAGGAAGAGGAGGTGTTCCAGGTGCTGGAGCAGAGGTTCTCTGGCAGCCCATGGTGAAGACCATGGTGACACAGGTTGTATCCCTGCAGCACATGAAGGACCATGGTGGAGCAGATATCCACGGAATCACAGAATGTAAGGGACTGGAAGGGACCTCAAAAGATCATCTAGTCCAATCCCCTTGCTGGAGCAGGAATAGTGGTCCATACAGGACCCCATACCGTGGCAGGTGGATGTGTCTTGAAGGAAGCTGCAGACTGCATAGGAGCAGGCTCCTGGCAGGAACTGTGGTCTGTGGAGAGGAGCCCACTCTGCAGCAGGTTTTCTGGCAGAAATTGTGGCCCATTGGGGGACTCACGCTGGAGCAGTCTGTTCCTGAATGACTGCAGCTGATATGAAGGACCTGTGCTGGAGCAGTTTGTGAAGGACTGTGTCCTGTAGGAGTGACTCTGTACTGGAGCAAGGGAAAAGTGTGAGGAGGAAGGAACAGCAGAGATGAAGTGTTAAGAACTGACTGCAACCCTCTTTCCTGATCCCTCTGCACTGCTTGGGGTGGGGTAGGAGAAGGCAGAATAGTTGAGAATGAAGGACTGAAGTTGTCCCTGGGAAGAAGAGGTAGGGGGAAGAGGTGGGGAAATTTTCTTTCTATTTATTGCTATCCTACTCTTATTTTAATCGGCAATAAATTCAACTAATCTTCCACAAATTAACTCTGTTTTTACCTCTGTTTTGCCTATGATGGTAATCAGTGACTGATCTCCCTGTCCTCATCTGAGTTGGATGACCTCTTGAGGTCTTTTACAACCTCAACTGTTGAGTGATTCTGAGAGACAGAAGTGAAGATTAGTCTCTACGCATGAATGCTGGGAATCTAAATTATATATATTGACAAGGAGGAAGAAAAGAATGAAGATTTCAGAACAAATTAATAGTATATATTAAAAATAAATTACCTCAGCTTTTCTGAAACACTAAAATGAATGAATGATCTTGAACTTGTCTGGAAGATCTTATTTAAAAGATGTTTGACATTTTCAAAATTTTCCTCCATTTTGTACTAGTCGCAGTTTAATGAATCAAAAAGACAGATGAAATGAAACAATATAAACCAACAGAATAATTACTGAAGTCAGTCATAACTTTGGCAAAATTTGGAATGCTTTTTTATCTTAAATTGAATTCAAGCTTGACAGTAAAAAATGACAGAAGCTCAGTTTGAAATTGTAGAAGATGTGAATAAAAAGTTTTCTATCACTTAAACAGTCTCTGGGGAAAAACCTGACTATCTCAGTTCAGTTTCACAGTGAATGTTTACACTGCAGAAATTCAGGAATAACACTGATATTTCAGTGGGCCAGGGGTCATGCAAATAGGTGTTCCCAAAACCTGGCCATCACTGAATGCCTCTAGAGCTGAAGTAGCCAGCCACAAGCTGGACTAGCTGAAAAACCATTCTAAATTATACTGGGAACTGCAATAACTCTTATTTGCTTGGCCAGGTATGCTTCTGCTTGTTTTGTGCATGTCCTCTTCATAATGACTAATCCTTCGTGGCAGTTTATACATTTTCATCGACAATGATTGTCAGCCCACAGTGGAATAAAAAAACCAGACCCTGAACGACTAGAGATGTTAGCAAAAGCTAACAGTAAGAGTAGGCAGTTTCCACCTTTATGAGTGACATGGCTATATAATCTTTGGAATGGCATCATGATTTTACATCTAGCATTAGTGATTTGAGGATATATGACCTTTTTCATTCCAGAACAGTAATATAATAATGTGCAATGCCCAATCAAGGCAAGAGAAAGAGATGAAATAACAATGAAAGCTATTACTCAAAACCATATTTAGTAAATAATAACTTAATCTTGCCATCTGCATAGCCAAAGTCAGATAACTGAATGTTGTAAATACCTTAACATAGGCAATTTGTAAGGAGACTAGAACAAACATAGATACAAGATGTAAACAAAAGTTCTCTTTACGCTTGAGGCTTCCATATTTACTTAAATCAGTTGAGTCAGAGTCTGAGAATATGGAAAACAAAAAAGATAGGCTAGGATATTTAGTTGTTCGCTTCATTTTGAAGGCTTTCCCTGTGATACTGTTTAAGATTTCAACCATAATATTCATAGCCTTAGATAACAGAAGTAAACTGAAGAATATACCTGAAAATATTTCAAAAGATTACCTCATTTTCTGAACAAATTAAGAAGTTTTTTCAAATGAACTGAGCTGAACTGCTGTCATGAGAACCACATCCAAACTTAAAAAATAGGAAAAAAATATATTTAAGGAAGTCAACAAAGTCTTCATATAGCCAGCTTTTTCTGCAGTCTTTCATGATACATGATACCTTAGTAGGGAAAGGAACACTGATAAAAATGTCCACTGCATACATCTGAATTCAGCAAACCACACCTCAGGGAGTAACGGTCTGCCGCCTTTTTAAACTTGGAGAAGCAGTAAGAGAGTCAGTAGGATGGAAGATAGTAAAATGAGTTACTAGATAAAGAAACTCAATTTTAGATTGATGGAAGTGCTTCTGCCTTTTATAGACAGTATCAGGAAAGGTTTTTTGATTTATTACTGAGGATCTCTGGTCTCAGGAGAGGCAAAAGTGGCCATTTCTGCTCTTCAAAATACAGGACATGGAATTAATTTTATATTGACACCAAGTTGGGAGGGAGTGTCGACCTGCTGGAGGGCAGGAGGGCTCTGCAGAGGGATCTGGATAGACTGGAAAAATGGGCTGATTCCAAAGGGGTGAAGTTCAATAAGGCCAAGTGCCGGGTGCTGCACTTCGGTCACAACAACCCCCTGCAGCGCTACACGCTGGGCGCAGAGTGGCTGGAGAGCAGTCAGACAGAAAGGGACCTGGGGGTACTAATTGACAGGAAGCTCAACATGAGCCACCAGTGTGCCCAGCTGGCCAAGGAGGCCAATGGTATCCTGTCCTGTATCAAAAATAGCGTGGTCAGCAAGACAAGGGAAGTGATCCTTCCCCTGTACTCTGCATTGGTGAGGCCACACCTGGAGTATTGTGTTCAGTTCTGGGCCCCTCAGTTCAGGAAAGACATTGAAGTGCTGGAGCGGGTCCAGAGAAGAGCAACACGACTTGAGCAACTTGAACATAAGACCTATGGGGAGAGGCTGAGGGAGCTGGGGTTGTTTAGTCTAGAGAAGAGGAGGCTTAGAGGTGACCTCATCACTCTCTGTAACTACCTGAAGGGAAGTTGTAGCCAGGTGGGGATTGGTCTCTTCTCCCAGGCAGTTAGCAATAGGACAAGGGGGCATGGGCTTAAACTCTGCCAGGGGAAATTTAGGCTGGATATTAGAAAGAAATTCTTTACAGAGAGAGTGGTCAGGCTTTGGAATGGCTGCCCAGGGAGGTGGTGGACTCGCCGTCCCTGGAGGTTTTTAAACTGAGATTGGACATGGCACTTAGGGCCATGATCTAGTAAATGGACTAGAGTTGGACCAAGGGTTGGACTCGATGATCTCTGAGGTCTTTTCCAACCCAGTCAATTCTGTGATTCTGTGATTCTGTGATATTGCAATAGTGTCAATATCAAACTGCTTATTTGGTCTTCGGTCATTTCTCTTATATAACAGTCATTGGAATAATTTGTCAAATATCAAACACATGAAAAATGTTGGGAAAAAGTTATGGAATACAGTTAGTATTTATTTATTTATTTATTTATTTATTTATTTATTTATTTATTTATTTATTTTTAGGGGGAAAAAAGGAAATAAAGGAGACATAAAAGCATAAATATATGATTTTTCGAGAAGTATTTTTATTTATGTTCCTTCTTTAAAATTATGTTCTTTTCTGAATTCGTAAAGTGATATATTTTCATTCATTTTAATTTCCTTTAAAAAGTCCCAGATTCTACCAGGCTTTGATTACATTTATCATACATATAAGGGTCAGTGCTGGGGCCAATATTATTCAATATATTCATTAACGACTTGGACGAGGGAATTGAGTGTACTATCAGCAAGTTTGCTGATGACACCAAGCTAGGAGGAGTGGCTGACACGCCGGAGGGCTGTGCTGCCATCCAGCGGGACCTGGACAGGCTGGAGAGCTGGGCAGGGAATAACCTGATGAAATTTAACAAGGACAAGTGTAGAGTCCTGCATCTGGGCAGGAACAACCCCAGGTTCCAGTATAGGTTGGGAGATTACATATTAGAGAGCAGTGTAGGGGAAAGGGACCTGGGGGTCCTGGTGGACAACAGGATGACCATGAGCCAGCACTGTGCCCTTGTGGCCAGGAAGGCCAATGGCATCCTGGGGTGTATTAGAAGAGGGGTGGTTAGTAGATCGAGAGAGGTCCTCCTTCCCCTCTACTCTGCCCTGGTGAGACCACATCTGGAATATTGTGTCCAGTTCTGGGCCCCTCAGTTCAAGAAGGACAGGGAACTGCTGGAGAGGGTCCAGCGTAGGGCAACGAAGATGATTAAGGGAGTGGAGCACCTCCCTTATGAAGAAAGGCTGAGGGAGCTGGGTCTCTTTAGTTTGGAGAAGAGGAGACTAAGGGGGGACCTTATTAATGTTTATAAATATATAAAGGGTGAGTGCCATGAGAATGGAGCCAGACTCTTCTCAGTGGCAAACAATGATAGGACAAGGGGTAATGGGATCAAGCTGGAACACAAGAGGTTCCACTTAAATTTGAGAAGAAACTTCTTCTCAGTGAGGGTGACAGAGCACTGGAACAGGCTGCCCAGGGAAGTTGTGGAGTCTCCTTCTCTGGAGACATTCAAAACCCGCCTGGACATGTTCCTGTGCGACCTCACCTAGGTGTTCCTGCTCCAGCAGGGGGATTGGACTAGATGATCTTTTGAGGTCCCTTCCAATCCCAAACATACTGTGATACTGTGATACTGTGATCCTGCTGTAGCAGACATGACTAGCTGAGGTGAAATCTTTATGCAAGTAATTTCAATGAAGCTCACTTCTATTCACAAGTTTCAAATACCTCATCTAGCTGATAAATGCCACATTTATAATCTGTGTCTAGTGTTCCCATGCAAATTTCTTTATTCCATTTTGTTCTTGTCCTGGTTTGGTCAGGATGAAAAGTTCCAAGGTTATCGTTAAACAGCATATACAAAAGCCTTCCGTGCAATTGTCAGCAATTTATGGTGGCTACTCAAAATGCAAAGAAGTACAGCACTGGTAAATAAAACATGTAGAAAAGAACTTGCCTGCTTCATTCTAGCACTGTGTTGTAATTTGTAATTTTGTGAAATAACCATGACCAACAGAATTAGTAATGCACTTTCCTCTTTTTAGTATGCAGCACTATTCTCTCACTAGATCTGGAAACTTCCTTTAAATAATAAGAAATTTATTGCAGGAAACCAAACAGTGACCTTTTATTTATTTGACAGATGAGTTTATAAATGGAATTTAGTCTTGGGAGACGTGACATTGACAAGCTCTCTGGAATCAGAACTGGACAAAATTTCTCTAAATGGAAATTTTTTTGTCTAAAACAAGGAAGCCACAGAAAGGTTGAACTCTGTAGAAACCCACACCATCTTTTTTTCTTTTTTTTTTTTTTTTTTAAATGACTAGCAGCATTTTCCTTATATAGATAAAGCCTCTAATTATAGACTATGGGATCGTATTAAGGTTTTATTTGATTTTCTCCATTTCACATTGTTGTTTGAATGAGTGCAAGTTCTGTTTCAGAAACAACAGAAAGGAGCACACAAGCTGTAAAACTGAAAGCTTTTAAAAAGCTGCATATGAAAATTCTTTTTAACTTAATTTCCCTATTCAGAATTGAAATGTATTAGAAACAAACGAACTAACAAGGACCTAATTTTGCTTGACTTGATTACTTTTCAGTTAGTTTCACTGTGTGATTTTCACATTTCAAGATCCTTCTGTCTTGCACCAAAATAAATGAATAATTACAAAAGATACAGCTGAAAATCAGACGTAGAAAGGGCTTGGAGTAGCAGTTGATTGCAATGTAAATCTTCAGATCTTCAAATGAGAAATGAAAGTCCTCAATGTGAAGTGGAAAAAAATGAACATTAAATATATGCATACCCACAAAATGAATATGTATGTTTTAACATGTATATATTTTAAATTTGGGAAATCACCGCATGTCAAAATTTAGTTACAGGTAACTAATACAGGTTCAAGATGCAGCTGGATTTCTCTCACTACAACCTCTTTTTTTTAACGTAACAAAGAAAATAATTTTTTAAGCTCTCTCTCAAAAAGACAGCATACATTTTCTTGTTTACTCTCAATTGTGATTTTATTACCATGCAATGTTTTTGAAGGGGGACTTTTCTGGTAATCCTGGCCAACAGAGTAAGGTGAAATAATATTTTTATCCTACATGTGAAACTGATTTAGTGATTTTCTTCTCTTTCTGTTATAGCCTTGTAATTGCAGTTTATATGTTACTGGAACAAATACTGCAGTTTAAAAACTGCAGAGATCTAACATTCTTTCTGTGATTAACAAATATCTCAGTAAATACTTGTATTTTATATCCTTTTCATTAATAAAGGTGTTAAATAAGTATATAAAAACCCACCACCACCAAAAACCACTTTTTGCAGAGATCACTCTTCACTATAATCCTTTTCATATTAAAAAAAACTAGGATGTCTGTGACCTTTGCCACCTTCCCTGAAGAATATGTATGTTACGTATAACAAAGACCAAGGTTTATGATAGCTGCAGATAAGATGAAATCTATTTTGTAGTCCTTGGCAAGATTTAAGACCTTAGATGTATATGCAGAAATTTCCAGTTCTAGCATAACCAATTGCCTTTTATAAACAACTAAACTAAAAAAATTTCTGGCCTTACTTTTCTTCTGGTCTCAAAGGACCATCAGTGTTCTTGACCATGACTAAATTTCTTTATAGATCTCCACAGTGTCTCTGTAGATACAGCCGTAGTATCTGAACTGTAGAAAAATGTGCAGGCTTACTTTTCAACTCCATTGGTTCCTAACCTTTCATGAGCACTTAATTCCTCACGCAGAAGGAAACAGTCACGCTGCAGAAGCCTGTGGACCATGAAGGGTAATTGGATAAGATCTTCTGAAAGATTTACAAGCCTGCCAAGGATTTTGCCAGCTTTAAAACTGACTGATTCAGTGTGAAAAGATCTGAACAATTCTGACCTAAAGGTTTAAAGAGAGACCTTTTCTGTGAAAGTATAATTTAGAGCCTGTAATAAAAGAACATTGAAAAACACCACGAGGAAGAAAACAGCCATAAATTCTAGAGCTTAGTATTACATTACAGGATATCTTCAGTGACATATCCTCTTGTCTTACAACATACCTCTGTTGCCTTAAACTGTTTTTAATTGTTTCTTTTAAGGGTTACAGTGGTAGCTCCTCAATAAAAGGATAATGAAAAAGGCATTTATTTAATACAGCTGAGAATGTTAACTTGCTTTATTTCTCCTGATACATAAACATACATGAAGTAAGACCAGGTCTTTGTACAGTATCATAAATAAGAAAAAAGGGGAAGAATCACACACACGAAAAGGCATTTTATGTGCAAAGTATAGGTTCTCAAAATTCCTGTTTAACATCTGTATCACCTTACACACCCAATATGCACTCAGAGGTAAAATTCTCGGTGCTCCTTCATTTCTATTGCTGTGCAGTTCACTATGGACCAGTGCAGTGCCTAAAACACTGTGGGATACAGAAACAAGACACTTTCTCCAGTATTCTCACCTGCAAGGCCCAGGTGAGTCAGCCCACCTTTCAGATAAATGTGAAGTGAGGCTGCTTCCTCCTCCTTTGTGTCTTCAGAGTTTCCCAGCAGTAGTGCACTAAAAAATGATGCCAAAGTTTCACTGAAAATCCTTAGGGGAGCATTAAGCCTTGCAAAGAGACCATTTTGCTAATCTTTGATTGCAGAAACTTTACACATAAAATAACTTCAAATCTTTTGCAAATAAGCTGTATTCATGCAATGAGAAATATGATATAAATTGTCTCTGGAATTTCTTGGAGATCTGCTTGTGTAAAATGTCATAAGCATCTGTCTCTATTGTAAAGACTTCTGCATTTTAACCAGTTCTTCATGTAATATTCAGGTAGTTTAAAAATGATACAGATAGTTGTATTTGGTTTTAAAGAAGGGGACTAATCCTCTGTTGCCTTTGAGATCTGTGATTAAGTCTGTCTTGGGCAAAATGTATGTAGGATGGCAGTGTCTCACCTGAGAGACATTTACACTGCTTTGCATTGCTCAGACACAAAATGCCATTGCTTTCACTGAACTCCTAACACTTTTCTTCCATTTTTTCATTACTGACACCCAAATAATATTTTCCTTCTTCCCCCATTTCTTCTGACTGTAAGACTTTCAGGGTTGTTATTCCTGTGTTCTAATGTTATGCTGTGTGCCCATGAGTAGAGATTTTTTGGATGTATGTGACATGAACATAACAGCGAGTAATAACTTCATGCAGGCTCACAATTACTGAATTTCAAACTAAGATCTGCCCTCAGGCTCCTGTTTGAATTGTGCTGGTGTGAGTAACATGTCTCAGGACAGTCAAGAACAATCTCCTTGTGAATACTGTCAGGGAGCATATCCAGAGATAATCACAGCATGGACCTGCAGTGCTGGCTGAAGAGCTAATCCCATGAGTGAAAGATCAAATTGTAACCAATGAGATATGGGTGAAATATCTGGGTCACTTCCAAATAAGAAAAAGAAGCAGCAGGGACTTCACCGCAACAGTTAGAAAAGCACAGGGAGAGAGTCAGTGAAGCTGCTTGAAGAGGATAGATTGAATTAATTAATTCACAAATTTAGACTTTGAGGAACTGGACTAGGTGATCTTTTGAGGTCCCTTCCAATCCCTAACATTCGGTGATTCCGTGATAAGGGGATGGGAATTTAATAACTTAACTGATTTGGTGATTTTATTTTTTTTTTCCTAATGAAACTGAGAAAGGTAGACTTTATTCTGACTCGACATTTGCTGGCATATACTTTAATTCTTTTAAAAGGAGTACAGTTCCATAGGTGTCGAAATATAGAAAAGCAGGCTGAAATCTGACCACATGGCTAAAAATTAGGAGTTTATTGTTTTCCTGAAATAAATATTATTTCTATCTGTGTTTCTACCTATCACTTCCCAGGCACAGTTTTCTAAACTAACTGAAGCTACATAAATATAGTATTAGCTCCATAACAGATCAGATCACCACCTGTTTTCACACTCCAGCAAAATTTAGACAAAATGGCACATGATAAAGATGACAGCCGAGCATAATTTGTTTGATGTTTCATTTTCTGTGGATAAGACTTCAGAGTGAAGGATTACCAGAGTCAAATCTGAGAAACATTGTCATGGAAATAATTAGAGTTTGACATTTTGCAGGTACTCTGTGACATGATGATTGCTGCTTTAGGAAGGTTCCAAAGTGCAATTAAATTGCATCTCTACCAACAGACCATAAATCATTATCTGTAGTTCAGTGGGATATCTTCAGACCATACATTTTAGAGGAATTATTGTAGTTTATCCTATTGTGTACCTTTGGGGAGCCCTAATCTTTAAATAATTGCAGTAGTAATTGGGAGGAGACAGATATTAGATGCGCTTAATGAATCAGGTTATTGATGCTCTAAATCAAAGGAATTATATTGTTTTGTTTTTGTGATGTTTGGGCATATTTGTGGTGGTGAAAATACATTCTTCTGTATGGTATTATGCAAGATAGTCTTTATCATCTTTGCTTTCTTAAGTATTTTAAAACAAGTAAACTGCTTATTACAACACAAAAGCTAAACATTTTATACTTCATGAGTCACAGAGGTATATTAATGTTGTGCAAGCATGCAGCTCCTCTTACAGATGGAATATTTCCTCTCTAAACACTATTTACCAGGTATGTTCCTTTTGCACTATTATGGTGTATTCTACCCCATTTTAAACAATCCAGAGAAAATCTACCAGTGAAACCTGGAATGCAAACCACATCTAATCAGTGCCTTTTAATAATTATACTGAACGTTAGCATTCAACTTGACGTACTTCTCTATGGACACTTGTAGATAGTGGGCAACCCCATTGAGAATATAAAAAGGAGGAGTCCGAAGACTGCTCCAAAAACAAGTATGGCAGATGGAGCAGTGGAGAAGACAGCAGAGTGACTGGTTGCTTCCAGAGTCAGTCATTGGAAACCAATTTCTCTACAGTCTCACTGTTGTGCATAATGAAGACTGGAGTAGAAAATTCAGAGGCATGCTTTCCATGTCGAACAGATGTGGAAGGCTGACCTTGGCTACGGGCCACACTCCCACCCAGCCACTCACTCACTCTCTTCAGTGTAACAGGGAGAAAATAGGACAAGAAAGCTCATTGGTCAAGATAAAGACAGAGAGATCATTTGCCAATTACTGCTGTGAGCAAAATGACTTGGGGGAGAAAAAAATATTGCCAGTTACAACAGATTTGGGCAGAGAGAAACAAAGACAAACATTAAAAAAAGAATTTTCCTCCCTCCTTCTTCCTAAGCTCAACTTCGTTCCCAGCTTCTCTGTGTCCTCGACAGCAGAGCAGGGTGGGTGGCAAATGTGGATTGTGGTGCTGCCCCTTCCTCATCACACTTTTCCGTTGTCCCTGCGCGGGCTTTCCTCACGGTCTGCAGCTTCCTTCAGGGAACGTCCAGCTGCTTCAGCATGGAGTCCTCAGTGTGCTGAAGAGAAATGCCTGCTGCAGCACAGGTCCTCTGTGGGCTGCTTGGGAGTCTCTACTCTGGTGCCTGGAACAATTCCTCCACTTTCTTCTCTGCTTCTTCTCTATTTTGATGTTTTGTCTGTTGTTTCTCACTCTTTCCACCCCCATTCCTCTTCTGCCTTTGCAGCGTTTTTCCTCTTTCTTAAATATCTTATCACAGAAGCACCACAAGTCTGACTGATGGGTTTAGCTGTGTCCTGCAGTGGGTCTGTAATGGAGCCAGCTCTGTCTGACATAGGTCTTCTCACAGAGGCCATGTCTGCAGCCTCCAATTGCCAAAACCTTGACAACTACACATAAAACAACTACATGTGCACTGCCTATTCTTTTTGCTTGTAGTAAAAATTTTGCAAATACCTCAAAATTTTGCAGAAGACCTAGAAATAAGATGATTCTAGCCATAATATTTTTAAATAAAAAAGTGTTCTGAGTTTTGTTACATACATGATCTGGGACTGTTAGATTTCTTCTCTGAGGTGCTTCTAGTCAAAATGTATCTATAAGCCCAGTCCAATGGGGGTCCCCTGCTGAGCAGAACACAACTGGGAATGCATTGGGAAGATAGGAAGCACTGAAAGATTCAGTGGATCACCTTAATTTAGGCCCAGATTGTAGATACCTACTAGCTCAGCAAAAAAAAGAGGTTGTTAAGGTTTTACTCATTTTTATAATTTTTAATAGGCAAAAAATCACATGCAGTTCAATAGAACAAGTCAAGTGAGTATTTCATACTGCACTCCTTGGAAACCAGTCAGCTTGCACCCATCACAGAGGTACCACACTGTGTGGCTGCAGGCTGCACAGACTGGTCCTTAAGTGTTCCTCTTCTGTTCTTTCACACAGAAACTGGATGACATGTGCCCACCAAGCCACTCTATCACTCCCCTTCCTCAGCTGGATAAAGGAGAGAAAATAGAAGGAAAGGCTCATGGGTCAGGATAAGGACAGGGAGAGATCACTCACAAATTACTGTCATGAGCAAAACAAACTTGACTCAGTGAAATTAATTTAAATTATTACCAGTCAAGTCAGAATAAGGTAATGAGAAATAGAACCAAATTTGAAAGCACCCTCCCTGAACCTCTTCCTTCTTTCTCGACTCAACTTTACTTCCGAATTTTCTAACTCCTCCCCTCCCTGAGCAGCACTGGGGGGAATTGTGGTCAGTTCATCACATATTGTGTCTTACGCTCCTTCCTCCTCATTCTCTTCCCCTGCTCCAGCATGAGGTCTCTCCCAAGGGAGATGGTCCTTCATGAACTTCTCCAGTGTGAATCCTTCCTACAAGCTGCAGTTCTCAACAAGCTGTACCAGCGTGGGTTTCTTCCATGGGGTGCAGTCCTTCAAGAACAGATTGCTACAGCGTGGGTTCCTCATGAGTTAACAAGTCCTGCCAGCAAACCTACTCCAGGGTGGGCTCCTCTCTCCATGGGACCACAGGTCCTGCCAGGAGCCTGCTCCAGCGTGGGATTCCCATGGGGTCACAATCTCCTTTGAGCATATACCTGCTCTGGTGTGGGGTCCTCGCCAGGCTGCATGTGGATCTCTGCTCCAGCACCTGGAGCACATTCTCCACCTCCTTCTTCATTGACCTCAGTGTCTGCAGAGTTGTTTCTCTCACCTATTGCCACTTCTCTCTCCTGGATGCTGTTGCTGTGCAACAGTTTTTTTTTCCCTCCTTCTTAACTATATTATCCCAGAGGTGCTACCAGTGTCATTGATGGACTCTGCCTTGGCAGCAGAGAGTCCATCTATCTCAGAACTGGTTGGCATTGGCTCTGTCAGACATGAGGGAATCTTCTTGCAGCTTCTTAATGAAGCCACCCCTGCAGCCCCCATGCTGCCAAAACCTTGCCATGCAAACCCAGTACACTCCAGCATCCTGGTCTCCAATTTATCATCTTCTCCCTGTGGTGATATTTGATCAAACTGGTATGTGACATAGGCTAATAATCCCAGACACTACAAAATAATTTGAACAACATAAGAATCTACAGATTGGTCTGGGGAAATCAGGCATTACCCAGGAGCACCAGGAAATAGTGTTTTGGGAAAAAAAGCAAGGCCTTTGAAGCTTTGATGGTTTGGAGTTTCTGGGTAGTCAGTTTTGTGGTGCAGCTGATATAAACTGCTTGAGAAGACTGATACAAGCTGATACATCTAGATGAGCTATCCCTTCTCAAAGTCCTCTAAAGGCAATGTGGGAATAACAGGAAACTTTGTAAAATAAAATATTGAGTTGTCCAGATGAGGCAGAAAGAAACACCCTAGGAAATTATGAGAGAGACAGAATTTAAATGCTTTGGTATGACTCCAATCACACTTCCTAGATTTCTTTTAGGACTGCCATGTTTGTACTTAAAATTTTAGGCTTCTAGTCACTGACATCTTTTTTTTTTTTTTTTAAATTTCTCTTAACAACTGTTTCTGACGTTGCAACCTCACTACTTTCTCTAGTTTTGTAAAAGGATACAGTATATTCACCACAGTCACATCTATGCAATTACAGATCTAAATTTTAATGACTACTTATCACAAGAAAACACAGGGAGCCCTGTATTTTACCATTCCCCAAAGACTGGTCTTCTTCTTGTTCATTTCCATCAGACTATCAACAGAAAAATGTGCTTATGAAATACTCTCTCTTGGGTTATGACTTTCTCAGTAATCATTAATGCTATACCAAAGCACAGAACAAAAATTACAGTCATGATTGGGAAATGTTTTTAAAATGAAAATTTTTCTTCCTGTCTATTTCAAAAAGTGAAGATTGCAGTAGTCTCCTGCTCCCACACAGCCTCTAGCTACAGCACATTTAAGTACAAGTCCATTTTATAATGTTATTACTTTTAACCAATATTCAACTGGTGAGTTTCAGACACTTCTAAGATAATTGTATCTATTTCTTTAATATTTTTGTCATATTTGGGCCCATTATTTTTCCCTCATGTCTTGCAGAATTCTTTTCTCTTAGCATAAGTAAGTCTGCTACCGTGAGATTGTACTACCTCTGCAGAAATGTGGCTTGGGCCCAATATTCATGGGCTTTGCCTCATTCATTTTTTCAAAATAATCCAGATTTCACAACTAGAAGTTTTATATATTCAACCACAGCTTTTTTCTTTCTTACATGTGGCTCCTAGTTATATACCTTTCTTCCAGTTAAATTGTTCTTACTTTCTTTAAATACTGATCTAATTCACTAGGTTTCTAATAGTGATATTTCTTACAATTTCAGCTGATGAGGGAAGATGCCTTAGAGCTATTATATTTTTTAGTTAATGTTCACTAAAATAATCCCTAGGTAGCCTAAAAAGTAGCTAAAAATAGACACTGAGGATGTAGCCTTTTAGGACAAGGTTGTTATTCTGCTGAGTGATGTGTGATGTAGTATTAATATATAGGGGGCAGGTATAAGGAAGATGTGAATTTAGTGGGAGTGCAGGGTTATTCTTAGATGACCAAAAAATTGACATGAGCAACGTCGACATCAGACCCAAAGAGACAGTGGATATAAACTCACCACTAACATGGTCTTGTGGACCAGAGCTGACCCATCTCCTGTCTGGAAACCAGGGACAATAACTGCAGATCTGCTCAGAGCTCAGGCAGCATGGCCTCATGCATGGTGCAAGCAATGCTGTGTGTGAACAGGTTGCATCTCCCACGACACTGGGTATATTTGTGGATATACCAATGAAATTGTGATGTGACTGCTCCCTGGCCCCCTGCTCCTTTGAGTCTGTAAAGCAGCAGCTCTTCAAGATGCGCTAGGGACTTTTTGCTCTTGTGGCTTTCTGGTGAACATGTCTGGAAAGATCTTGTACTTGTACAGGACTTTATTTATGACAGCTGAGAGTATTCTTCTTACCCAAGAATCAAAAGAATTCTGACCTCTGCACTGTGCATGATGTCTCAAATGTATCCTGAAAAGAAGATTCCTAGGAATAATAGATTTTAAGGCCAGCTAGCCCGAACCTTTACACAGAGCAGGTCATAAGATTTCATTCTGCAACTCCTTCAAACACCATAAAATCATGTTGGTTCTGAACTCTTATGTGAAAGATTAAATCTTTTGAATTAGCTGTCACATTTAACACATTTTCCAGCTGAAGTTAACACTGCTGACAGGGAAGAAAAGGACGTGAACTCCGACCAATGGATGTGATATAGCTGAGGTAGGAGTGAGGACTAACTTCACTGTAACACAAGGTGAAGTGTAGCAAACCAGAAGGCTGTTATTATGCTGGTATCTTATTTTGCATTGTTTCTTTTTTTTTTTTTTTTTTTTTTTTTCCTGCTTAACACTCATTATGTGGCATTTAAGAATTTTCTGACTGCTGTCCTGAAAACGTCAGTTGCTTTGATGTGAACTAATATTCTCAAATACTTTATTTTATAAAACTGAAAGGCATACGTGTGCTTTCTCTTTAGTTTTTAGCAGATAAATGCAATTGCCCCATCATATACTAAATGATACATATCAATGAATTCTAAACCAGTATAAGAGCATGTATACATAGAGTGCTTGTTTTTTTAAATATGAAAAAAGCCCAGGTTTACTCAATAGACAGTTCATTTCAGGACAAAGGTGAGCAGAAATAAAATGTGAAGATATTAAACCATGTAGTGGAAAGGCATGAATGAGAGGTAAACTGACTGGCAGTTAAAGGGACTTTGAATCTGCTAAGGTTTTGCACTATCCAATTTCAAGACCTTAAATTTTAACTGTACAGAGTATTCATCAAGTTTTGAACTAATCTTATTTTTTCAAAACAAGTTCTCCTTCATTGAACACATTTAGTAAATTCCTTTTTCACTGGTGGAGCACTGGGGTATATACAAACTTTCTTTTAATTGTGTCTATTTAATTAAGATTTTAATCCTAATGGTTTATATTAATAATACAGGTCATTTATCAGCTACTATTGCAAACCTGATTATATTCTTAACTGTCTCAATCAACATAATTTCACGAAATTGGAAATGAATCACAGCCAATTAAAAAATGCGCATTGTTCCTATTATACTGCTGAATGACAAATCTGCTGGCCTGAAGGTCAAATTTCCTTTGGTGAAAACTTTCCATGGAATTCTTTTGCTGCTTCTTGGTATTTCTTTGGTTATCTCTAAATCCAAGAGGCCATGTACTTTTAGTTGTACTTCCACAATTGTTTCTAGTAAATACTTGAATATCCGATGCTACTGAAGTATGAAATTAATAGAGAGACTGAGGGTTTGATGACTTTGTTACGGATAATAGTTTGGGAGGATTTTAGGGCTGCCTCAGTTTTATTGTAACCTGCCCTATTAACAAAACTAAGTAGGTCACGATGAATGTGTACGCAGGTACATACACATCCTTTTTAATCCCCCTTCAGAATTCCTTTAATTCTGACTTGTTAACATGAAAGTGAAAGCTATAATCAGAATTTTCTTAGATTTCCTGTGAGGAAAAAAACAATGCAAAACTGGTGCAATTTGCACATCTCTTAAAGTGAAGCTAGAAAAAGTATCGAGCAGAAGGATTATGCAAAATTATATTTGTAATTACACTACTACAAATTGAACTAATTATGTGGCTTTGAAAGAAAACAAATTCTTCATATTTTCTTTACAGTTTCCTTACTGGAGACATTTACTTCTCATATACTATTGTAGTGGTTCAATCCCAGAGAGCAACCAAGTGCCACACTTGCTCACCCACGCAATGGGATAGAGGAAAGAGTCAAAAAATACCTCTTGGTTTGAGATTAAGACAGTTTGATATGACAGTAAAGGAAGAGAAACTAATAATAATGATGATAAAGGAATATACCAAACAAGTGATGAACACTGCACTTGCTTGCCACCCATGACTAATACCCAACCCACCCTTGAGCAATGATTGCCCGCCTCACACAGTTCCCCCAGTTTATATACTGAGCATGAGGTTGTATGGTACGGAATATCCCTTTGGCCAGTTTGGGTCAGGTGTCCTGGCTACACTGCCTTCTAGCTTCTTTTGCACCTCGCTGTTGGCAGAACATGGGAAGCTGAAAAGTCCTTGACTGCTTAGCAACAACTGAAAACATCAGTGTATTATCAACATTATTCTCATGCTAAATCCAAAACACAGCACTATACCAGTTACTGGGAAGAAAATCAACCCTCTCCCAGCTGAAACCAGGACAATTATCTTGCATAGTAGGATTATAAGTTTCAGCTCCCTTCTTTTAGAGACTGACATAATAAAGAATAACTAAATGGAGCAGAAGGATTTAACCTCTTCAATAAAGAAAGTAAGTTTTAATATCCAATTGTCTTTATGAATGCAAGTTGTAACTACAGTACTTGACTGGAAAGAAAAATATGGGAACTCTCATGAATCCTCTCCTGTATTCTTTCAGTAGGTTCTCTCTTTCTGTCATACTATTACAACTACCTTGTTCTTTCTTCAGTCCCCCGATATCTATTTCTTCAAACACATCAAATCTGGAGTAGTGACATTGCTGCAGCAATTAGTGCAGGCTAACCAACCTTGTATAGCATATTGTACGAATCCAAATGGTGAAAAAAGTACCTATACTGCTTCCAGTACTCAGCATATTTAGGCACAGCAGTGCACTGAATTGTTGCAAGCAGGTTTTCTGCCATTTGAAGTCTCTGAGATACACGTGTCTGTGAATGTGACTGGGGAAAGTCAGATTCTGAGGATGAATTTAGCAGAGGTCATTCGTTGTGGTTTAACCCCAGCTGGCAACTAAGCACCATGCAGATGCTAGCCCATTTTCCCCCCAGTGGGATGGTAGAAAGAATCAGAAGAGTAAAAGTGAGAAAACTTGTGGGTTGAGTTAAAGACACCTTTATAAGTAAAGCCAAGGCTTTACACATAAGCAAAGCAAAACAAGAAATTAATTCACTACTTCCCTTCAGCATGCAGGCATGCAGCCATCTCTGGGAAAGTCAGACTCCATCATGTGCAATGGTTACCTGGGAAGACAAAACAGGGTAACTCTGAACCTGAATGCCACCCCACCATCCCCCTCCCACCCCTTGCTTCTTCTTCCCTCAGCTTTTTATAAGTTGAGCATGATGTCATATGGTATGGGATATCCCTTTGGTCATCTGGGGTCAGCTGCACTATCTGTGTCCCCTCCCAACTTCTTGTGTACCCCCAGACTACTCACTGGTGGGGTGGTCTGAGAAGCAGAAAAGGCCTTGACTCTGTATAAGCACTGCTCAGTATTAATGAAAACATCCCTGTGTTATCAACACAGTTTTCAGTACAAATCCAAAACACAGCCTCATACAAGCTACTCTGAAGAAACTTGTCTCTATCCCAGTCAAAACCAGCAGATTGTTTTATCAAGATGTATAAATTAATCAACAGAAAATATTAAAGAGGAAGATAGGTCCCTTAGGCTTTTCCTCAATTAAGAAGCACAACAGGATTTAGGATAGTTTTGAAGATCAGAAAACTGGTTTTCGGTCTTAATTTTGACCAATTTGAAGTATGTTCTTGAATCCTAATTCCAGCCTTACAAAACTGCTACCTATTTGCCAGGCTACGCAGTGTTCTAAGCTTGCTTTTAGTCCAACTCCTTGGATGTATTTATTCAATATTGTATAACAATACGTAGTATCTAGCAGACATGACTTAAACTTGTATCAAGTTCTGGGCTCCCCAGTTTAAGAAGGACAAGGATTACTGAAGAGAATACAGTGGAGGGCTACAAAGATGATTAAGGGTCTGGAGCACCATTCTCATGAGAAAAGACTGAGGGAGCTGGTTCTGTTCAGCCTGGAGAAGAGAAGTCTGAGAGGGGATCTTACCAATACTTATAAATATCTCAAGGGTGGGTGTCAAGAGGATGAGACCAGACTCTTTTCAGTGGTGCCCAGTGATAAGATGAGGGGCAATGGGCACAGACTGAAGAGTCCCATCTGAACATGAGGAGAAACTTCTTTACTTTGAGGGTGCCAGAGCACTGGAAGAGGATGTCCAGAGAGGTTGTGGAATCTCCTTCTCTGGAGACATTCAAAACCTGCCTGGATGCATTCCTGCTCTAGATGTACCTGTTTTAGCAGGTGGGTTGGACTAGATGATCTCCAGAGGTCTCATCCAACCCCAAGCATTCTGTGATTGTGTCTCTTGTGTTCCAGTTGAAGCTTGTCAACTCAAGTCCACACCACCAGACTGTAAAATCAGTTTTGTGTTTCCTTTTCATTTTTCTTATTGGATTATTTTTTTCTTGTCAAATAAGCTATTTCAGGAAGGGATTTCAGGAAGAAATTTCTGTCATAAAATAACCTGTATTTGTGGGCTGGAAATGTTCTATATCTCCTCAGGCACAGCTGGGAATTAAACTCTGAATGTTATCACAGAATGACATGAAACTGGCAGTGTTTAGGAGGAAGCTCAGTGCAATGAGTAGGGTCTCACTGGTTACAGGCAGTTATTGGTGAGTCAAGAACTGATCTCTGGCTTTACGAGATGGGTGATGTTTATTTTCTCCAGACTAGTGAGGGCTAGCCCACTGTGTTGTATATTTATCCTTAAGTGAATTAGTTGAGATCATACAAAATGTAGCCAGGGAGTAAATGAAGGGGCAGTTTTGACACGCAGGGTCCCGGTGCTTGACCAGATTTCCCTGGTCCCGGTCTACCTGATAGCACAGAAGTCCCTGGGGTGCATCTTTCTCTGTGCCTCCCAGCTGCCTGAGGAAGAACAGGTAGGAGTTTGTAAACCCCTGTAGGACATATCTGTGAAGTAATCTTGATGACCGTGAACATGATATTGCCCAGGGATTTGTGGGCACGTCTGGAAGCAGAGGCTCAGCTGCCAGCCTACCTGTTTTGCACAAGCTGTTTGTGTAAGTGATGCAAGGACCCTGAGGATGCCCAGCAGCTGAGACAGGCTCCTGAGGACAGACTTTTTAGATGTAGGCAACTACTGACAGATAAATGGCACTTTTGTGGTTTTGTGAGCCCCACCTAACATTTCAAGTTATTGAGGTCTGAGGCTAGTAAGTTTTCAAAGAATCTAAAATAGGATTTAGGCAAATAATAAGAAATCTCAAGAGGTGCCAAAATATTTTGAATATATGCTACCTTGAGTTCTTCTTAAAATGTCAGCTTACAGTGAATTGCTATCAGCAGTGAAGAAATAATTTTTATGACTCTAGTGTAAAGCACACATTATATTTGTTTTTTTTTCTTTGTATGAATAAAAATTCTAATAAAAAATGAAAGAAAAAAAAAAGGAAAAAGCTTTTCTGTTTCACACACAAAACATTGCTAGTCTGAGGCTGAAGTGGATGCAAGGTATCCATTTGAGTCTAATTACCCAACCAGGTTGAGCACAGCCAGTCCAACAAAACCCCAGCTGTAGTTTTTAATTGCCTTAAATGAGCTCCTAAATAACTATGTGAAGTTAAACCACAGCACAGAGAACACAATATAAGTACATGGAAACTCTGAACACCCAGGGCACTAGAGTGCTCAATTAAAGTTTACTTGATTATTCAACAGAACAGAAGTGTGCAAATTAAAGGCTTTCATGCTACAGCAGGCTACGACCTCATTCTCAGGTTTCAATATTGCAATGAAACTTAATTAAGATATTCCCCATACAAAGCATAACCCTAGGGGTAAGTTTTGTTCCAAATACCTCATATAGGCATCTCTCCTGCTGTTAAGTGAACGGCTCTTGGTGAATCAAAATAAATGTTGTTCTGGCATAGGCTCACTTTTATTGTGTACACTGTGAGAAAGTAACAGTATGAAATCATTAAAACATTTAACTCACCATGCTGAAATACAGTTGCTAAAAAGCCTTGTTCTCATTGCATTCAGACTGTAAAATATCTTAAAAATAGTTTGGTGAGCACTCACACTAATTCCTGATTCTGTGACAGATATCCACTTTAACAAGGAGTAAATTGCATTTCCTTGGGTATGGTTAGTTGCAAGTGTAATACTTGCACCCCATTTAGGTCAGTGGTAAAAAAAAACAACAAACAACCTAGCACAATCAATATTCAGTGGAAAGATTAGTTTCATCTCAGGATATTTGTTGATTCCTATAGTGTCACATGCCTGTTTTTATTAATAACTGCAAAGTACACTGGAGTCACTGAACGAAAGGCATTTTAAGTTCAATGTGTTATTAATTATATGAACAGGGTGCCAAAGACATTGGACATGGCCATGTAATGTAGAGTTTTTCTTATTTATACTTTGTTTAGAACCACACGGTATATTAATCTCTCTTTTTAAATTGCACCATTAAGATAGAGGTCTTAGACAACAAAATTATTTAATCTCAGTGCCAAGAAGCCTTTTTATACTATTGGAAAAAATTGTGCACCTCTAAATGTTTAAATTATGTCCCAACTTACATGGCTAATCATGATGTAAACATCATACTGCTACTTTGCTTTAAACAGTTATTTCTAAATAATTATTAGTGAAACCAATTATTGAAAGCAAAAAGAACTCTTAATTTTATTGTGCATTTTGTTTGAACACATTCATCTAAGCAGACTGAGAAAGCCAAGTAATTTAAAGTTTTGCCTCAATCATCATTAGACAAATTTATCTGCTGCCTTAAATTATTCATACCTGTCTTTGGCATTTCTCTTATCTTCCATTATTTTATCATTGTCTTTTATTTCCCATCCAAAAAGGAACATTAGAAACTGATGGTTTGGTACCAAACATCAGTTCATTTTTTTTTTTCAAAATTAAATTTTCAATTTAATTTCAGGAAATTAAAAAATAAAACAGTTCAACACTGACACAAGAGTTATTCCATTTTTCCCGATGCTTTCTTCACATGGCATATATTAGCTTAAATAACCTTGGAGGCATCTAAAAGCTATTCATTATAATTGCTGATTTTAGGCACCTACGTGCTGTATTAGATCTAACTAATGACACAGAAGACAGAAACCTCAGTTTAGCCTAAATACACTTCAACAGGCTAAGACTAGATATAGATATTTTACTGCTGAACATTTATCATAGAATCACAGAATATCTCAAGTTGGAAGGGATAAGGATCATTGAGTCCTACTCTCTTCCCCTCACAAGACCACCTAAAACTAAACCATGTGACTAAAAGCACCGTCCAGATGCTCCTTGAGCTCTGACAGACTTGGTGATGTGACCACTTCCCTGGGGAGCTTGTTCCAGTTACCAACCACACTCTCAGTGAAGAACCTTTCTCTAATGTCCAGGCCCAGCTTCTCCTGACTCAGCTTCATTTCACTTCCTTGTGTCCTATTGATGGTCACCAGAGAGAGGAGATCAGCACCTCCTCCTCTGCTGCTCCCCTTGAGGAAGTTGCAGTCTGTGATGAGGTCTCCCCTCAGCCTTCTCTTCTCCAAGTTGAACAAACTAAGTGATCTCAGGTGGTTTCATAAGTCTTGCCCTCAAGGTCTTTCACCATCTTGGTCATCCTGCTCGGACACTCTCTAATAGTGTGATACCCTTCTTATCTTGAGGTGCCCAAAACTGCACACAACACTGAAGGTGAGGCTGTCTCAGTGCAGTGCAGAGTGGGACAAGCACCTCTCTTGACTAGTCAGTGATTCTGTGCTTGATGCACCCCAGGACATGGTTGACCCTTTTGGCTTTCAGGGCACACTGTTGCTTCATGTTCATTTTGCCATCAACCCAGATCCTCAGATCTCTTTCCACAGGGCTACTCTCCAGTCTCTCATCCCCCAATTTGTATGTATAACCAGGATTACCCCATTTCAGATGGAGAATCTGGCACTTGCTCTTATTAAATTGTTATGGTTGATGATTGCTCTGCTCTCGAATTTATATAGATCTCTCGTAAGGCCTCTCTACTCTCGAGGGAGTCCACAGCTGGTCCTAAGTTATTGTTGTTGGCAAACTTCCTTAATTCACATTTGATTCTCATGTCTAGATGATTTCTAAAAACATTAAAGAGCACTGGATGTAAAATTGAGTCCTGGGGAACCAACTGGTGACTGACAACCAGCCTGATGTAAAACCGTTTACTATAACTCTTTCAGTGTGGTGCATCAACCAATTGCTCACACAACATATTACAGACTTGTCTAGCTGTGTGCTGGACAGATTATTCAGAATTCTGTGATTCTGTAAGAGACAGTATAAAAAATTTTTCTAAAATCCAAATCTACCACATCTACTAGCTTCCTTTCATCAAACAGATGGGTGATCTTGTCATAAAAGGAAATTAAGTTGGTTTAGCAGGACTTTGTGAACTCATGCTGGCTATGACTAATGACTTTGTTGTCTCTCAACTGTTTTTCAATAATTCCCACTTGTATTTTTTTCTCAAATTAGTTCATGTGTGATAAATTCCAATTGCATAAAAATAAATAAATAACCATATACAGGTACAGTTTTCTGATAATTCTTTTAGATTTGTAAACAACTACACACAAAAAAGGTGTTAAATGACTATGTAAGTAACTAATGTAATTTCAAAATGCATCCTGAATCAAGACTGAAAAAACCACAAATAAAATTGGTCCAATAAGTGTTAAGGCATGTCAGGTGAGTTCAGTGGAGAAAAACGCTCAGTTCTTCATAGGCTGAGTATAAAAATTACAATTGATACAAGGAATACATTTTAGAGTGTTTACATTGTTTAACAATGCTGAAGACATGAACACACAGTGACTGTGTACCAGTATGTATGGGTAAATGGTTGCCGGAGGTTTGGAAGGAAGATCTCTCCTGGTTAGGGGTCTACTTTCAGCAACATCAGCTCAGAGAAGAGTTAACAAATGGTTGCTGTGGTCCCACCTGAAGCCTCTTCTTTAGAACTACATATACAATCAACAACTGGTGGTTGTACTTTCTCACTTAGTGTTTGGGTGTTAGACCATGTTATCACAGAACAGAACAGACTTTTTCTCAGTCTGTTCAATCCTGCCAATATAGTGCACACACTTTTTAAAAGCAGATTGTGCAGAGACCAGAGGAGAATTAGATTAAGGGAAAAAAAAAAAAAAGATAAATTATCAGAAGGTACAGATAAGTTTGAGGTAAATATTTTCTTTTGTGTGTATATTTCATCATTACATTTCACTTATTTTTTAAAGAGGTTTTTGACATAATCTGTGTGATCTACACCTACATTATCTATGGTGTGACTTCTGGATGTAGATGTAAATGTCTTCCTTTCTAAAGAAGTGGAAAGTCTTTCTCTTCAGCTTGCTGTCAGGTGCTTTGGTGGTAGGCTAGTCAATCAAGAGTACAAAAATGTCTTTTTGATCAAGCTCTGTCTGCAAAATGGCATTTGCAAAAATAAGAAGCTAAAGATAAAAAATTTTATACCTGTTGTATGTTTAAATGTATATAATGTCAGCATCAGTCATTAGGCAACCTCTCTCAAACTATCCTGAGAAAATGTCAATCATCCTTATGAGTTTAGTGCTATAAAATGCTGGGGTGGCAATATTGTTGGAAAATGAATAATAAAAAATACCTGGTAATTAAAATTTTCTAGAAAGAGAGACAAATACTGAGATATTGTATCATTAGGACTTGTTTGGACCAGAAAGAATGAAGGAGGAAAGCACATTCATTAAGTCAACAGATGATTCTCTAGGAGATTTTTTTGTTTGTTTCCTCCATAATATGATGATTTCTTTAGAAACTGTAGTTGAGAAGTGTTGTTTAATGTTCAGTCAGTCTAATGAATAGCTATGCAATAGCCATCCAACTAATGCTTAAGACCAGTGTACAAATGTTCAGAAATTATATTTATTGTGCAATTTTATAGTATTATGAAGCTGCTAATTGAAGTATTATCTCTAGCTTCCAAGTTATTTTATGAGTTAGCAGTAATGTAATATTTTGAGGAAAGCAAATGAAAAACAACCATCCTTTGTTAATATAGAACTAATATAGAAGTAATGTTAAGGAGCAGCTGTTCTCTTACCATTTTCGGCTGCCTCAGTTACAACAATAATCCCTTTTAATTGCTAAACACCTGTCTTTTATTACATTTGATAGCAATCCATAATTTAATTTAATTTCCAGTTTCTTTTCTGATTTTTAAAATGTTATATTTCTCTAATGCCTGCTTACATGGTTTATTACCTTAATTCCTTTATTTAATCTTGAAAACCCTAAAATTTCTTATGGGATTAATTGTGAAGGCAAGTAATGTTTCTTCCTTAGAGTCTAAAGCAGACAGTTGCTCTCCAGTCTTTCTAGAAAAAAAATAAAAGAAAAAGGTGCCCTGAAAAGTAAAAGTTTCTTCTCAGTGATAATCATAGTTTAGCACGAAGATTCAGTCTTGCTTCTTAAACTATTGCCACTGGAGGTTGTAATTGTTAATCCTGTTGAATGTCTGAGTATCACAAATACAAGCAAGAAATACAATGGAGCTAACACGACTTTTTATTTCAATAAAGAGCAACAGTGAAATAGAATCCATAACATCTTATTCCCCCTTGCTGTCACAAGCTGACCATAAAGTGATTTTTATGTTTTGTATCAAAACACATGACACAAGACAGTTTTGGTATTCTAAATGAGCTACTGTCACTATTTAATTGCAGGGTGACAATAAACCATGGCAGATGCTCTCTGTTAACGCCCCCCGCCCCC